>NC_133510.1:10321363-10624393 GCF_049354715.1 Callithrix jacchus
TCCCAGGTGTGGGACCATATGCTCTATTTTTTTTTAACCCTGCAGTGCGTATTATGTCTTTGGATTTGTTGACTAGGTGATATGTGCCCACTGTAAGTCGAGCCATAGCACAAGGCAAGGCCAGTGTCAGGCTAGAGATCTCCAGAGTCAGCCCCATGGTAGCTCAGATTCTGCTGGGCCCTGAGGCTCAGTGAGCAATGAGGTTCCAGACCCTGTCTGGCAAATGAAGGGTCTGAGAATTCTTAGGCCATCCTACTCTTAAAAACTCGGCAGTTCAGGCCAGACGTGGTGGCTCAGGCCTGTAATCCCAGCACTTTGGGAAGCCGAGGTGGGCGGGCAGATCACCTGAGGTCAGGAGTTCAAGACCAGCTTCACCAACATGGAGAAACCCCATCTTTATTTAAAGTACAAAATTAGCCGGGCATGGTAGCACATGCCTGTAATCCCAGCTACTCAGGAGGCTCAGGCAGGAGAATTGCTTGAACCCAGGAGGCGGAGGTTGCAGTGAGCCGAGATCGTGCCACTGCACTCCAGCCTGGCACCTGGTGACCGAGTGAGACTCTGCCTCAAAGAAAAAAACTTGGCAGTTCAGGCTAGGTCACCTCTCTACTTTTAAAACGATAAGCCTGAAGTCTCGTGAAAGGTGTATCTGTTAGATGTAAACCATATTTTAAAATGTGTTTGACTCATTAGCTCTCTAATTTGGGTAGCCCTTCATAATCACTGCAAACCAAAAATGGGTCAGAAAGCAAGGGGGAAAAAAGAGATGTCATGTTTAATATTTAAGATGTTTCTCAAGCTGATAGAGAGCTAGAAACATTTCTTAGCCTTAATAACATTTAAAAGGAGCTGCTCTGCCTATGGAGTAGCCATTCTTTTATTCCTTTACTTTCTTAATAAACTTGCTTTAAAAAAAAAAAATTTTAACATTTACTAGGACTAAAGTAATAAGGCTTTGGAAGATATGTTAACCTGTAAGAGGTCAGGACGAAATCTTTTCCTTTCTAACACTGTCTTAACATTTTTTAAGATGAAAATATGTATAAGAATTATAAAGCTCACTAAAGAAAACCTTGAAAATAACAAAACAGTATTCCCTAATTCCCCCATTCAATCCAATCAATGTTGTCTTTTGAATGTCTATTTTTAGGGCTTTTTAATGTAATCTGTGTTTCTACAATTACATATCCTGCTTCTGTTCGTTATTATGTCATAATTATTTTCCGCTACTGCCAAACAGTCTTCTTAAGCATAATTCATAGCTATGCTATATTGTATCATGTGTCTATAATTTACCTAGACAAACTCCTGTTTTGAACAGAGTTTTAAATTCTGCTGTAACGAATATCTTATTACCTATAACCTTTTCCATATTTTAGATGATTTCCTTAAAATTGACGTTTTAAATAGAAAGGAATTAAATACTGGCTAGGCACAGTGGCTCACACCTGTAATCCCAGCACTTTGGGAGGCCAAGATGGGCAGATCACTTGAGGTCAGGAGTTCGAGACCAGCCTGGCCAACATAGGGAAACCCCATCTCTACTAAAAATATAAAAATAAGCTGGGCGTGTGGCAGGGACCTATAATCCCAGCTACTTGGGAGTAAGGCTGAGGCACAAGAATTGTTTGAACCCAGGAGCCAGAGTTTGCAGTAAGCCAAGATCGTGCCACCGCACTGCAGCCTGGGCAACAGAGCAAGAATTTGTCAGAAAGAAAAGAAAGAGAAAGAGAGAGAGAAGGTGAGAAAGAAAAGAAAAGAGAGAGAGAAAGAAAGAGTAAGGAAAGAAAGAAGGAAGGATGGAGGGGAGGTAGGGAAGGAAAGAGGGAGATAAGGGAAGAAAGAAATTTGATACTGATAATCCACGGTCTGGATATATATTGCCAAATAATTTCTTAGAGTTGTCTGGTGTACCAGTGGTACTCCTACCACCAGTGTATACAAATAAGAGGTATTCATGTATTTCTGACTATGTATTTTTAACATTTAAAATGTTTATTGTTAATTTCAAGAACAAAAGATACCGCCTTGAAAGAAGAATGGAACTAATGTGTCTTCCACAGCACTGAGCAAGCTCTGCCTCTAATCCCTGCCCCACTCGGTGTTTTTGTGTTTTCAGGAATTGGGATGGGGATGACGGTCCCTATTTCCTTTGCCGTGTTCCCCAATGAAGATGGCTCTCTGCAGAAGAAATTGAAAGTCTGGTTCCGGATTCCAAACCAGTTTCAAAGCGACCCACCAGCTCCCAGTGACAAAAGCGTTAAGATTGAGGAACGGGAAGGCATCACCGTCTATTCCATGTAAGGAGATTACCCTTCCGGTATCCCGGGGTGGCACTTGATTCCCTAACCACTCCTTGCATCTCTAGCAAGCATTCACATCAAATTTTTATGGCAGCTGAATTAATTTAAATAGGAAATACTGAATCCTAACAGTTTCTCGTTTTAATTTCTTCAGGCTGCAGCACACACACATTTGTATTTTATCAGAAGAAATGCCTTGGCCAGTTGTCAAATGGATGGGCAGAGCTTAAGCTTTGCTTAGGTTTACAATCAGTGTCTACATTGGCCATAGCAAGGCTCTGGGAGACTCAGCAAATATACTAAGTCAAGCCATGGTCTGGATTCATGGACACATGGGAAGCATAAAGGGCTGAAGAATACCTGATTTCTACCCCATACTCCCTTTGAATGCCAGAGAGCAGGGAGCATTTGCCAGAGCTGAGCTGCCACCCTGCTTGTTGTTCCGGGGCGGTAGTCATTTAAGCAGAGCACACATCTATTCTATTGTCATCCTGGTCCTGTTTCCAGGACTTCATGTGGCATCATGTTCCCTCGACTGTAGAGAATAGCAGGTGCAAGTGGTTACTAGTTTTTATCCCCCGGGCTACAACCTGCCCTCGGAAACCAAGTCTCTTCTAGATCATTGCTGACTTCCCGTATTTGTTAAAATCCTCCTACGTGACGGGCAGCGAACCAGGCTCAGGGGAAGACCAGGACCCTCAGCAGAAGTAACCGTCGGTGGTTGGGGTCTGCTCGGGAGCAACCTCATGAAAAATTCATGTCCATATAACCTTGCACAGGACTGAGTGTTGGTGCACTTTCAGGAACCAACCTGGCCGCCCTGCTGCCACCCTGCACCTGATGGTGGGACCATTTTCCCTGGAGCTGTGTGAAAGCTCTGAGAATGTGAGCCTCACTGCTCACATTAGGTCTAGGGCAGTCCTAGGCCAGGTGACCCCGGAGGACAGCGAATGTAATGCAGCTGGGAGCTGGCACCAGAGCCTCAGCTCCTGTGCTTCTTCCGCAGTCCTCATTTAGACTTCCCAGCGTCCCTGCAGAGGCTGTGGAGAAAGCAAATTAACTTAATATCTTTTCCTACGGTGAAGAAGTAAAGCACCTAGGGTGCAACATTTAAGGAAGCACTCACTGTCACAGCTGTCCAAGTGCAGGATG
Organism: Callithrix jacchus; assembly: GCF_049354715.1. Classification (NCBI taxonomy): domain Eukaryota; kingdom Metazoa; phylum Chordata; class Mammalia; order Primates; family Cebidae; genus Callithrix; species Callithrix jacchus. Next base: position 10,324,819 of record NC_133510.1, read on the forward strand.
GGAACTGAGAGTGAGCGCCTCCTTAAATCTTGCACCCTCGGTTAGATGTGGGCTTGTCTTTTCCATTCTCTTTCCTGTGTTTGGGAAGCAGCAGGTATAATATAATGAACTTGTATTTTATTTGATTTCCGGCTCTACTGCAAAATAGCAGGATGATGCCTGGGAAGTTATTCAGCCACTTTAAAATTGAGCTTTTCCATTTGTTAAATGCTGGTAACATAACCTCCTCTGTATGAGGTGTATGTATGTGCATGTAATGTAACATTATAGGATTATTGTTAAATATCTTTCAGTATTTACTAAGATACTATTTCGATATTACCTAATGTTTATGGCCTGAAGCAGGTTTCGGCAGTTATTCCTTCTTTCTGTTCATTCTTATTTCATACGGAATGAGATGAACATGATTGAATCAGTTCACATTAAGACTTCAAGCAGATGGGGCTAGTTTCTGATCATTTGTTTTACCAGACCCAGGGTAATAAGTGGATATAATTTTTTTTCTTTTGTCCTTAACTTTTTAGTATGAAAATTTTCAAATTTATAGAAAGGTAGAAGCATATAAGATCATGAAACCTTATGTGCCCATTCCCTACTTACAGCAGTGACCAGCTCAAAGCCAATTCTGTGTCATGTATATCTTCACAGCATTCACCCAGCCCTACCCTGGATTATTTTTAGGCAAATTCCAGACATTTTATTTCATATATAAATATTTCAGGTAACTACTGAAGATTTTTTTAAAATATAATCATAATACCTTGTTTCTTCTAAAATTTTAGTAGTAATTCATTACTTTATAATATAAAATATTCAGAGCTCAGATTTCCGCCATTATCTTATCATTTGTTTTAATATTTTGCTAGAATCTGGATCCAACTCAGATCTATCTATTACAATTGGTCAGTATTTTTTTTTTGAGACAGAGTTTCACTCTTGTTCCCCAGGCTAGAATGCAATGGTACAATCTCGGTACACTGCAATCTCTGCCTCCCAGGGTCAAGCAATTCTCCTGCATCAGCCTCCCAAGTAGCTGGGATTACAGGCACATGCCACCGTGCCCGGCTACTTTTCATATTTTTATTTCACCATGGTAGCCAGGCTGGTCTCGAACTCCTGACCTCAAGTGATCTGCCCACCTTGGCCTCCCAAAGTGCTAGGATCATAGGCATGAGCCACCACATCTGGCCCAGTTTTTTTTGTTGTTGTTGTTGTTTGCTTTTTTTTTTTTTTTAAGAGACAAGGCCTCGCTCTGTTGCCCAGGCTGGAGTGCAGTGGCGTGATTATAGCTCACTGCAGCCTTCAACTCCCGGGCTCAGGTAATCCTCCCACCTCAGCCTCCCAAGTAGCTGTATTACAGGTGCACACAGCCGTACATTTTTAAGCTTTTGTTATTCTGTGAATTTCTTTACCAGCACACCTTTGCATTCTTCCTTGCCATCTATGGATCAGTTGTCCTATTCCCTGTAGTCTAGATTTTGCTGATTGCATTTCCATGCCATTCTACCATGTCCCCCTGACCCCCATATTGCCTGTAAATTAGTAGTTGGAACTAAAGGCTTGATCAGATTGAAGTTTTTGAAGTTTTGGCAAGAATACTTCCTACGTGGTGGCATTCACTTCCTTCAGGGGTCCACAGTGTCCAGTTGCCCCTGATTGACTGAGGTTGGTCACCACCGATTATCATCGCCTAGATGCCTTGTTCCATTAGAGGCCATAAGACGATAATGTTCCTTCTTTTGTTACCTGAAATATTTCAGTGAAGAGAAACTTCCCCTCGTTTACTCTTTGGCTTCCCTTATTTCATATAGAAAAAGTAAGATATGTGCTTGCTTGATACCTTCTCTTTCTTTACCGGTTTTCAGAATGATAATTTCATTCTATAACATCTTCCAAAGGTGAGGTGGTCTGCATCTTTGTTTTTTTGAGTGTAATTATAAATGTATGAATTTAAATATATTTTATATATTTCAGTTTGTTGGAGTTATTTTATTTTATTTTTTTTTGAGACAGAGTTTCGCTGTTGTTACCCAGGCTGGAGTGCAATGGCGCAATCTCGGCTCACCGCAACCTCCGCCTCCTGGGCTCAGGCAATTCTCCTGCCTCAGCCTCCTGAGTAGCTGGGATTACAGGCACGCGCCACCGTGCCCAGCTAATTTTGTATATTTTTAGTAGAGACGGGGTTTCACCATATTGACCAGGATGGTCTCGATCTCTTGACCTCATGATCCACCCGCCTCGGCCTCCCAAAGTGCTGGGATTACATGCTCTATTTGCCCCACCGTTGGCCAGTGGGAGCCTCTTCAAGTTGGTTTCTTGGTCCTTTTAACACAGCTCCTGTAATCTTTGATAGCTCCCTGGCTTTCTGGTATAATGAGATGTTTTGAGCACATCTTAGCATTTCTTGCCTTAGAGCTGGAATTAGCCATTTCTCTAAGGAATGCTGGATTCTTATGGTGGGAATGGGTATCTATTTAAAGGGGACTATCAAAGGCAGGTTGGTGACTCTTACCTTTTAATTCTCTGAAATCTAAACAGATGAAAGTGCCAAATGTGGTATCCAGTGTGGCTCCCTGATTCTCACACAGCGTATGATCGTTCCTCAGCTAGCCACTTGGTGTCACTGCAGAGTCAGATGTACCCTGCAGTGATTTGTGTAATTTCTGATTCTGTTGAAAGCAGTGTTAATGAGATGGTGGAAGGCAAATGTACTCCTTCAAATGCAAAAAGTGCTCTATCAAATAATGCAGTGAGTGCATTCAATGACAAGAGTAATTCTAAAATGAAAGCCTTCATTCAGTCTTCCTTCTTTATGACCTTGTGAAGAGATATCTACAAAGGGATTGTTCATTTATTAGCATTGTTAATTACAAGTGCTTTTAGAAAATTGAATGCTGTGAAAAAAAATAGCACTATTAGAATATATTTAGTATTCAAAAGAGGCAATAGAATTATCCTCATACTTAGACCGGCGGCGACATTCCCGATTACTGTCCTTTCTCCATGCACTTAGGTTAGAGTTGGGCCTTTTCAGCCCCAGGTTCTCAATAGGGACCAACAGCAGGAGAAGTTGGATGGTTTTAATGAAACTTTCATGGTTTAAATGAAATGTCTAGATATAAAGGGAAAAGTTGGAAACCCCGAGTTTATTCTCAGGGTGACCTACGCTCCAACCCAGTTCATCACTCAGTGGCCATAGCCTTTGGTATATTGCCAGCCTCACTGTGCCTCAGTTTCCTCATCTGCAAGATGGGCATGAGTACCTAGCTTTTACGGTGTTGTGAGGATAAAATATGATAACATCTGTAAATATCTACACAATCCTAGACATTTGCCTTCCACCATCTCATGAACACTGCTTTCAACAGAATCAGAAATTACACAAATCACTGCAGGGTACATCTGACTCTGCAGTGACACCAAGCGGCTAGCTGAGGAACGATCATACGCTGTGTGAGAATCGGGGACACTTATGCCCTGATAAACAGGTGACACTTATGCCATGTGATGTTTGCCCTAAGTGGGAAGTTTGGTTCGATTTGACAAACATTTATTGAGTATCTCTTAATATTTAAGCCATCTCACCTCCAGAAGCCTTGCTAATGATAAGATTTGGTGTCTCAGCCTAATTAATTGTCATTTTCTCTCCCCGCACAGCTGTCAGTTATCCTGTAAGTCTTTTATAAACTCCCACCAGGCAGGGCCTTCAGGCTCTGTTTCTCTGTGGATGATGCCCAGGTCAACACATCTCATGCTGCCTCTCTCCCAAGCACCAGCCTTACATTTCCAGCTCCCAGGAGGCATCACCACATAATCCTCTTCAAGTATCTCCCAAATCAGCACATCCAAAACACAATGCAGATTCCATGCAAAATCAGATCCCTTGCTGTGTTCTCTGTCTTATTGATGGTCCCCTCCCTCCTCCTACCCACCCTGTTCCAATGTCATTCTGGCTCCTTCACTTCTGCATCTAATTATTGGCTCGTCCTGGTCAGTTCCCAGCTGTCCCTTCCTTCCCATTCATCTATTACAGGTCTTTGTCATTTCTTGCCTGAACAATTGCCATGGCATTGGCTTCCGGCTTTTCCATCTCTGACCCTTCTGAAGTGTTCTTTTATAACCACCTGCCTAAGGCACAGACTGATCACATCACCTGTCTTTGCTCAGAAACTGAGCCTCCCTGGAGGCTGCTCAGCTCTGGTTGGGGGCCTCAGTCCCTTCCAACCAGACACTGGGGTTTGAACAGAAGCCCAGCTAGTAATGAGATGTTTCATTTCTAGCATCTAGGAGATGGGTGCTAGGAGAAGGTGGGTCAACTTTGGGTCCCAAAGATTTGACCAGGCAGTAAAGCCTAGTGAAAATGCCCTGTGATGGCACTACCCACCTCCACACACAACACCACTCCTACATCGACCTGATCTCAGAGCATCCCATCTGCCACCACCCAGGATGCTTCCCTCTCCAGACACAACATCCACCTCCAGACCTTTGCGTATACTCCCCCAGCTTCTCAACCCCCGCCCCAGCCTCTGTTTGTTGGAAGCTCTGTGAGGATAGAAGGTTGTCGCATTGTTCATTGCCAGCATCAAGAAGAGATACTCCATTTCCCAGCAAGGTCACATACACAAAAAACATAGATATGCACAATAAATGCTTAATATCACCTCTTTCTTTCTTTCTTTCTTTTTTTTTTTTTTTTTTTTGAGACGGAGTTTCACTCTTGTTACCCAGGCTGGAGTGCAATGGCGCGATCTCGGCTCACCGCAACCTCCGCCTCCTGGGTTCAGGCAATTCTCCTGCCTCAGCCTCCTGAGTAGCTGGGATCACAGGCATGCACCACCATGCCCAGCTAATTTTTTTGTATTTTTAGATTTGGGGTTTCACCATGTTGACCAGGATGGTCTCAGTCTGTTGACCTCGTGATCCACCCGCCTTGGCCTCCCAAAGTGCTGGGATTACAGGCTTGAGCCACCGCGCCTGGCCCACCTCTTTCTTTTTTTTAATCACCTTTCCTTTTTTTTCTTTTTCCCTTCCCATACAACCTGCATATCACCTCTTTCTTAATACCTTCCCTTCATGTTCTAAGTCAGAACCAATCATTCGCTATACCCCACTCCCAGAACATTCTGGATGTCCCTTCCACCTTCATTCCAGCATTTCCCTCCAGCCAGCATCATCTTTGTGTGTGTTTCTCTCCTGACCACTACACTTGGACCTCGCAAGGGTAGAAAGACATTTTTATCATCCTTACAGCTCTGGAGGTGTCTGGCTTATATTTTGTGCTCAGTGATGTTCAACTCTATCAGCACGAGGCCAGCCGAGTTGAATGAAACGCTTATTATGTTAAGCCTTTCTTCCTGTTGCTGTGAGGCTGTCAGTTTCTGATCTGTTACTTCTTTTGCCTAGCACAGAGCTGCATGCACAGCAGACCGTACACCAGCGTGTGTTAATCCATTGATTGTTAGAGTTTTGAAGCTGAATAGTTAAGCTCAGAGTCATATTTTCTTCCTCCCTGCATGCCTGCACCAGACGCTCCCTGAAAGATAATGCATTATGATTTTCTGCTTCCTTGGACGAAAGCCCTAAGTCCCTCCACTAGCCCTCACTACGGCCTGTATCATCTTTCCCCTTTCTGACTCCTCCAGACCTTTTGAGTCAGCTTTTGTGTTTCTGGAATCAGGGAGTGTGTGTATGTGTGAGATTCCTCGGTTCCCATGGTAACCAGATTCTTTGTTCAGATACTGAGCTCTGACATTGGGTGAGATAAAAACACTGCCCTAGAAGAGAGCTTCTTTCAAGATGAGAAGAGACTTATTCACAGGCTTACAAAAATAATGTATAGATTTCATGTTTGTTTCTTTTAGGAGCTCAAAGCACTTTATGAGCATGTCTTAGCTCACCTTCAAGCACACATGTGAATTCAGAGAGCGGTGGGCCCACTGCTATTGTGCTCCATGTCCCGATTAAGGCAGGAACAAATGAGTCAACGTGTCTGTGAACACAAGCGGAGTCAGCCAGAGCCAGGCTCCCTTCCTACACTAAGGCTGTGTTCCTGGTAGGGCTTGGTTTCTGGCTTGTTTCTGTGGTTCTGTGATGGGAGTAAGTGTGACTTAGTTAAATTAGCAAAGAGGAGAACACATGTATCTGTTCCCATAGCCCACCCAGCTTTGTCTGTTTTCCAGTAAAAGGCTTCCATGATGAAGCAATAGGGGAAATTTTATCAGCATTAACAGCATTTCAGTCTGCCTGGGAATAAATGTAAAGAATTGGGGGTTTTCCCAGAGTGAATTTTAGGAATCCCTGAATGAGGACATTCTCTGTCTCACTCTCTGCTGGGTTTCCTTCTGCTTCTCAGACAGCCCCTTCTCACTGTCCTTTGCCCCGTCCTCTTCCTCCACCCACCCCTTAGATATTAGGATTCTAAGGAGCAAGCTTCTGGTCTGCTGTTCGCACAACCTCCCTACCTCATGTCACCCCTTACTGTGATTATAGACAGGACCTACTCTCTGGGAACTCTCAAGTTGCTGTCACTAGAGCCATCTCTTTCCCAAATCGGTATCTCTAACTCCAGTTCTGTCCCAGGTCTAGAGATTTTCACATGGTCAGACACACATTTAGATAATAACTGTTGCGTGAATGTATTTCACAGAGGAACCTTAATGTTAACATGCCCCCAAACCAAATCATGAACACCCCCGTACCTGCCCCTCCTGCCTAATGTTACTCTTTAGCCTTTAATCCCTATTCAGATTAGTGGCATCTGCTTCTACCCAGAGGCTTAACTAGAAGCCTTCGGGAATCCTGTCCTCCTTCCTCTCTCTCACCTCCCTCCACATCCAGGAACCTCTCAAATCTGCCTTTTTCCCACCTTCATCATCTCACACGTAGCTGTTTCTGGGCTCCAGTGATCCCACATCTCTGAACGCCTTGCCATTTCCTCTGTCCCTCTGCTGCCACCAGAGGGGTCCTTCCAAAACACAATTGTATCGTGCAGGTCCTCTACTTTAAAACCCTTTCGAGGCCAGGCACAGTGGCTCATGCCTGTAATCCCAACAGTTTGGGAGGCTGAGGCAGGTGGATCACCTGAGGTCAGGAGTTTGAGACCAGCCTGGCCAACGTGGCGAAACCCCATCTCTTCTACAAATATAAAAATTAGCTGGGCATGGTGGCACATGCCTGTAGTCCCAGCTACTTAGGAGGCTGAGGCAGGAGAATCACTTGAACCCAGGAGGTGGAGGTTGCAGTGAGCTGAGATCCCACCACTGCACTCCATTCAGCCTGGGCAACACAGTGAGACTCTGTCTGAAAAAAAAAAAAAAAAAAAAAAAACAACCCTTTTGTGGTCTACCTGTGCATCTAGGATCAGATTTACTCTTCAGCATGGCATTCAAGGCCTTCACACCTGGCTGCAGTGGATCCGCTTCTCCTCTTGGAGTTCCCACCACTGTCCCCTTAGTGTGTGCTCAGATGTTTATCATGTGAATGAGTGAGGGAGTGAATATGGAGCCAACAGACTTACATAAACACTTCACTCACTAAGTCCTAAGTGCTGTCATCTTTAGCTCTGTCAGCCTGAAGACATCGCTTTTATTGTTTATCCTAGAATTGTTCATTTAACCACGGGGTCTAACATGTTCAGGCACTGTGTGGGCTGCTCAGTGTACATCCGTGGCCAAAAGGCGACAAATATCTCTCCCATTGTGCAGCCTGTATTGTAGCAGAGGACACAAACCATAAACAATAAACTTAATAAGAAGTTATATCATATGTTAAAAGGTGATAAATGCTGCTAAAAAAAGAAGAAAAAGTAAAACACAGGAAGAAGATTGGGATGGGGTTAGCGAGTGGGGTTACAAGGTCACATCGCACGTTAAGAGCAGGCCTAACTGAGAAAGTGAGAATTGTTCATTGAGCCAGCTCATAATATTACTTTGTTTTTTGTTTTTTTTTTCAGTCATATATTGTGTTTTGCTTTGTTTCATTTGGAGGCAGGGTCTCACTACGTTGTTGAAGCTGGAATGCAGTGGCTCTTCACAGATGTGCTCATAGCACACTGCAGCCTCAACACGTGGCCTCAATCAGTGATCCTGCCTCAGCCTCCCAACTAGCTGGGACTACAAGCACGCAACACTCAGCTACATGATACTCTTTAGATTACCATCAGGTCCCTCACCTTGGAGTCAGGGAATTAAAAGGCTGTTCTGAGCAAATTGCAGGTAACAATAGTAGCTACTGTTTGTTGTGAGCCTACTATGTGATGGGCTCTGCGCTGAGCTGTGTGTACAGTCTTTGCTCCTTTAATCTTTACCATAGCCTTTGAAGACTGATGTTGTCACTATCTCTATTTAGACCAATGAAGAACCCGAAGATCTGAGAAACTGAAGAATTAGCTTAAGACCTAGAAAGGGCAGAGCTAGGATTTGAGCACGCACTAGCCATTCTGCCTCTAACTGATGAAGGAAGACATTTGAGGACCACTCCTTTGGAACTTTCCAAATCATTACTTAAAGAGCCAAGATTGTCCCTTTTCCTAGAGAACAATTCAGTATCACAGCACAAGTAGGGGCTGCCGAGAGCACTCAACACCTGCTTCCACCTCGAGCACCTGATTCATTTCAGACAAATGATTCTCAATTAACATTCTTCATAAAAAACTCCAGTGTCTTGCAGGCTTTTCTTGCCTGAAAAAAGTCTCCTGAATGTTCATCGTCTGTTTACTAACCTAGTTTCCTCTCATTTGAGCCTCAATGAAGCTAGAGCCCAACTTTCTTTATCTGCCTTATAATCTCTTTGATATATTTGAAGAGGCAAGCCTCTACTATTCAAAATTGGTCTCAGTTTTATCTATGTCTGTAGCTGTGGTGTAGACATTAGATCAACCACTCTGGCTGGGCACGGTGGCTCCCACCTGTCATCCCAGCACTTTGGGAGGCTGAGGCGGGCAGATCACCTGAGGTCAGGAGTTCAAGACCAGCCTGGCCAAAGTGGAGAAACCCTGTCTCTAATAAAAAATACAAAATTAGTCAGGTGTGGTGGCACATGCCTGTAATCCCAGCTACTCAGGAGGCTGAGACAGGAGAATCACTTGAACCCAGGAGGCGGAGGTTACGGTGAGCCGAGATCACACCATTGCACTCCAGCCTGGGCAACAAGAGCAAAACTCCTTCTCAAAAAAAAAAAGAAAGAAAGAAAGAAGAAAGAACAGCCACTCCATTATAGACAACATCCTGGGTGCTCACATCAGTGATCCTGTAATCAACATGCTGAATGCTTGTCCGGCATGACTAACCACTTGTAAAAGAGCAAAGCATGATTCAGAGGACTCCACCAAAAATAATGCATTATTTGGCCTAATCTTGGCCTGGTGCAAATTCAGACTTTTGAGTCATACAGCTCATTAGAAGTCGGGACATACTTGACTCTAATAAAAATTTTAGTGCAACCCAGATTTAGAGTGGTATATTTAGGGTAGACTACAGGATGAATTTTGGAACAGAGGCAGATGACGTAAGGGAGAGAATAATAATCTTGAAAAGAAAGGCTTTATTGCTTCTCTGTCCCCAATTTCTGCCATCAAAAGAAATACCAGATTTAGGAACCGTCTCTTTTCTTTCCTTGCTAGGAAAAGAAGGCTTTTATGATTTGAGCAGAAGAAAGGATTTATGAGGAGTGATTTCTTTATTTGGGGCATGTTTAAAGCTTGCGTGGAGCCTTCCTAAGATTTCCTGGGGTCTTTGTCTTTGTTAGCTCTGGGGTTTTATGTTTGTTTTCTTTTTTTTTTTTTTTTTGAGACGGAATTTTACTCCCGTCACCCAGGCTGGAGTGCAATGATGCAATCTTGGCTCACTGCAACCTCTGCCTCCTGGGTTTAAGCTATTCTCCTGCCTCAGCTTCCCGAGTAGCTGGGATTACAGGTGCCCGCCACCACACCCAACTAATTTTTATATTTTTAGTAGAGATGGGGTTTCGCCATGTAGGCCTGGCTGGTCTCGAACTCCTGACCTCAGGTGATCTGCCTGCCTCAGCCTCCCAAAGTGCTGGGATTACAGGTGTGAGCTACCACACCTGGCTAGCTTTGGGTTTGTTATTTTTTTAGTTTTTTGACACAGGGTCTTGTGTTGCCCCGGCTAGCCTAGCTGTGTATGTGAATGAAGCTGCTTCAGGTCACTGCTGTGATGAACTCAGTCACTAGAGCTGCTCTGCTGTGGAAGGGGTGTTAGCTACCACTCTCATTGCTGCAGCTCTGCCCGAAGTCCCCTGTATTCTTCCTCCTTCCCAAGGTGGTGACAGAGCAGCAGAAAAGAGATGCAGCAGGACAGTAGAGGGAGCCAGAGAAGAGGGTGAAGGCTTGGCCTTGGGGAAAGCAAGCCTTCTGTCCCCTTGGCAGATTACAGGGAAGGGAAGCTCACATTTATACTCGGCTACTGTGTTTCAGGCCTTGCATTAGAGTTTTTCACGTCCATGACTGCATTTACCACTCATAACTTTGGAGGAAAAAGAAATGTGTATCTCCTTTTTCAAAGGAGGAAACTTAGGCTGAGAGAGGTAAAACTCAACCCATCTAGGAAGTGGTGACTGAGTCCGCAGTCTTGCCACTCTAGCAAGCTTGTCATAATAAGCGTGGTGAGTGACTTCCCATTTCCAAAGACTCCTGCTCTCTCAAAGGCCATGTCCATTCTTAACCAGCCCTTGCTCTTGAATCCTCAGGCAGTTTGGTGGCTATGCCAAGGAAGCAGACTATGTAGCGCATGCCTCCCGGCTGCGTGCTGCCCTGGAGGGCACAGCCACCTGCAGGGGGGATGTCTACTTCTGTACCGGCTATGACCCTCCCATGAAGCCCTACGGACGGCGCAACGAGATCTGGCTGTTGAAGACATGAGTGACCCACTGAGCCGAGAACTTCCTGGAAGTGTGCCTCTGTGTCTCCTTCCTCAGGGGGACCGGAGGGGACAGTGCTTCCCAAGATCCAACTACAAGTCCAACTGAACCAGCTTTCCCTCAAAGCCACTTACTGCCAATTTTCTGAAAAAAGCATGTTCCATATACTGTCTGTTTTCTCACCGTGGGAAAGAACACAGCCAAGATAGGCAGCATCCTTCTCATTGATTTAGAAAATTCTGCAGTAGACCAGAAAAATCCTGGCAGCTTTTCTCCAGCCATCTGGGTCACTAAAAACTGATTTTCTAAAATTATGGGATTTGTATTTTGTTATTAAGGGGGAAAATGTGATTTGTGCCTGATCTTTCATCTGTGATTCCGATAAGAGCTTTGTCTTGAGAAAAACTAAAAATAAAAGGCATTAACTTAAACAGCTAAGACAAGTGCAGTTATTTCCAGGGGTCCACAGTCCTAAAGGTAATATCGGTGTGTGTACTATTGATGGTGTTTACCATTGCAGAAACTCTATATTTAGAGCTCCCAAGTCCTTCAGATATAAACCCAAAGATCCCAGGACACACACCATATATAGACTTAAACTAGACATTTCTCATAACTGTTGGGTAGCACTCTGTGATCATAGGTTGAAGATCATGTTTGCAGCTGTGACCTGCGAAGGGTTCCAGGAGTCACAAGAGCAGACTGAGAAGAAAAATCATCACACTGTGGTGTACAGACAGCCCTGGAGATGGGAGATTTGCTAGGAAGATTGGTTCAGGGGGATGAGAAGAGATGTAGGTGGGGTCCAGTTTCATTAACTGAAGAGGATAGGAATGAAAGAAATGGTACGGTTTGGCCTGCAGAGAAAGACACAGATACAAGGCTGTGAGCAGGAAGCAGGATGGCAGCTGAGCTGGAGCAGAGCCCGTGAGTGAGCAGGGCAGGATGAAGCTCTCAGTGGTCCCAGGGTGTGTAGAAGATACTCCGATCCTCGTGGTGTGCTAGGGCCGCATGCTTTCAGCAGCCCTCCCTGGGACAACTGGACAGCTTTTCAGGGAGAAACCCACCTTAGCATCCACCCATACCCCATTTCCTGTATCTATAGGAAACAGAAAAGTGAGCTTTAATCCTCACCATGAAGAGTTCTTACTGGACATAAAGTGGGGTTTCCTAAGGAGAGGAACAAGAGCTATATGTTATCATCTTTCCAGGATTCCTTTCAATAGTCTTCAGAGGGATGGGCCTTGACCATTTCTGAAGATCCAGGATGAAACCATCAGCCACCCAGCCTTGACTATCAGACACCATGCCAATAGCTTTGCATGCCTTGCCCCACTTACTCCATGGGCAACTCTGTGAGGAAGGAACTGCTATTCCCACACACAGAAGAGGAAGCTGAGGGTCCCACAAGCTCCCACACTTAGGAAGCCTTGGAGCCAAGACAAAAGTGCAGCCACAGAGGCCTTATTACATGTCAAGGGGTTTAAATTTTGTTTTAAGAAAATTGAAAAATGCATGGACAGCTTTGTGCAGGAACATGATACTGTCATGCTTTAGAAAGAAAGTTCTGTCTACAGTGTGGAAAATAGACTGGAAAAAGGATATGACTGGAGACAGACCAGTCACAAGACTAAATGAAAGATATTGGAGGCCAAAACTAAATCATGGCAGTGGGGATGGAGAGAAGTAGACAGTTTGGAGCAAGAGAAGAGGTCAACAGAACTTGGTGACTGACTGGTGAATGAGATGAGGAAAAGGTTTGAAGAGAATAAGAACATTGCACCAAACTATGCCACTTTGGCAAATTGGTTATTTTTAGCTAAAGGCAATGGAAAAATGCGGGTACAGGAAGTGCTGTCTGCCCTCCCCTTTTCTACCTAAAAGCAGTATGTAAATTTCCCGAGACAGGTGCTCTTGTTGTACTAGGAAGAGGAGAACATGCTTATCACCAGGGATGGGGAGTCAATGCCAAGGTAAGTCTGTACAAACCTTACTAAAGTTACCCTGATCTTTCATCAGCTTCCCCAATATGTTTCCTAGTCACTTTCCCATCCCCCTCCCAGCCCAAAACCCTTTTTCCTGTTTCATGTCTCCACAATGTATTGCTCTTTGTTAAAATGGTATACAATTCTCAAGTCTAATTGCTTCAGCATTTTCACTTTTTTCTGTGAAGTTCTTCATGACACATAGAAATTTTTTTTTTTTTTTGAGGTAGAGTCTCGATCTGTTGCCCAGGCTGGAGTGCAGTGGCACAATCTTGGCTCACTTCAACCTCTGCCTCCCAGGTTAAAGCAATTCTCCTGCCTCAGCACCCCCTAGTAGCTTGGATTACAGGCACACGCCGCCACACCCAGCTAATTTTTATATTTTTAGTACTGATGGGGTTTCAACATGTTGGCCAGGCTGGTCTCGAGCTCCTGACCTCAGATGATCTACCCGCCTTGGCCTCCCAAGGTACTGGGATTACAGGTGTGAGCCACCACACCCAGCCTGCCATATAGAAATATTAACATCAGATAAAAACTCTATGGTTTTTTTTTTCTATTAATCTTCTTTTTACCGTGTTAATCCGTCTTTTAGCAGTTCAACTCAGAGGCCCAAGCCGCAGAACTTAAGTAAAAGAAAAAGTCTTTCCTTCCCTGCAGGGTCTAGTACAATGCCCAGGATTTGGCATTGGGCAAGGGTGTAGAGGAGGCTGTCACTCACTGAGGTAGAGAGCACAGGTGAGAAGCAGGTTGATTGGCAAGTGGTGTCCACAAGGGTTATTTAGGCCTGCAGAGCATCCAAGTGAGGCTATCTAGTGGACAGCTGAAAGTATGAATCTGATGCTACAGATAGAAGCCTAACGTGGAGACGTGTTTGGACATCACAGATGTCTAAATGGAGTGGGTGAATTATGAACTCTTCTGGGGAAAGGCTGGGAGTATGAAGAGAAGAAAACTTAGGTGAGGACTCAGAGGAACCCAAATATTTACAGACAAACAGAAGAAAAGAGCCAACAAAGATTTTGCAAAAGTGGCTAGTTATATAGGAGAAATGATGTCAGAAAATGAAAAAGGAAGAAGGTGATTGGTGCATATCAAACACTACATCAGTTCTATTGACCCAAGTCCTAAATCATCTCGAGGCCATCTCTGCTGGTACCATCCTAGGATGTGTCACCATCATCCTTACCTGACGTCCTGCCTCATCCTTCTAATTGGTCTCCACATTTCTGCTCCTGCCTCCCTTGGACACATTTTCTACACAACTTCAAACAGGTCTTTGCTTTAAAATTCTTATTTTGCACTTAGACTAAAATTCAAACTCCATTTTATGACCTGCAAGGCCTTGTATGATTTGGCCTGTTCTGATCACTTCTTTCTTTCTTTCCAATCTCTCCCTTAATACCCTTCTGCTACAGTGGACTTTGAACACACACAGCCCTTTTTACCCTAGGGCCCTTGCACTAGCTGTTTTGTCTGCCTAAAACCCTTTTCACTTCCTTCAAATCGCCAGGTCTCCTCATCCTACAGCCAGGTCTTCTCATCCTACAGATCCTAACTTAATGCTCCTCTTCAAAGAGGCCTTCAATGGCCCCTCTAGCTAAAATAGTCAGTCCCCCCTATAGTCTTCCATCATACCATTATATTTTTTGTTTTTGTTTTTTGTAATACAAACCACTGTATAATTATTTTCCTTTTTGTCTCAGATCCCCAGGTGTCAAAGGTCTTGGGGAACACTGTGTCCTCAGGAGTGATCATAGCCCAGTGCTGGACATCATGGGATGTAATTTTCTAACTTATTCATTTTATTTTTTTTTTTCTGTCTCTCACACAAGACTGTAAGTTTGAGAAGGAGGATCCTCATACATGCTTTGTTCTCCATTGTATGCCCAGCACCTAGCTCAGAGATACATCATTTAAAAATGCATGAAGCTGTAACAGAAAAACCAACAGGAGCTTAAACCAAGAAGGTTTTCTTTCCTCCCATAGCAAGAAATCCAGAGGCAGGTTCAGTTCTCAATGCTGACTTCTCTGCACTTATCTTTCTCTTTCCCTCAAGATGGCTGCAAGATGGCTGATGCAGCTCCTGTCATCTCATCCATGTTCAGGGCAGGAAATTAGGGAGATGAGGACAGGCTGTATCAGTTGCATCTGTCCCATGTTATGAAGAAACAGAAGCTTTCCCAAAAGTTTCCCCATCAGAGTTCTACTTTTCTCTTGTGGGCCAAAACTACACACAGGGCCACCCATAGCTGCAAGGGAGAGTGGGTTGGGCTTTGCAGCCTCTGTAGTGAGGAGCAGCAAGGAAGAAGAATATTCAGAATGGCTCGGGGTAGCTGATCAATCGTGTCTTCTGAAAGGGGACTATGAGAAAGTATATATACCTGAGGTCAAGAGTTTGGGCAGATGGGAAAGAGCTGGAGAGATGGGTTGAGGCCAGATTGCAGGGGATCATAAAGACTTTAATTCTGTATTCTTACTTTTTTTTTTCTTTTCTTGAGACAGAGTCTCGCTCTGTGGCCCAGGCTGGAGTTCAGTGGCACAATTTCGGCTCACTGCAACCTCCACCTCCGGGGTTCAAGCAATTCTCCTGCCTCAGCCTCCCAAAATGCTGGGATTACAGGCATGAGCCATTGCACCCAGCCTATTCTCACTTCTGAGACAAGGCATATGGCTCAGGAGCACTAGCTGCCTCCCCTTGTGGTGTCTCCTGCTTCCCCCATCTCTCTTCTTTTCTCCTTTGAAAACCCAAAATAGTGAAGCCTGGTCAAGATGAGGAAGGGAGGAAGCTCCTTCAGTCTCCTACCCACAGCAAGGGCATAGCAGGTTCCTGGATGGTAGTGATAGAGTCAATTAAGAGAAAAAGGGGATAGGAGCTAAGGAAATGAAGTAAGTTTATCCTTGTTCTAGACTTAGGAATGAAAAACAGAACCGATGGGATCCGGATTTGTCATTGTCCATCTGCGGATTAGTAAAGTGATCTTTTTTCCTGATTCCCAGTCATCCTCTTGTCAGTATCTTTCCCAAAATACGAGCTGATGAAAAAACCCTCTGGCCCCATCTCACTCCTCTCTAGGGCCCGGATTAGAGCATAGGGCTAATATTTTAGATTGTAAATTGGAAAGCAGTAACCAGAAGAATATAGATATTAATAAAATCTAAACTGTAGGTTTAATGCTCAGGACCACAGCCTTATGGCTGCTCCCTCGGCCAAGCACATTGGCTCACACCTGTAATCCCAGCACTTTGAGGGGGTAGAGGCAGGTGGATCACTTCAGGTCAGTACTTCGAAACCAGCCTGGCCAACATGGTGAAACGCCATCTCTACTAAAAATACAATAATTAGCCAAGTGTGGTGGTACGTGCCTGTAGTCCCAGCTACTCAGGAATCCGAGGCCCAAGAATCATTCGAACCCATGAGGCAGAGGTTTCAGTGAGCTGAGATCGTGCCACTGCACTCCAGCCTGAGTGACACAGCAAGACTGTCTCAAAAAAAAAGCTGCTGCCTCTGCAGATCGGCATGTATGAGGATGCTTTCCCTCCCCCAGAAGTAATCTTCCTGATGCATGAATATTCCTTGCATGTTTTGTGAGCACCACCCAGTAAAAGTTGTTCCGGATGTCCCAGAACACCACCTCATTCTCATGCTAGAGTGAGGGTTTAAGGGCCATAGGGTGACTGTGTATAAATACAGTGGAAGGCTTGGCTGAGCTCAGGGAGTTACTTGGCCATCATTTGTTGAAGAAAGGCCTCCTTAATTTACATTTGGCTTCTCCACTCCTGAGTAATGTTGCTTTGATCCTGAGCACAGTAATTAAAGTTTCATAGCTTGCCACATTGGTGGGTATGTAGTTGATTGAATGCCATGGATTTTGTCTTTGAAATTATATTCCTAACTAGCTCTAGCCTTTTCCTTTAGAAGGAATTTTGTTTCTATAGCAACATTATTCTGAAGGAATTGGGGACAGACCCAAACAATATCCACAAATGCAGAATCAAGAATCAAACCAGAGAGGACTGAAGGCATGGCAAGAATTGGGGTAGGCTATGAAAAGCTATCGCATAATCAAACTTCAGGTAAAAAGACCTCCTCTCTCCTTGGCAATGAATTAATTAGACCAGCATCAAAAAGTCTTTTTTTTTTTTTTTGGAAACAGAGTCTCACTCTGTTGCCCAGGCTGGAGTGCAATGGCACAATCTAGGCTCATTGCAGCCTCCACTTCCCCAGTTCAAACAATTCTCCTGCCTCAGCCTCCTGAGTTGCTGGGACTACAGGCATGCACCACCACACCCAGCTAATTTTTTGAAAAAATTTTTTTTTTTTGAGAAGGAGTTTCACTCTTGTTGCCCAGGCTAGAGTGCGATGGTGCTATCTCAGCTCACCTGCAACCTCTGCCTCCCGGGTTCAACTGATTCTCCTGCCTCAGCCTCACGAGTAGCTGGGATTACAAGCATGTGCCACCATGCCAGGCTGGTCTCGAACTCCCGACCTCAGGTGATCTGCCCACCTCAGCCTCCCAAAGTGCTGGGATTACAGGCGCAGCCAAACACATCATTTCAAGAGTGGGCTCAAACCCCAGCCTCTTCTCATATCCTGCCTCTTGCTCCCTTTTGGGTTCCTTATCCTCCAGTTACTCCTTACTGGAATTATTGCTGGCTCCCCGGCAACCTCCCCACCGCCCCTCCTCCATGCCTTCACTCACAGTGCTCCCATACCTGCAATCCCCACTCCCTTTCGAGTCCAGGTCAAAAGTCTTTGAATTCTTCCCTTATTCCTTCAGGAACACACCTTTTCCTCTATGATTTATAATCCTCACCCCTCACCCATAGCATAAAGGATGTGGGTACCGTAGATGCTCAGTTCTATTAATGTAGATTGCCTGGAATTAACAAAAAGAGCTATTGACAGCTAATATTTACGGAGCATTCACCACGTCCCAGGAACTGTACAAACTCATTACATGGACTACCTTATATAGTCTACAGAGCCCTATGAGTGTTCCCTAGCACTGCCATCTCCACCCCGTGTACAGATGAACTGGGGCAGTTCGGGGAGGCTCGTTAGCATGCTCCAGGCTACTCAGATGACCTGTGACATAGTCAGAATTTGAGCCCATGCCCTTATCCACTCTGTAATACAATATTAAATGCTCAGTTCAGTGGCTGGTGGCCCTGGCTAACAAGAAAGGAAATAAGCTGGGTGTGAATCTACCAGTGAGTATGCTGGGTGGGTATTCCCTCATCCCTGTATAATTTACCCTGTGGCTCAGCCAGAGTGGCAGTGATATAATCCCTGTGTCCCTAGGGTATGTGCTGCTGCCTGGAATTTAAATGAACAAACCCCATGAGATCAAAACTCCAGAAGCAGCGTGGACACCCAGCAGCAAGCTATTTGCCACTTGTCAATTTAGCAGTCCTTGTTTTCTCTCATTTAGTAAAACTCAGCTACAAGAAATTCTTATACCACCAATACAAACACAAGCCTATTGCCCCTCCTTATATTATGTCTGTGACATGCTCCGGAATATGTAATGTGTGTTTGTGATCCTGTTGTCTCTTTTACTTTTTAGAGCCTTTACTTATAGGCTAACAATTGTGGATTCACACAAGGGTGTCTGCTGGTGTGAGCAAAATGTGTCTTATGAGGGGGGCCCTAAACTGGAGGCAGAGCCCAGCAAAGCCTCGACCATTCTAAGAAGCAAAAGGAAGCTTCAGCGCTTGTATGTACCTGCAAAGACTCCACGGAGGAAATGAACTCATGGGACTTGATTTAATTATTAGGAGAAGAGGGTTTTTGGTTATTGGAGAATACCACCCTTGCCTCCTTCCCTCTCTCAGAGGATCAGGTGTTCCACCTTCCATCCAAAGCTCATCCTATCACCTGTGATGGGGGCCAGGTCTCTCACTTCCTTGGGAATTTCATTCTACCATCTATTCTGTCCTCTTGATTTCAGTCTCTCCCTGGTCTCTGGCTCCTCATATATTCATGCTCACATCTCACCAATTACAACAAAAAAGAATCTTCCTTCAATCTAATATTGCTTTCCAGGTACATCTCAGCTCTCTCATTAACTCTATAAATTGCAAAATGACGTTACACAGAGTGTTTACATCTTTCCCCCTCATTTCCTCCACTCATTGACATTTACTTTCACTGAAACTGATCATGAAGTCCAGCATAGTTGGCCTTTATCAGGCTAAGCACCCCCTTTGTACTGTTCAGTACTGAGACCTCTCCTTCTCCCTGGCATCCTTCCTCCAGTACCTATAACCTGCCATTCTCCAGGTGCACCTGCCTCAGCCTACCTCCCCACTTCTTTCATAGGCACAGCTCTCCCTGCCCAGCCTTTAAATGTTGGTGTCCCCAGGAGAGGGTTCTCTACCCTCTTCTGGCTGTATCATGTTCTTGCGCCCACTCCCAACAGGAGCTCATCCATGACCATAAAAATCATGTGCGTGGGTTCTGTGCATCCACGACCCATTCACTCCTAAGTATTTATTTACAACCCTCTCCCTTCTTGACTTCATTTTCCTCTTCATCTCATCTCCTTTCAAAATGTCACCCTCAGGCATGTGGAAATAAGAAGTGGGTTCACTGCTGAGACAGACACTGAACAATTTCTCTTTGACTGATACAAAAACATAACAAAAATTCTGAGGCTTTTTTTTTAGATGAAGTCTCAGTCTGTCGCCCAGACTGGAGTGCAGTGGCACAATCCAGGCTCACTGTAACCTCCACCTTCTGAGTTCAAGTGATTCTCATGATTCTCATGCCTCAGCCTCTCGAGTAGCTAGGATTACAGTCAGGTGCACCAACATGCCTGGCTAATTTTTGTATTTTTAGTAGAGACAAGGTTTTACCAGGTTGGCAAGGCTGGTCTCGAACTCCTAGCCTCAAGCAATCTGCCCAGTTAGGCCTCCCAAAGTTCTGGGATTATAGGCATGAGCCACTGTGCCAGACCTAAACATAACAAAAGTTGTAGAAGTACCACTTGTAAGGGCTTCTAAGGAATGGATAAGATCCACCCTCTTTTTGAGGTCTTTCTCTAGTAGGAAGAGAGGGGGGATCAGGGAAATATTAATTTCTTCTTCACATTACAAATACTTCACAGCATATAAATCTCAACTACTTAATTTATCAGCCCCGATTAGATGTGATTTTCTTGAGTGCTGATATTTAGTGTTATTTATTTTTGTACTCTCAGTTCCCAGCCGAGTACAAGTATGTAGTGAAAGCTTGCATGTGATTGTGGGATAAATGAATGAATGTGTTTCCCAATTCATGACATTGCTGAAAGAAAGCTGAGGAATGAGGATAGGGAGGGGCGTCCTGACTCTGCCACCAGCCTGGTACCTGCTTAGGATGCCAACAAGGAGTTGGCACATGAAGAAAAGTACCAAAATGCTGAAATAAGTCAGGATGCTCAAGAAGCGTGTATCTACTGACCTCCTTGACATATTGATACACGGAATTCGCAGACACCTCAGACAGCACGTCCAAAACTGGACTCTCACTGCACACTTTTGCACCCTCCTTTTCATGCCTCCATCTTCCCTGTGGCTCTAAATGGCACTACCATTCACCTGCTTGCTCAAACCAAAACAGGAAATCACCCTGAGGAAAGAGACATCTTCCTTGTTAGCTGGACAGCCCTCAGGCATCATCTCTCTCCCCCGCGTGACTATCTTCTGATCTCAGAATACTCCTCTGGGCGACAGTGTCATCCCCCTCCTTGGGAACCTCACATTTGCACTTGATCAGGCAGCCAGCTGTTTCCTGTCTCCCCGGAACTTGTCTTATGTAAAGTGGAGGGATGGGTGGGAAAGAGTGGATGTCTCCTGGAGCACAAACCTACAGTGCCTCCAGCCCTGTCCAGCCAAGCACCAAGAGTGAGATCTTGGGAGGCCATAGGCATTTTGCCCATCCCCCTGTAATTCCTCCCTATGAGCCAGGCTTTTGCCTGCACCTCGTTGTTTGTGCTGTTTGGCCCACCCTCTGGCTTCACACATTTGTGATTCTGTCTCATGTTCATTCATCTCACATGTATTGAGCCTCTCCTGTATGCCAAGCACTGTCCTAGGCAGTTCAGTTTATAAGCGAACAAAACAAAGCTCCTTAACCTTGTAGAGTAGGGGATATAGACAGCAAAAATTGACATATCAATATTAATAGTATCTATTACATTATATCTTGGAAAGTAGAGGCCAGGCACGGTGGCTCATGCCTGTAATCCCAGCACTTTAGGAGGCCGAGGTGGGTGGATCACGAGGTCAGGAGATCGAGACCATCCTGGCTAACACGGTGAAATCCCATCTCCACTAAAAATACAAAAAATTAGCTGGGCGTGGGGGCAGTTGCCTGTAGTCCCAGCTACTCGGGAAGCTGAGGCAGAAGAATCACTTGAACCTAGGTTGCAGTGAGCCGAGATCATGCCACTGCACTCCAGCCTGGGCAAAAGAGTGAGATTGTCTCAAAACAAAAAATCTTATTGGCCGGGCGCGGTGGTTCACGCCTGTAATCCTAGCACTTTGGAAGGCCAAGGTGGGTGGATCATGAGGTCAGGAGTTCAAGACCAGGCTGGCTGGCCAAGATGGTGAAACCCCATCTCTACTAAAAATACAAAAAGTAACCAGGCATGTTGGCAGGCGCCTGTAATCCCTGCTACTCAGGAGGCTGAGGCAGGAGAATGGCTTGAACCCGGGAGGTGGAGGTTGCAGTGAGCCGAGAGCACACCACTGCACTCCAGCCTGGGTGACAGAGCGAGACACTGTCTCAAAAGAAAGAAAGAAAGAAAGTCGTAAGTGCTATGGCAAAATTTAAAAGTAGAGCGAAGAGAATGAGTAGTGTTTGGGAGGTCGGTATGGAGAGGGCGGTATACAGTTGCTGCTAGTGTGACCAGGGAAGCCCTCCTGGAGAAGCAAGACTTGAAAGCAGTGAGGGGGTCGGCCAGATGCGACCTGGGGGAAGCCCATCCTTGGAAGCGCGAAGGCTGTCAGACAGGGCGGGCCTGTGTGGGTGAGAAACGTCTCGGAGGTCAGAGGGGCTGAAACAGAGAGCCCAGGGGAAGCACAGAGGTGACAGGAGTGGGCAGGTCTGGTAAGTCCTTAGAAGTCACTTCAGAGGATTTGACTTTTCTTCTGTATAAAATGGAAAAGGCCATTGTAGGATTTCAAGCAGGGCAGTGACACAGTCAAGCTCAGCTGTTGCAGGAATTGCTCTGGCTGCTCTTTTGATCATATGCTGTAAAGGGGTCGGGGTTGGGGCTAGGGGACGAGGTCAGAAGCGGACAACCTGTTAGGAGTCTCCTGCAGTCAAGCAGGCAAGAGGTGACGGTCACTTGGACTTGGATGGTGTCACTCAACAAGTGAGAAGTGGTCAGAGTCTGTGACATTTTGAAGGTAGAACAAACAAGATTTCCTGGTGGACTGTACATGAAAGAAAGAGAGGAATCAAGATGCCGCCAAGATTCTTGGTTTGAGCAGCTAGAAGAATGGCTTTGCTACTAAGTGAGGTGCGGGAGATCTGGGCCGGTAGAGCTGATCTGGGGTTCCAGGAGTCGTTCTTCATTCTCTGCCTCCCAACAGCCAGCAAGACAGAGATTCCACCTCCAAAGTCTCCTGAATCTTATTGGCTCTCTCCAACACTCCTCCCAAGTCTGGGGGACTAATAACCACCATCATGCCTCACGCGGACTCTTGAGATGGTCTCCGGCTTCCTACCCTGGTCTTTTCTAATCCGTTCTCAATGCCTGGTGTTCCATCGTGCATCACACAGTTTGGAGCAGATTGATCTTTACAGGAGGAGCTGTCACTTTCTTGCCTAACACCTTTCCACTGTTTCCTGTTGCATCAGACTCCCCTCCCTGACACTCAAGCTCTCTGTCTCATCTGATGCCCACTTCCTACTCCATGCTCATTCTTTGCTACTCCCCTCCTTGCTGCAGATACAGTGGAGCTTTCTATTTCTCAAACACACCATGCTCTTTGGCGTCTTAGGGCTCCTGCTTATCTTGCGCTCTCAACCTGGAACGCTCTTCCTCCCACTCTACTTGGGCATGGCTGGATCTTTCTGTCCTCTGGGTCTCTGCTTAAATGATACCTTCTCAGGGAGGCCCTTCTCACCCAATGTATTAGAGGAACCCTCACTCCTACTCTCTACCACAACACCTTTTACAGCACTTTTGCACTAGTAATTACACATGAGCTTGTTCTAATTGTTGTTCTATTGGCTGCTCTCCCACCAAACTGTAAGCTCATTGAGGCTAAGAACTGTGCCTGGTTTGTTTACTATTATATCCATAGCATTTAGCACAATGGGCAGCTATGGATGCCCCTAAAAATGTGCTGCATGAATGAATGAATATCAAGCGTAATGCACTTTATAGCCTAAATGCAATAAAGACAGTTACTCTCAGAATAACATTCACACCCCCCAACAGAGCCACGCCCTCCCTGGATGATCCAGCCATGGGGCCTCCTTCTCCTCTCTCACCCATCCATCCCCCCACTACACCCATCCATTTGGTATTTGGAGAAGAGATTGTGGTCCTCCTTGCTGTGGACATGGTACAGGCTGCCCTTCCTCCATCCGGAGTCCTCCTACACCTCACTTCACCTGGCTTAGACATCTCTTCTGAAAGGTCTTCTCTGAAGCCCACACCTATGAACCCACAGAACATACTGAATGTCTACTGATGTCTTCATTACCTGGCTACCCTCCACCCCACCCAGTAGGTAAGCAACTTAAATACAGGTAGTGGGCCCTGAGTCTTGTTCCCTGTAGTATCTCAAGCATAAGCACAGTACTCAGCACAAAATAGATGCTCAAAAAAAAGTCATTAAAAGAACAAACGGGCAGATGAGTAAATTAACACTAATGATATAATTCTAGGGAGAGAGTCTAAGAGTAAATAAATGGGCTACATTAATATGTAGACTTAATACTTGACTTTAACCTAATCGTTTGCATGTTGATAATTACATATAAAAATCCTTTGAAGCTGTTAGAATCCTGCCTGGGCGCAGTGACCCACGCCTTAATCCCAGCACTTTAGGAGGCTGAGGCAGGTGGATCACTTGAGGTCAGGAGTTTGAGACCAGCCTGGCCAACATGTTAAAACCCCATCTCTACTAAATATATGAAACTTAGCTGGGCATGGTGACGCGTGCCCATAATCCCAGTTACTCAGGAAGCTGAGGCAAGAGAATTGTTTGAACCCAGGAAGCACAGGTTGCAGTGAGCCAAGGTTGAGCCACTGCACTGCAGCCTGGGCAGCAGGGCGATACTTCATCTACAAACAAATAAAAACAATAAAATAAAATTGTTCGAATCCTTGAGTAAGTTGCACTCTTTCTTAACCTCGAATATGGTTTATACCGTCACTTTGCTTTCAAAACCCTTTAACTCAGCTCAGACCAAATTACCTGAAAACCGTCATGGAGTAGATACGCCACAGGGAAGAGGAAACATTTGTTTAAGTTCAGAAAATCAAGAAACGTGCCCAAGATCAGAGAGCAGACATCCAAAATCAAGTCAGACTCCAAGTCAGTGCTCATCCAATGTGACTAATATTTTCAAAATTTTCTTTTACCCTAGTCCGCAGTCAGAAATACATTTTGTATTCAACCCAGTACAGACACACACACACATACCCCTCAAACGTTTCACGAAATAATATTTACCATTACTACCAATGTAAAATAAAAGCAGAGGAAAGCTAATGTCATATATTATTTTATTAATTTTTATATAGATTATAAAAATCCAAAATAACACAAAGCAGAAATGTAGACATGATTTTTATTTAGTGCACAGATATGCTAAGGCCTTTATAAAATCATTCCGGGAATACCTGAGGTGGTATGTACATCTGATACATTGTTCAACCTAGTTTTTTCTTTTTAAAATTCAGTCAAAGTTGAAACCCTAAAAATTCACACGAATATGCTGTAGTGATTGTTAACAATAGTAATACACCAGTTATGATAGTGGCACTGAAAATGTTTCTTCAGTCTGAATCCACGTACTATACATAATGTCTTTTAATCATTCTTCAGTATAAGAATTAAATACAGGCCAGACACAGTGGGGCACACCTATAATCCTTGCACTTTGGGAGAACAAGAAGGGCCGATCACTTAAGTCTAGGAGACTGAGAGCACCTTGTGCAACATGGCGAAACCTCATCTCTACAAAAAGTGCACAAATTAGACAGGCATGGTGGTCCCAGCTGCTTGGGAAGCTAAGCTGGGAGAATCACTTGAGCCTGGGAAGTGGAAGCTGCAGGGAACTGAGATCATGCCACTGCACTCCAACCTGGGTGACAAATAAAAAAAAAGAATTAAATACAATCAGTTTTTCTCTTCTTTGTTCACCAGGTTTAATTCAATTATTGGTTCAGAGTTTTGAAAAGAAAACAGATCTTTTATTGAAATGCTTTTCTTTCAAGCTTCGTGTTTTCTTCTGAAAAGTAATCATTGTGACTTTGAAAGAAAAATGAGACGTAGTGATATCTCTAATTTTATTTCGTTCAAACTGATTTTATAGTGTTCTCTCCTGTGTGTTACAACAGTGTTGGGAATATACAGCAACTGTCATTGTTACCTTTATAAGGAAAATTTTAAGACTTCAGAATGAACATCCTTCCATGGAATGCTGGGGCCTCTGGGATTATCTGATCCTATGGTGATATGTGCCTTTGATTATGACTAGGCTATTTAAAAACTCTGCAGAAATAAAAGTTAACATATGGAAAACTGATAGCAATGCAAATAATTCTTGCATACAGACATGCACTTAAATTCTGTTCGGTGGAGTTTCAATGGAGGAATTGGAACAAGAGGATTCATTTCCCAGATGGCTTCCCATTCACACGTCTGGTGCTTTGTCAAGGATAGCTGGAAGGCTGGGCTCAGCTGGAACTATTGACCAGAGAATCTATATGCGGGCTCTTACGTAGCTTGGGGTTTTCAGAACATGGCAGCTGTGTCCTAGGAAGAGCCTATGGACCAAGGCTTTTGGTCCGAGAGACCAAAACAGAAGCTGCAAGGCTAATTTTCACCCAGCCTTGGAATTCACGCATCCTCACTCCCACCGCATTTTATTGGTTACAAGAGAGTAGCTAAAGCCAGCCTAGATTCAAGAGGAGAGGAATTAGACTCCTTTGGGAGGATTGTTAGATAATTACAGCCACCTTTTAAAATTGCTGCCTTTTGATTCCTTAAATGTGTTTAAGGTATCAAAGTGTATCATACAGCTGAGTGCAGTGGTTCGCACCTGTAATTCCAGCAATTTGGGAGGCCAAGGTGGAATGATTGATGCCAGGACTTCAAGACCAGTCTGCTATAGCGAGTTTCTGTCTTCATGAAAAATTTTTAATTTTTTTTTTCCAGGAACACGTGCACTTTATTGAATGCCATTGTAGAAAAGTGTGTGAGGATAAAGGGCTGATACAGAACTTGGTTCCAGGGGCAGGGTGAGGAATGGAAGATGGAGTACGTGAGATACAGGTCATGGGCAGAGCTCCTGGCCTGGAAGCTGCCTCCTGCTCTATCGATAGACCTGGAGGATCAACACGGGGATAATGACGAGCAGAATGGTCATGATGATGCCCAAAATCAGGGCCCAGATGTTCGGGCTCTTGGCGGTGGAGGCATAGGCCTGGGCCCCGTCAGGTCGCCAACCATCTGCCTGTCCCTAGACTTCACAGAGTAGGCAACCGCTATGAAGCCCAGGCAGCAGGAGTTCACAAAGAGAGTGTTGAACAGGGACCGGATGACATGGTCGGGCACGGAGGTCTCGCTGCAGACGTGGATCACGGTGGATGTCGGGGGAGCAGGGTTGTGGGGCGCCCCCAGCACAGTCACCTCGTGCTCCTTCTTGATCATCTTATAGTTAGGAGGCCGGCCAGTGTTGGCAGGAGTGAAGAGGGTTTGGACAGTGTGGTTCAAGGTGTCCAGGGAAGACCAGCTGTGGTCAGGTTGCTGGGATGGTTCTCAGTGAGCTCTCCCTTTCCACCGTAGTTTGGATTTCTCCAATTTGTTTTTAAGACAAAGTCTCATTTTGTCGCCCAGGCTAGAGTAATGGCATGATCTTGGCTCACTGCAACCTCTGCTTCCTGGGTTCAAGCAATTCTCATGCCTCAGCCTCCTGAGTAGCCTTGGATTACAGGTGTGCACCACCACACCCGGCTAATTTTTCTATCTTTAGTAGAGATGGGGTTTTGCCATGTCGGTGAGGCTAGTCTCAAACTCCTGGCCTCAAGAAATCCACCCACCTTGGCCTTCCAAAGCGCTGGGATTACAGGCATGAGCTACTGCACCCGGTCTAACATTTTTTTAATTAAAAAAATGTATTAGCTGAGTGTGGTGGTGTGCACCTGTAGTTCCAGGTATGCTTGAGCCCAGGGGTTCGAGGCTGCAGTGAGCTCTGATCATGCCACTGAACTCCAGCACCAGTGCCAGAGCAAGACCCTGTCTTAAAAAATGAAAAAGAACATGCTGCACCCAAATCAGCTAAATGTGCACTTTTACTATCCAAATACCACGTCCAAAAATATTTGCCGTAGTAGATAGCTTTCCAATTAACAAAATCCAAATCTGATTTCTGAGTGTTTTTCCTCATGGACTTTGACTATGTGTAGTAAGTGGCTATGATCAGCTTCAATATCTGAACTAAATATTTCTACGGGTTTTGCCCACTGGCATCTCGTTTGATAAATAAATCCATGAAGTTCAGTAAAATTTCTTTAGGTGCCAAAGCCTCATGATGAATAAACCAGGGCTGTTAGTAGTTTTCTGTTTGTTTGTTTTTTAACAATATTTATTAATTCTGCCGTATTTTCTGGTTTTATGTTGTCTACACTTACAATTCTTTTACTTTTTTTTTTTCAATTTAAATAATATTCAGTGTATGGCAATTCCTCAAAGAACTAAAAACAGAATTACCATTGGACCCAGCAATCCCATTACTGGCTATATATCCAAAGGAATATACAGCATTCTACCATAAAGACACACACACATGAATGTTCACTGCGGCACTCCTCACAATAGCACGCACGTGGAACCAACTTAACTGTGGCACTCCTCGCAATAGCACGCACGTGCAACCAACTTAACTGCGGCACTCCTCACAATAGCATGCACGTGGAACCAACTTAACTGTGGCACTCCTCGCAATAGCACGCACGTGGAACCAACTTAACTGTAGCACTCCTCGCAATAGCACGCACGTGGAACCAACTTAACTGTGGCACTCCTCGCAATAGCACGCACGTGGAACCAACTTAACTGTGGCACTCGAACCAACTTAACTGTGGCACTCCTCGCAATAGCATGCACGTGGAACCAACTTAACTGTGGCACTCCTCACAATAGCACGCACATGGAACCAACTTAACTGTGGCACTCCTCGCAATAGCACGCACGTGGAACCAACTTAACTGTGGCACTCCTCGCAATAGCATACATGTGGAACCAACTTAACTGTGGCACTCCTCGCAATAGCATACACGTGCAACCAACTTAACTGTGGCACTCCTCGCAATAGCATGCACGTGGAACCAACTTAACTGTGGCACTCCTCACAATAGCACACACGTGGAATCAACTTAAATGCACATTGATGACAGATTAAAGAAAATGTGATACATATACACCATAGAATACTATGCAGCTATAACATAAAATGAGTTCATGTCTTTTGCCAGAACATAGCTAGAGCGGGAGGCCCTTATTCTTAGCAAATTAACGTAGGAACAGACAACCAAATACCACATATTCTCACTTATAATGGGGCGCTAAATGATAAGAGCTTATGAACACAAAGCAGGAAACAACAGACACTGGGGTCTACTTGAATGGGGAGGGTGGAAGGAGGGAGAGGAGCAGAAAAGATCACTACTGGGTACTGGGCTTAATACCTGGCTGGTGAAATAATCTGTATAACAAACCCCTATGACACGAGTTTACCTATGTAACAAATCTTCACACGTACCCACAAACCTAAAATAAAACCCAAAAATTAGAAAAATAATAATATTTAATAAGCAATATACTTTTCCAACTGAGAGATTATATCTAATCCAGTTGAGGGTAAAATAAAATTTAAGGCCGGGTGCAGTGGCTCACGCCTGTAATCCCAGCACTTTGGGAGGCTGAGGCAGGCGGATCACCTGAGGTCAGGAGTTCGAGACCAGTCTGGCCAACACAGTGAAACCCCGTCTCTATTAAAAATCCAAAAAAACTTAGTTGGGTGTCGTCGCACACACCTGTAATCCCAGCTAATCGAGAGGCTGAGGCAGGAGAATCACTTGAACCCAAGAGGCAGAGGTTGCAGTGAGCCAACATCGTGCCATTGCACTTCAGCCTGGGCAACAAGCGCAAAACAGTATCTCAAAAAAAATAAAATAAAATAAAACTTCAACAACACAATGAATTCTCCATAAAAATTGTCTTGTCAGTCATATCTGATCTGACTGAAAGTGTTGGCAACTCACAATATCAGTGCTTTCTTCATTAAGTTGAAACACAAAATCTGTCCCAGGCTGTAATTACATTTAAAAACATTCCTTCTTATTGTTCTGTAATAGTATAGATCTGATGAGACATTATGGGTTACTAAAAGCTGTAATTTTTGATTTTTCAGCTGATTTATCATTTTATCATCAAAAATCTCATCCAACCTGGAAGAATAATTTTTGACAGCTGTGTGACCCATTTTTTTTTTGCCTCTAATACACTACTAAGTAGGTGATTATAAGGCTCCTTCATTACATTAATAGTAGTTGACAACTTATAAATTATTAATAATGTGTATTTTTTTCTTTGGAAACATTTTCTTGACTTATTGACAAGATATTATGCTGTCTTTCCAGACATGTGTTTTATCTGGAAGGTTTAAGCTTTCAATTATGAAGATTTTATTGTAAATTACATGTCGAGTCTGTCATTTCTGTTGTCTTGCATATTTTATAAATCACATTTAAATAATCTTCACTATCAGATCTTGCATATATTTTTTCCATTTTAGAAAGCAACTCAAATAAAATAAAATACAAAATAGTATTCTATTCTGGATTTTGGTGGGGGGAGTTTGAGACAGGGTCTCACTGTGTCACCCAGGCCATCTGGGTGGCATCTGGGCTCCCTGCAGTGGTGCCATCTGGGCTCCAAACAGTGGTGCCATCTGGGCTCCCTGCAGCCTCAACCTCC
Source organism: Callithrix jacchus (assembly GCF_049354715.1). Lineage (NCBI taxonomy): Eukaryota > Metazoa > Chordata > Mammalia > Primates > Cebidae > Callithrix > Callithrix jacchus. The sequence goes on from NC_133510.1 coordinate 10,354,896, forward strand.
TGGGCTAAAGCGATCCTCCCACCTCAGCCTCCTGAGTAGCTGGGACTACAAGTGTGCACCACCATGTCTGGCTGATATTTGTATATTTTGTAAAGATGGGTTTTTGCCATGTTGCCCAGTCTGGTCTTGAACTCCTGGGCTCAAGAAATCTGCCTGCCTCAGCCTCCCAAGGTGCTGGGATTATTGGAGTGAGTCACCACGCTTTATTAGGTTGCAGTGAGTCGAAATTCTGCCATTGCACTCCAATCTGGGCAACAAAAGTCAGACTCCATCTGAAAAAAAAAAATTGCCTCTAATTATTCTGTAATAGTACAGGTGTCAACAAGCTGAACTTGAATATACCTCTATATTTTTACATCACCTGTTTTTTCTAATAATAAAGCAGCTCCGTATACTAGTTCAATTAAAGTGTTATAATAGCTACAAACTGAAAAAAAGGAATAACTTCTATTCCAAAAAATACCCTGACACTCATAAGTGACACTCAGTTGAGAGTCTTGACAATTTGCTAATCAATTGCTATGGCACGTCACAATGAATTGCACTTTACATCAACACAAAACTAAACTGTGCAGTGTTCACATCCTGATAGAAAACTGATCAAACTATGCATCAAATACCAGAAAACTGAATAACACACGCAGGGCCAGTGATATAATTTCTGGAGCCAAATGCAAAAACAAAACTATGCAGCCCAGGCTGGGTGCAATGGCTCACACCTGTAATCCCAGGACTTTGGGAGGCCAAGGCAGGTGAGGCACTTCAGGTTAGGAGATCAAGACCAGCCTGGCCAACATGGTGAAACCCCATCTCGACTAAAAACACAAAAATTCGCCAGGTGTGGTAGCATACACCTGTAATCCCAGCTACTCAGGAGACTAAGGCATGAGAATCGCTTGGTTCAGGAGACAGCAGTTGCAGTGAGCTGAGACTATGCCACTGCACTTCAGCCTGGGAGACAAAGTTAGACTCCATGAAAAGAAAAGAAAATAAAACAGGGAAGGGAAGGGAAGGGGAAGGGAGGGGAGGGGAGGGAAAAAAGAGAGCGAGAGAAGGAAAGAAAGAAAGAAAGAAGGAAAGAGAAAGAGAAGAAAGAAAGAAGAAAGAAGGGAGGGAGGGAGGGAAGGAAGGAAGGAAGGAAGGGAGGGAGGGAGGGAGGGAGGGAGGGAGGGAAGGAAGGAAGGAGAAATGGGGAGGCTAGCCGGGCAACCCACCCACCACAGGGTGGGTGGCCAAGAACCTGTCTCAGGAAGGAGGGGAGGCCATGGAAGGCAGGGTGGGGTGTGGTCAAGGCTCAAGTCTCAACACAAGCTTCTGTGCCCCGCCCCACTTCACTTACCAAACACAAATTCAAAGATGCAAGTATTAACATTTCAATGTGGCAACCACAGGGAAGCAGATTCCAAGCACCGGGCCCTTCTGAATGGGGTTCCCCATACAAGGCACTGGTTACACCCTGGTGAAGCCAGCGCTGGAGATGCCAGTGAGCAAAAGAACAAATGAGCTACTCCTGACTGATGCATTCTGTCCCACACAGCCTGTCCCCACATGGCCAGTCATGATGGCTGCAGGATGAAGAATGTGTGAGGCGCGTTCACGTTTTTGTTGTTCTTGTTGTTGTTCTGGTCAAATCATGCTTAAGGGCTCATGTCTCTCTAAAAGCCTGTCCTTATTAGGTGGGAAGAGTCAAGAGAAGCTGCCTGGTACAACAGCAAGAATATGGCCAGGAGACAAAAAACCTTGGCTGTCATCTTCAGCATTCCATAGGATAAGCACATCCATTCATCTCTGGGCCTCTGCTTCCTTATTATTAAATTCCTCATGTTGTAACTTTGGCTTCCTTATTATTAATTATTAATAGGGGTTAGGCTAGGTAACCTTCAACATTCCCTCCAGCTCTGTTTCTGTGAGAAGGAAACAACATAAATAGGTGTTTGACATAAGGCGTTTGGTGTCCTGACTGTTTTATTTCCATTTTTATTGGACTCATGGCAATCGGTGTATTTTGATTAATCAAAGCCATATCCGAGCTGTTTGTTCTGATGTGATTTGGCATAGAAGCCGAAAGAGATGAGCTGTGAGTCATTTGGATGTGTGCAGGCAAAAAGGCCCTCATATCCTTAAGGCCTAGCTGCAGATGGGTCAATTCTATAATGCTAGATTTTAAAATAACACTAATTACTACCTGGGACACAGCCTTTTATCTAAGGTGCTCAAAGGGCTTTGTGGTCATTAACCCATAAATCCACCGGCCTCAAGCCATCAGGAGCTCAAGAGGAATCTCCTTAGAAGACAAGCAGACCAGAAACCAAAACATCACAAGGAGGAGGAATAACAACCATGACTAAAGCAGCAGGAAGGGGGTGGGAGGTGCCGGATCAACACAACAGTGCTCCTGGAAGAGTTCAGTGGAAAATCCTCCTGTGATCCTGCTGACAGCAGTTCAACCACTCACTAGACTCTTGGAGTGGATGCTCATGGATGTCATATTTCATCATCCAGAAAATCCCTTTCCCCTTAATGTAAATGTTAGCCTTCACAGCTTCAGAAAGACTGCTGTTACACCCAGAGCAGGTGAGGGGGAGCACTTTCATCCCTCGAATTTTCTTCTCTCATAGGAGAAAATGGCTTGTTGAAGTTGAGGAATCTCTAAAGACAGAACACCACTTCAGAATTCTTTTGTCAAGGGTTTGTTAGTCTCTGATTTATTTGCAGGTGCTTTCCATAAATACACATCTGTTGAAAAACCATACTGCTATAAAGGACCTTCTGAAGGGTCTGGAATTTTATCTTTAGAATCATCCATTAATCAAACCATCCATCACCTAGGAGGTTGTCCACATGGGAGCAGAAAATGGTCAACCTGACACCCAGGCAGCTACAAATCCAATCAGGAGATGAGATTAATTCAAATAACATAAATGGAGACACTTCTTATTTATTATTCATTTATTCCAATTCATTATTACTTAATATGTATTCATAAGTTAACTAATAGGCAGAAAATAGGGGTTCTGGAATTTTGAATAGAATAGACCCCAAGTCTTATAGAGTTCCTGGTGGAAGGTGATCAGCGAGGGCTAGAATGATGAGGGAAGGCAGGAAGAGTCATAGAGGAGATAAGATGAACAAAATCCTACAGGGAGGGAAAGATTTGGGTCAAAAACAGGATACATGGGAATCAAGCAAAAGGCAGGTTGGGACAGGGACAGCATCTAAGCGAAGGTGAGCAGATGGGAACTTATTATTTTTGTAAGGCAGTGGGAAAACCAAGTGGGCTAAATCATAGATCCTGGAGACGTGAAGGAAGTACAGGTGAACAAGAAAGGTAGAGCCAGATCACAAACGCCTTGTAACTAGATTAAACGAGCACTGATTCGAGGTCTTCAGCAGTCCTCTGTCAAAATACATATATTCAAGGGCCGGGTGCAGTGGCCCATGCCTGTAATCCCAGCACTTTGGGAGGCAGAGGCAGGTGGATCGCTTGAGGTCAGGAGGTCGAGATCAGCCTGGCCAACATGGTAAAACCCTGTCTCTACCAAAAATATAAAAAACTAGCCGAGCATGGTGGCATGCACCTGTAATCCCAGCTACTTGAGAGGCTGAGGCAGGAGAATCACTCGAACCTAGGAGAAGGAGTCTGCAGTGACAGAGCGAGACTCCATCTCAAAAAAAAAAAAAAAAAAACCCATATATTCAGGAAAAGAATCAAGGAGTAACTCGGAGGTGGCGGGGCTGTTTGGTAGGTGTAGGCTGGACACTGTGCTGTGCTGTATTTTGTGTCACCATACGAGAAAAGGAATATGGTACTCCGGTATCAGCCGGTGACTTTTGTCAGCTCTTTATCTCAGGACCTAGAAATGCCACATGGAATGAGACCCAGAGCAAGGAGGAGAGGAAGGATGTTGGAAAATTATAGCCAAAGCCTTGGGCAATACTAGGGCTGGCTGGTGCAGGTAAGAGTTCACCCACTGTGGGAAGCCTGGGCCTCAGAAAGGATTTTCAAAAGGAAGGAAAAGAGATTAGCAGAGAAGACGAATTTCCCCTGACTCACAGTTTTGCCTGCCACTGGCCATTTTAATGACAGCAGTAGGCAAAACCACCCTTCCATAGTGAAACCCTCATTACCTGTACTTCGTTGAATGGATGCTCTTTTGAATGAAAATCAAGATATGAGGGCCAGGCACGGTGGCTCATGCCTGTAATCCTAGCACTTTAGGAGGACGAGGAGGGGAGATTATGAGGTCAGGAGATCGAGACCAGCCTGGCCAACATAGTGAAACCCCCATCTCTACTAAAAATACAAAATGTGGTGGCACATGCCTGTAGTCCCAGCTACTCGGGAGGCTGAGGCAGGAGAATCGTTTGAACCCAGGAGGCAGAGTTTACAGTGAACTGAGATCGCGTCATCGTACTGCAGCTTGGGTAACAAAGCGAGGCTCCATCTCAACAACAGCAAAAAAAAAAATCAAGATGTGGGAAAGTCTCCAGAGATGGCTTTTTAGGGAATAGGTCAGAAGGACGAAGTATCCTGGTGTGAGTCACCTGAGGGCCTTGTGTAGCTTCCCTGAATGTGTTGGAAAACACAGGGAGGAAACCGTCTTTCCTAGATTTCCCCTTGCTTTCAGATTTACACGCGCTCCCTAAAGCCAAGGTGCTTCTGGTCAGCAGTAGAAAGAAAAAGAACTGTTCTCACCAAGGAAATCTAAAAGTTGCTGTGAAACTGGTGTAGGTGTGTCTGTTTGTCCTTCCGGTTCTTTTTATAGAGACTGCAGGGACCTCGGTGAGAGCCTATGGTTCTTCCGCCCATTTAGGGAGAGATTAAAGAAGCTGAGGTTGGCTCTTTCTTACTCATTGGCAGTTACAACCTCACCAACACTACAGCCTCGGCTTCCAGAGTGGACACGGAGAAGGTAAGTCGGAATCAGGGGGCCATGCCCTCAGCTGTAACCAGGGTCACTCCAGCCATCTGGTCTGGGGATAACTGAAGGGAAGTAGAACTATGGGGTATTCAATTGTGATGGATTTTTTTTTTTTTTTCAAATGAATATGTGGGATTTTTTTTTTTTTTAGATGGAGTCTAGCTCTGTCACCAGGCCGGAGTGCAGTGGCGCGATCTCGGCTAACTGCAACCTCCGCCTCCCAAGTTCAAGTGGTTCTCTGGCCTCAGCCCCCTGAGTAGCTGGGACTACAGGCGCGTGCCACCATGCCCAGATAATTTTTGTATTTTTAGTAGAGATAGGGTTTCACCATGTTGGCCAGGATGATCTCGATCTCTTGACCTCATGATCCACCCGCCTCAGCTTCCCAAAATGCTGGGATTACAGGCGTGAGCCACGGCACCAGGCCGTGGGATCTTTTTTGTCGGCTACCTCAATCAAGACATGGACTTTGGTACAAAACTATTCAAAAAGGTATTTAAAGAAAGGTACCATTTTGTACAATTCTTTGATGAACAAATAATAGGTGTTTAATTACAACATGTTGCATTGTATTGACTTGAACTGAAAGAAGGAACAGTCATTAAAATTACTGGGAAACTTTATTCCCAGTCATTCATCTGCCTGTCTCCTTCATGCACCGTTTCAGTGTCTAGAATGATCCAGTGATCCCTTAATGTTGGCACACACCTCCTTTTATGAAAAAGCCTTGGAAATTGGGATACACAAATGGACATATTATCAGGTGAAGTCTGTTCAGCTTTTCCGAGCAGGATGAAGCTGAGATCGTTTTGAGGGGTTTAGGTTGCCTTTCTCATTTCCTTTACTGGCATTCTACATGAAACTTTTATAAATTTGGGCTAATATACTATGATAGCATTTCCCATCCCCTTAGACTATGTTTGCATATCTCTCTGAATTTTTTCCATGTAGGGAAGCTTAGCATTTATATAAGTATCAGGAGTCCAACAAAATGTAACTCAGGCTCTGGATAGTGTCCTACGGACAATTTTGGTAAAGATATTTATTTCATATGCCCAGTGTCCTCATTTCAGAAGGAGACATCACGGTGCCCTGCACGGACCACCCAATAGGCATTCTTGTAGGTATTAGGTTGGTGCAAATGTAGTTGCCGTTCTTGCCATTACCTTTTTTTGTTTGTTTGTGTTTTGTGTTTTTTGTTTTAAGACAGGGTCTCACTCTGTCGCTAAGGCTGGAGTGCAGTGGCACGATCTCAGCTCACTGCAACTTCTGCCTCCCAGGTTCAAGAGATTCTCTTGCCTCAGCTTCCTAAGTAGCTGTGACTACGGGCACGTGCCATCATGCCTGGCTAATTTTTTTAAGTATTTTTAGCAGAAATGGGGTTTCACCATGTTGGCCAGGCTGGTTTTGAACTCCTGACTTCAAGTGATCCACCCGCCTCGGCTTCCTATAGTGCTGGAAGTACAAGTGTGAGCCACCATACCCTTGCCTTATTTTTTGTTTTTTGAGACAGAGTCTAACTCTGTCACTCAGGCTGAAGTGCAGTGGGGTGATCTCGGCTCAATGCAATGTTAGTCTCCTGGGTTCACGCAATTCTCCTGCCTCAGCCTCCCGAGTAGCTAAGATTACAAGCGTGCACCACCACACCCAGCTAAGTTTTATATTTTTAGCAGAGATGGGGGTTTCACCATGTTGGCTAGGCTGGTCTTGAACTGCTGACCTCAAGTGATCTGCCTACCTCGGCCTTCCAAAGTGCTGGGAAAACAGGAGTGAACCACTGTGCCCGCCATTCTTGTCATTACTTTTAATAGCAAAAACCGCAATTACTTTTGCACCAACCTAAGAGCTACGGAGCTGTCAATTAGTCTCATCCTTTTTCTGCAGGGCATCAGAAAACCATTCTCGCGAGGTCCACACCTGTAAGTCACCATGTACCAGGACTGCGTCGAGTCCACCGGAGACTATTTTCTTGTCTGTGACACGGAGGGGCCATGGGGCATCATCCTGGAGTCCCTGGCAATACTTGGCATCGTGGTCACGATTCTGCTACTCTTGGCATTCCTCTTCCTCATGCGAAAGATCCAAGACTGCAGCCAGTGGAATGTGCTCCCCACCCAGCTCCTCTTCCTCCTGAGTGTGCTGGGGCTCTTTGGACTTGCTTTTGCCTTCATCATCCAGTTCAATGAACAAACTGCCCCGGTTCGATACTTTCTCTTTGGGGTTCTCTTTGCTCTCTGTTTCTCGTGTCTCTTAGCCCATGCCTCCAACCTGGTGAAGCTGGTTCGAGGTCGCGTCTCCTTCTCCTGGACGACAATCCTGTGCATTGCCATTGGCTGCAGTCTGTTGCAGATCATTATTGCCACTGAGTACGTGACTCTCATGATGACCAGAGGTATGATGTTTGTGCATATGACACCCTGCCAGCTCAATGTGGACTTCGTTGTACTCCTGGTCTATGTCCTCTTCCTGATGGCCCTCACATTCTTCGTCTCCAAAGCCACCTTCTGTGGCCCGTGTGAGAACTGGAAGCAGCATGGAAGGCTCATCTTTGTCACTGTCCTCTTCTCCATCATCATCTGGGTGGTGTGGATCTCCATGCTCCTGAGAGGCAACCCACAGTTCCAGCGACAGCCCCAGTGGGATGACCCAGTCATCTGCATTGGCCTCGTCACCAACGCATGGGTTTTCCTGCTGCTGTACATCGTCCCTGAGCTCTGCATTCTCTACAGATCGTGCAGGCAGGAGTGCCCTTTACAAGGCAATGCCTGTCCCGTGGCAGCCTACCAACACAGCTTCCGAGTGGAGAACCAGGAACTCTCCAGAGGTACTTTCCTAGGGGATTCAGGGAGCAGGTCAGATTTGGGATGGGTGTCTATAGTTCAAGCATGGAGATGCACACTCTCAGAATCAAGGTTAAATTTTTATGGAAAATGAGTTCTTCCAAAACATAGAGCTTTATGGGGAGAGACCAAGACATCAATGAATCAGAGGCCCTCGATAAAGAGGGTGTGACTCTGAATGTTCTTACTGGCTATCGAAAGACATCCCCTATTAAATGAGTTAACCAGCCCTAAATTAGGCCTGGACCATGAGATTTTGCATGACATCTAATGCTCAGTCCAGATGTGTTGGCCGTCAAGTGCAGAAGCCAATGCTGACAGCAGTGACGGACATTTTAAAACATTGTCTCCAAGCTGATTTGCCCAAGCATAGCCTAAAACTGATTCACAGGACTCGTCACCTCATTAAAGCCATAAAGCCCAATCACTTCTGGATTTCAACTTTTCAAACCATTTACTGTTTAAAATCCTTCAAGGTTTGCAAAAAGCGAGATGAAGAGCCATTACATCCTAATTCTAAGTAAAGACTCAGATGTGTGACCATTAGGAGAAAGAAAGGAACTTGCTTATGTGACATTTTCATAATACTTTCTGGGTCATATTTTTATCCAAGCCACCTGACTACATGTTGTTAAGGAATAAAGCACATTATCCATGGCAACAAGGATGCTTGGACCCCAACAACCTGGGGAAAATAGTGGCCTATTTCAGTTATCTGGAAGTATGTCAAAACTCATTAATTCCTTTTCTGAAACATCTGGACTATTATCCAAAACCCAATATCATAGCTTTACATCAATTTTTATGTCTTAATAGGCATCTGATTTCTCACATTTTATTTCTAATGTGTAACGATGATGTTATTTTATATATTGTAGAGCACACATAATGCTCACCAGGCTCAAAAAAAATTCACATAAGCTTCCTTTTAAGTACATACACTTTCTTTTTGAGCAGTAATCTATGGCAAATTGCACATTCAAATTAAATCCTGTTCAGATAAATGCATCCATTAATTCTTTTCAGTTCAGTTGACGAAAAGTTGGAAATTGACACTACACGTGTTTTCCTATAAAAGTTTTTCGTTGCTTGTTGACGATGCATAATCACACCGCTGAGGCTTGTGGCAGAACTGCAGAGTCAATCTCTCCTGAAAATACTTCCCATAGCATAGTTCTTACCAGAAGATAAAACTTCTTGTGTTTGTTTTTGTTGCTGCTGCTGTGTTTCCAGGAAGCAAAAGTCAGAGCGAAAAGAATTCTTAGAGTTTCACAATAAACCAGAATACACTGAGATTTGTAATGATCAATAGTCCACACCCCACAAAATACCAGCAAGTGCTGAAAGGGTTCAAAGGAGTATGTTAGTTGAAAAGCAAGGGGTTGCAAAAATCTGACAACTCCTGGTTTGGCCAGGAGTATCCTATGACTCAAGCAAGGTTAGAAAATCCATTTCTGAGCAGGAAATAGTCTGCCAATGATAGTCATGATCAATGTAACTTGAAATTTTGTGAAAAAAAATCCATAGTGTTGTAAAGAACATATAGATTGGCTGGGCTCTGTGGCTCACATCTGTAATCCCAGCACTTTGGGAGGCTGAGGCAGGTGGATCACTTCAGCTCAGGAGAAGGAGGAAAGAAAGGGAGGGAGGGAGGGAGGGAGGAAGGAAGGCAGTAAAGAAGGAAGGAAGGAAGGAAGGAAGGAAGGAAGGCAGCCAGGAAGGAAGGAAGGCAGCCAGGAAGGAAGGAAGGCAGCCAGGAAGGAAGGAAGGAAGGAAGGAAGGAAGGAAGGAAGGAAGGAAGGGAGGGAGGGAGGGAGGGAGGGAGGGAGGGAGGGAGGGAGGGAGGGAGGGATTGCTCTCCAGGATTGGGCAAAATAACCAGAAGCTTAAGCTCAGAAAGTAAAATCAGAATTTTTATATTTGTACCTGGAAGAAGTACAAATATCAAAATTTAGAGGAACAATTAAAACTCAATTAAAAGTGCAGGATTCCACCTAGCTAGGAAAAACATACAAATAGATACAAAATGGGTAAGGGCTAGAGAAGCATAATAACAATAACCTGAAACGTCCTAAGTGTTCTGGTAGGCCACGAGCTGATAGTAGGGAAACAGCTTACTACTGACTTTGCTTTTGTTTGCTCAAGAAACAATCATGGTACTGTATAAGGTCAGCAAGAACAACCGTGCCATTGTACCCAGCATCGGTTAGTCTCCAGCAGGGATACCCACTGATCCACTAACGAGAAGTGGGGGGAGCTTGGGGAGGCTCGGCAGAACCCCACAAAGATGATTGAAGGATTTAATATCAGACCTGTGTGGAAAGGTGAAGACAGTGAGAATGAGATGGTCGTTCTCAAGCTTTGCATGCTTTATCAGACTATCCAAGCTCTCTCTTGAAATTCTGTCCCATTTAGTTCCAGTCCATGAGGCATGCATTTGTGATGTGATGCTTCTGACTAATGCTGTTTGTAGCTGTGATTCCAGTCACATAATTATTTGATTTACCACTGGGTTATGAGAACAGAATTATTCAGCTGAAAGGAGAGTAAGAAAGGGGAGCCTGGCTGAAAATTTCACAAGCATGGCTGGGCACAGTGGTTCACGCCTGCAATCCCAGCACTTTGGGAGGCCAAGACGTGTGAATCACCTGAGGTCAGGAGTCAGAGACAAGCCTGTCCAACACAGTAAAACCCCGTCTCTATTAAAAATACAAAAATTAGCTGGGCATGGTGGTGCATCCTGTAATCCCAGCTACCTGGGGCGGCTGAGGCATGAGAATCACTTGAACCTGGGAGGCAGAGGTTATAGTGAGCAGAGATTGTGCCACTGCACTCCAGCCTGGGCAACAGAGTGAGACTCCATCTCAAAAAAAAAAACAAAAGAAAGAAAATTTCACAAGTACGAAGACCTGTCCCCAAGAGGCGGTCTCCCTGTTTTCCATCTCCAGCTAAAGGCAGCAGGTGGAAATGGACTCAGAGGCATGAGAGATTTAGATTAAATATGAACGTAAGAGTTGGTAGACAGAAACAGATCAGCAAAGGGAATTAAGAATTTCATTTCCCTGGAATTCTTTCTAAAGAAGATTAGGCTTTATGCTTCTGAAGTGGCTTATGGACTTAATTTTAAGATACAAAAACATCTGGATGGAGAATGAAAATGCAATCAAGTGTGTTACTGTAGGACTCCAAACAAATGGGTATAAATATTATTTGCCCTGTGTTATAAGTGTGTCTCTGAGAAGCTGTAGATTGATTGGACTTTGAAAAATCAGTTGGCTTCAGCCAAAATCTTGAGCCAAAAATATAGATACATGCTCTTACAGTATTTGATTGAAATTTAACAAGCTCAGGCCGGGCAGGGTGGCTCATGCTTGTAATCCCAGCACTTTGGGAGGCCAAGGCAGGCGGATTGCGAAGTCAAGAGATCGAGACCATCCTGGCCAACATGGTAAAACCCCGTCTCTAAAAAAAGAAATTTAAAAAAATTTTTTTAATTTAAAGAAAGAAATGTAACATGCTCAACATATTGTCAGGCACAGGAAACTTCAACAAAAAGATGAGGGCAAAGAATTTGTGTACATGTAAATGAAGCAATTAAAATGCAAAATAAAAATAGAGACGTAATTCTGAAATTATTTTGATGTTTAACTACTTCATTTACATGCACCTGGGATTATTTTTTAACATAGTCTTCATTAATTAGATTAGTTGATGGATATAATACTTGTTTTATATTTAATTTAGAGTTGGTAAGTTTTGGAATATTTCTCTTCCTGAATAAATGATAACTAATCTCCAAAATAAATAAATAGAATAAAATCAGTAGGTCTTTTGAGAATCTTAAATGTGATATAGTTTGCAGAAATCTTAAATATGGTAGAATATCAGCTACGAATTGCTTTAGGAGGGAAAACTCTTCTAATTATTGCCTGCCTTATCTGTTTTAGACTAATTAGAATATCGTTATATCAAATTTGCTAACAGTAAGACGCATCTGTATTTGAAAGTGTCTGCCAAGCGTGATCCCAGTACTTTGGGAGGGCGAGGCAGGTGGATCACCTGAAGTCAGGAGTTCAAGACAGGCCTGGCCAACATGGTGAAACCCCGTCTACTAAAAATACAAAAAATTAGCCAGGCATAGTGGCAGACACCTGTAGTCCCAGCTACTTGGGAGGCTGAGGCAGGAGAATTGCTTAAATATGGGAGGTGGAGGTTGCAGTGAGCTAAGATCACACATTGCACTCCAGCCTGGGCAACGAGAATGAAACTCCATCTCAAAAAGAAAAGAAAGTGTCACATTACTGTGGGCGTTTTTCCATCCAGTGTTTGGATGCTTACAGATAAAGCTCATAAGATTCTTCTTTGAAAATATTAGATCATCAATGAGTCTACATAATATAAAAATGAGTCAACGAGTATAAAACAAGGTGAACCAAGAGGACACTATTTCTGCAAACATCGGCCCTTCTGGTTGTTTCCCTAGCAAACTCCAACTTTTGCCAAATATAGCCCTTTTTGACGATTCTCAGCATTTTTTCGTCAAGGCACACTCACCTTAGCAGGGAAAATCCAACTTACAAGGTCCCAAGTGGTGTCATTTTTGTTTGTTCTTTCATGCACGGAAAGCTCTTTTTTGTCATTCTCAAGTTACAGAGAGAGAGAACTAGCTTCAAGCAGAGAAGAAAACAGTGGGGTCATAGGCAGGATTTGTTTGGTCTGAGGACAGATAAGTCACGGATGATGATATTCATAAAGATTCAGAGAGCTTAGCTGGATGTGGTGGTGCACGCCTGTTCTCCCAGCTACTCAGGAGGCTGAGAGGGGAGGATCACTTGAGCCCAGGAGTTCAGGGTTGCAGTGAGCTATGATCGTGCCACTGCACACTCCAAAAAAAATTAAATTTAAATTTAAAAAAACAAATTCAGGGAGCCGGAGCTTAATTGGACAGCAAGGGGTAGTGGAAAGAGTGCAGAATCGAGCCTCACATACCCAGGCTTCGAGATTCTGCTTCTTACCAACTTTAAGACCAAACCAATGTCCTCAAGCCCTAGGAGCCTCAGATTCCTCATCTTTAAATGCTGCTCATCACATCCCTCCCTGCCTCCTTCACAGATCAATGGAAGGTCTTACTCAACTCAGACTTCCTATCACACAGTGCAGATTTAGTGTATAAAAGCCACTCAGCCTTTTTGTAAACCCTTGATAGCTAGAGCTGGAAGTCTTAGGCTTTTCTAACTGATGATCGGGTTTGATGAGAATGTTGGATGAAAGCTGGTTCCCAAGAGACTGAGTGTGAAGGAGCCTTGTTATGACACAAGGAGCAAAGTTGAGCCAAGGATTCGGTTTATTCTACCATAAAGGAGAGAACTTTTTTTTTTTTTTTTGAGACGGAGTTTCGCTCTTGTTACCCAGAGTGCAATGGCGGGATCTCAGCTAACTGCAACCTCCGCCTCCTGAGTTCAAGCAATTCTCCTACCTCAGCCTTCCAAGTAGCTGGGACTACAGGCATGCCCCACCATGCCCAGCTAATTTTTGTATTTTTAGAGATGGGGTTTCACCTTGTTGACCATGATAGTCTGGATCTCTTGATCTCGTGATCCACCTGCCTCGGCTTCCCAAAGTGCTGGGATTACAGGCGTGAGCCACTGCTCCTGGCCCAAAGGAAAAATTTCATGCATCACAGCATCCAACTGCTTTTAAAGAAAAAATGCCACCAAGAAGAGGATGTCAGAGCATCTATTCTAAGTGCAGCACCACCACCAATAATCATATAAAAAGGATAGCTCATGAGTGTTTTCTATATAGCACGCCCCATTCCAAGCACTTTATATAATATTTTTATATAATCTTCAAAACAGTCCTGTGAGATAGACTTACTGTTATGATTGTCATTATTCCTCTTTTATTTCAATCAGGAAATAAAGGTAACAAAAGGTTAAGGAACTTGGCCCTGGGTCGGTAACACAAGTGAGAGAGCCAAGCAGTCCTTCTCCAGGGTCCATCCACTCAACATGAAACCCCTAAGTGTGAACGCTACTGACATGGTTATGTCTATGATCATCAAAAAACAACTAGGTATCCAGCAGGTGCCTGTTCTTAGAGACAAGCACAGCTCCTGTCTTCACAGAGCTTATAGTCTGGTCGAGGAGACAGCCATTAAACAAATACCTATGTCTGTGATTATCCTACGACAATACAGAATTGTCTCAAGTGATCTCTTTTATTATGTGCGATTTTAAAAATTGAATTCAGGCCGTATGTGGTGGCTCAGACATGTAATCCCAGCACTTTGGGAGGCCAAGGTGGGAGGTTTGAGGCCAGGGGTTTAAGATCCGCCTGGGAAAATTTTAAATTTTTTTTTTTTTGAGACAGAGTCTTGCTCTGTCACCAGGCTGGAGTGCAGTGGCGCAATCTCGGTTCACTGCAACCTCCGCCTCCTGGGTTCAAGCGATTCTTCCACCTCAGCCTCACAAGTAGCAGGGACCACAGGCACATGCCACCATGCCCGGCTAATTTTTGTCTTTTTAGTAGAGATGGTTTCACCAGGTTGGCCAGTATGGTCTCGATCTCTTGACCTCGTGATCCGCCCACCTCGGCCTCCCAAAGTTCTGGGATTACAAGTGTGAGCCACTGCCCCCGGCCTAAAATTTTTAAAAATTGAATTCAAGCTTATAGAGAATCAAGCCTAAAGGGACTGTTGAAAAGAGTGAGATGTCCAAGGTCACACAGGTAATACTGAGAGAGAAAGAACTGACCCGGAGCTAGTGCTCTTCCAACGCCAATGTGCTTCTCTTAAACACTCAGACGCTACCCATGCCTTCCACATCAACTTTAAATGCACTCCTTTAAATTATAAACTTTTTCAATAGCAGCCACAACTAAGAATTTCTCTTATTTATTTATTTAGTCTCACCCAGACTAGAGTACAGTGGCACGGTCTCGGCTCACCACCATCTCTGCCTCCTGGGTTCAAGCAATTCTCCTACCTCAGCCCCCTGAGTAGCTGGGATTACAGGCGCACACCACCATGCCGGGCTAGTTTTTGTATTTTTAGTAGAGACGGGGTTTCACCATGTTGGCCAGGCTAGTCTCAAACTCCTGACCTCAAGTGTTCCACCCATTTTGGCCTCCCAAAGTGCTGGGATTACAGGCATGAGCCATCGCTCCCAGCCTGAGAATCCCTTTTAAAGAGTGAAGAGCCTGTTTGCAAGCCATGGAGTTTTCCTGTAGTCCTCATGTGCTGTTTCTACGTGACTCTCAGACACTAACCCAGCCCTTCCCTCCTTTGGCTTTCAGCCCGAGACAGTGATGGAGCTGAGGAGGATGTAGCATTAACTTCATATGGTACTCCCATTCAGCCGCAGGTAAATGTACTCGCCTACACACACTCAGGAGGGATCTAGCAAGCACTCCTTCCTCAGGACAGCCTCAGGCTTTGTTTCTAATGGTTTCACTAACCTGAGAGCAGAGAGGCAGGGCAGGAGCATCCCTAAAGGCATGTGGAGCTTGAGCCACCCAGATTTAAGCCAGACCAGGTGGCACAAGACAGCCTTCACCCAAACCCTCCCAGTCTTCACTGCCAGCAACAATATAGCAGCATTCTGGTGCAACTGTGTGTCCCTGGAAAGAAAGGACAGCTTGAAGTTTTTGTGTGAAGGTGAAGAGGAGCAGGCTCACCAAATCTTGCCTCAGGACGGTAGAGGATTGCAAATGTGTCTGAGCGCCAGGTTTGCTTGTAGCAGCAGTTGTCTGAACCTATCACCTGAGCCCCACCGACTGCCTCTCTGAGTCTCTCTCCAGCAGCCCAGGCTGCTCTAAGAACTGGGCAGGATCTGTCACCTTCATCTGGATGTCCAGATGGATGAACAAATTGCAATCCTTTCAGGCAAAAACAGAGGGAGCCCTGCTGAGTAGTTTGGGGGTAATTCACATTTAGGCTGTGAAGACTTGAAGACATGCAAATCTAAACAGCCAAAAATATCACATTGGGACACAATTCTTACATTATAAGGATCAAAAGTAAGTAAAACCCCAGCATGAAAGTCACACTCAGATCAATTGTTCAATTAATTTACAAGGTCACTAACTAAGCTAACCCCTCTGGTATGTTATCTGAGACTTCGCCTTTTCCTAGAATGACATATGGACCAGCCCATAGCTATATCATGTGCTTTAATCAACCCTCAGGAGGGCATTTACATAATGAAAACATCTTTATTATCCCCTCCAAGAGTTTCTTGGATTCATTTCAATTTCCAGTGATCAGCTATTCAACCTTGCTTGCAAAAAGATTCTTGTTCATGGCTAGGGGGTAGCCTGGTATAGGTAGGCTCCCTACTTTTCTTCTTTTGTTATTGACAAAGAATTAACTGAAGGTGAGATCATAATACTTCAAAAATAACTTTAGGGCTGAGCACAGTGGCTCACGCCTGTAATTCCAGCACTTTGGAAGGCCGAGGTGGGTGGATCACTTTAGGGCAGGTGTTCAAGACCAGCCTGGCCAAAATGGTGAAACCCTGTCTATATTAAAAATACAAAATTAACCAGGCATGGTGGTAACCTGTAATCCCAGTTACTCAGGAGGCTGAAGCAGGAGAATTGCTTGGATCTGCGAGGCAGAGGTTGTAGTGAGCCCAGATCGCACCACTGCACTCCAGCCTGGGTGACAGCATTTCAAAAAACAAAAACAGGCTGGGCGTGGAGGCTCATGCCTGTAATCTCAGCACTTTGGGAGGCTGAGGCAGGTGAATCACAAGGTCAGGAATTTGAGACCAGCCTGGCCAACATGGTGAAACCCTGTCTCTACCAAAGACACAAAAAGTTAGCCGGGCGTGGTGGCACATGCCTGTAGTCCCAGCTACTCAGGAGGTGGAAGCAGGAGAATCGCTTGAACCCCGGAGGCAGAGGTTGCAGTAAGCTGAGATTACGCCACTGGACTCCAGCCTGGATGACAGAGTGAGACTCTGTCTCAAATAAATACATAAATAAATACATAAATTTGGAGCATATCATCCCTTTAGTTGCTCAGAAAGTTGATCATGGCTTTTCTTCCTTTCCAGACTGTTGATCCCACACAAGAATGTTTCATCCCACGGACTAAACTGAGCCCCCAGCAAGATGCAGCAGTATAAATCTACAGGAAACACGAGTAGAGAAAACCCAGCAGACCCTCCTGGGTAGCAGAGCCGTGATGGGCCACTGGGGCCCACAGAGTCACGCTGCCAACGAAGAGTCAGCACATCCCTCCTGCTGTTTCCTGACCCTCCATCCTCCTGGACCCTCCACCAGAAGACTGCCCTTTCGAGCATAATTACAATCTTGCTGGCCACCCTACCTTGACTGTGTCTCTTTCTTCATTCGTGTAACTGCAAAATTCCCTTTCTTAGCAATGCTGGAAAGAATTGGTGCCTCTTATTCACAGAACTGAAAGACCCTGTCTGAAGAAATTAAGGGCATTCTAATGTAACAGCGAGGTTAGTAGGAGCTTACCACTGGATTCCACGTCTGGTCAATTTTTAAATTGTGCTGAAAAACACATAACAGAAACTTTACCATCTCAACCATGTTTAAGTGTACGGTTCAGTAGTGTTCATCATATTCACACCGTTGTGAATGTTCTAGAACTTTTTCATTTTGCAGAACTGAAATTCTCAATCCATTGAACAACTCCCTCCTGCCCCTGACACCACCACTCTACTTTTAGTTTCTGTGAATTTGACTATTTTAGATACCTTATGTAATCGAATCATACGGTATTTGTCTTTTTGCGACTGGCCTATTTTTCCTGGCGTCATGTCCTCAAGGTCCAAGTCACATGGTGTAGCATGTTGCAGGCTCTCCTCTTCCAGGCTGAACACTAATCCATTGTATGTCTATTCCACGTTTTCTTTATCTGTCCACGGACATCTGGGGTTGCTTTCACCTCCTGGCTATTGTGAGTAGTGCTGCAGTGAACACAGGTGTGTAAAAATCTCTTTGAAATCCTGCTTTCAATTATTTTGGTGTATACCCAGAAGTGGGATTGCTGGATCATATGATAATTCTATTTTTAATTTTTTGAGAAACCTCCATACTATTTTCCACAATGGCTACAGCCTTTTACACTCTTATCAACAATGCACAAACAATTCCACTTCCTCCACATCCTTGCCAACGTTGTTATTTCCTGGGGTGTTTTGTTTCCTAATGAGTGTGAGGTATCTAGTAATTTTTTATAAAGGAATTCTTTTTTTTTTTTTGAGACAGAGTCTTGCTCTGTCGCCAGGTGCCAGGCTGGAGTGCAGTGGCGCAATCTTGGCTCACTGTAACCCCCGCCTCCCGGGTTCAAGCAATTCTCCTGCCTCGGCCTTCCCGACTACAGGGGCGCGCCACCACACCCAGCTAATTTTTGTATTTTAGTAGAGATGGGATTTCATCATGTTGGTCAGGATGGTCTCCATCTCTCGACCTCTTGATCCGCCCGCCTCGGCCTCCCAAAGTGCTGGGATTACAGGCGTGAGCCACCGCGCCCGGCCCATAAAGGAACTCAAAATACGACAGGCCAGAATTGCCTGCAAAAGTGAAAGCCTAATCCTCAGGATCACAATTGGGTGGTTTAAAGAACATGACGTTGCCATGGACTTGCAAGCTGGCAGGCTTTCTCTCCTGCTGCCACCTCCCTGTGATAGCTCCTTGGGCAGCATGGTTAAGGGCATGACCTGCTTTGCTGAGCCAGTAATAGCAAAGGAAGAGCCACCCCAGTAGATGCTCATAAAGAATTTTACGTGAACATAAAAAGCATAGTCTGCCCGTCTTGAGGTTTCTATTGAGCTGGTGTCTCCGTGCTAATTGTCTTGCCTTTGTTCCTCATCAGCCGCGCATTCTTCTCCATTCTTTCATCTGCCCTTAATACTCCTTTGTTATCTATTACAAGAAGAAGAGGGCAAGAGTCAGAGGTGTGCCTCCAGAAGGGTCCTGGGGTCTGATTCAGCCCTCCCACCTTGCAGATGAGAGAACAGAACTTTGGAGAACAGAATGACTTACCCGAAGCCACACACTCATCAGTGGCGAGCCAGATTTTCTGACTCCTAGGCCAGTCCTCTTCTCTGTCCACAAGGCTCCTCCATGCTCCTATTTCTGCATGAGCAAGTAAGGTGTGTTCCCCTTGAGAACAAATGAATACTCAGAGCCCTGAGTGCTGAGTGCCTGTTAAGTGAAAGCATTCTGAAAAATAACTAAGGCTCTCCACAGGCAAGAGAGCGTTTTTAATGGCCAATGGACAGCCTAAGTTGTTCAACAGCAGTAAATCTTTCCTGAGCATCTGCAAGGTACCAGGAACCGCTCCAGGACTCAGCCCCAGACAAGGCATACAACACTGCTTTGGCAGGGTTTGCATTTTGTTGCGGAAAACATACAAGGCAGAGAATTTCAGGAACACAGCTCTTTTGTTTTACAGATAGAGAGAAGGGACTTGCCCAGTATAACATGGCTTGTTAGCAGTAGAACCAAGACCAGAATCCAGGTTTCCAAACCCTATCCAGTGCTCATCTCTACGCAATGTTCCATTCCAACTTCTTTTTTTTTCATTTGAGTTGCAGTCTCACTCTGTCACCCAGGCTGGATTGTGATGGTGCGATCTTGGCTCACTGCAACTTCCGCCTCCTGGGTTCAAGTGATTCTTCTGCCTCAGCCTCCTGAGTAGTTGGAATTATAGGCACGCACCACCACACCCAGCTAACTTTTGTTTTGTTTTGTTTTGTTTTTTAAGTAAAGATGAGGTTTTACCATATTGGCCAGGCTGGTCTTGAACACCTGACCTCAAGTGATCCACCCACCTTGGTCTCCCAAAGTACTGGCATTACAGCATGAGCCACCAGGCCCAGCCTATTCCAACATGTTTATATATGTCCCTGCTGCACTAAAATTAGCTGCTCTTTTTCAAAATCTGTGCCATAGCAATGTTGTCAGCACAACCCAGGACCTAGTAAATGACCAAAGTGTTTGACCTTCTGCCTTATTGATAATGAAAAATAGAGAAAAATTGTTTAAGCATTAAGCAGTGCTCTGGCCTATAGATTAGGTGGCATCCACGTGAAGACCCTAATTTGAAAGGTAGAAACAAGCCTTGCAAGCTTCCACCTGTTCTGAAAGAAAACCATTATGACAGACCCTCCTGGTGTTTATCCCAATAATCATAATAATGATACCTTCAACATAATTTTGTTTTGTTTTGTTTTTTTTGAGACAGAGTCTTACTCGGTTGCCAGGCCGGAGTGCAGTGGCATGATCTCGGCTCACTGCAACCTCAGCCTCTGGTGTTCAAGGGATTCTCCTGCCTCAGCCTCCTGAATAGCTGGGACTACAGGCACATGCCACCATGCCCAGCTAATTTTTGTATTATTAGCAGAGATGGGGTTTCACCATGTTAGCCAGGATGGTCTCGATCTCTTGACCTCATGATCTGTGTACCTCAGCCTCTCTTGGCAGCAGGGACATATATAAATGCTAGGATTACAGGGATGAGCCACTACGCCCAGCCAATTTTGTTTTGTTTTGCAAGCAGGAGATGTTTCTATAGAGTTGGCTGACAAATTTTTAAAAACCCATTGAAGCCATGTACAAGGGCCTAATATTGCCTCCCAAAATGTTTTTTCTAAAATTGATGAAGGTTAAAATTGAACCCCTTTTACCAAACTGCCTCTGATATTTACACCACAATTTTATCTAATTTTAGATTACATATTAGTTTAGATTCAGGGGATTGTAGGTTGAAAGTGTCTCATTCAAACTGTTTCAGGAATGGAGTTTTACTTTAATGTCACATAAGACAGGGAAACAAAACTTCCTCAGGATACAGTCCAGCCACTCAGCTGGCCTGACGGAGAGTGAACACAGACACTGAGAGAGGCTTGCTCTCTCCCACAGTCTCTTCTACACTTTCTCTGCTTCTTTTGATGGGTATTTTCTCTTATCTGCCCACAAGCAGCTGACTGATTATCTCCCATGTCATCATTCAGCCCTTCTCTTAGGCTGAATCAGCCTGTGGATTGGCTGCCCTTGGGTCCGGCACCCACCACTGGTCCACTCAGCTGTGCCTTGCTTGGTCACATCTGCCCACTTCCTCTGTGGGAAGCTGTGGAGATGGAAGTGTTCTCTGGGGAGCATGCACCATGAGTAACCGACACAGGAGAAATTCATCCTGAAAAATACAAAAATATAATTTTATGAAATTAGAGAATACTTTTTTTTTTTAGACAAGATCTCACTCTATCACCCAGGCTGGAGTGCAGTGGCTCAAGCCATCCTCCCACCTCAGCCTCCCAAGTAGCTGGGACTACAGGTGTGCCCCACCACACCCAGCTAATTTTTGTATTTTTTGTAGATGAGGTTTTGCTATGTTGCCCAGGCTGGTCTCAAGTGATCTACCTATTTTGGCCTCCCAGAGCACTGGGATTACAGGAATGAGCCACCATACCTAGCCTATGGAATATTTTATGAAAATACAATAAAATTTATTTCAAGTTTATGCAGCAATTCACATAAAGCAAAAAACTGTGAACTCTCTAAGTAGAGAACCGTGAGGAACCTGCTTTAAAAAAAAAGATTTTCCCAGGTACTTAAGAGAAGGCCTCCCCTGAGCCCAGTTGTTCAAGGCTACAGTGAGCTATGATCATGCCACTGCACTTCAGCCTGGGTGACAGTGAGACCCTAGCTAAAAATTAAAAATAAAATATAAAGCTATTTATGGTTAGTGTATTGTACTCAATTACTCAATTTGACAAGTATTATTGAAGATCTAAACTCATTTACTTTTTTTTGTTGTGAATAGAGATGAGATGGCTGAGCACAGTGGCTCACGCCTATAATCTCAGCATTTTGGGATGCCAAGGTGGGTTGATCATGAGGTCAGAAGTTCAAGACCACCCTGGCCAAGACGATGAAACCTCATCTCTACTAAAAATACAAAAAAATTAGCCAGGTGTGGTGTCAGGCACCTGTAATCCCAGCTACTCAGGAGGCTGAAACAGGAGAATCACCTGAACCCAGGAGGCAGAAGTTGCAGTGAGCCGAGATTGCACCACTGCACTCCAGCCTGGACAACAGAACAAGACTGTCTTAAAAAAAAATAGAGATGAAATTTCACCATGTTGCCCAGGCTTTAACTCCTGGGCTCAAACAATCCTCCTGCCTTAGGTTCCTAAAGTGCTGGGATTATCGATGTGAGCCACCACACGCAGCCATCTAAACTTTTTTACTTGTATGTAATGGGTTATGTAATTTGAAAGGTACATATTCTCTAAAATATTTTACTTTTATTTTTTTTTCTGAGTGGCTCATTTCATCTTGCATCTTAAATATCTTAGATAGTATCCCTCTGATTTTATTTATCTTATCCAAAAGAAATGGTGTCAATTAAAAATTTTATTTTAAAATGCCTGCCTGGTAAATGTAGCCAGTTAACTCAGCTTTTTACAGCATTCTGCTAACAAAATACCTGTCAGGGGAGAGTTAACATATCATTCCTCTTGATATTAATATTTTCCTGATTCAAAGAACATCAGAGATGTATTTCCCTCCATATTAAATTTCATGATCATCCCATAAACTTAAAAGGCTTACAGTCATATCTATTTTGTATCAGTCAGCTTCGTGCCTTCTTCTTTGTTTTCTTCGTCCACAGTCAATTTGATCTAGCTTTTCCTGGAAACTTTCTCTGATGCTAGGACACAGGGCTGTCATAGACTAAGCTTGCAAAGTTATGGCAGAATGATAAAAATCAGATACCTCTATGGCTGTGGCATCCTCCTCAGAATAAGCATAATCACCTATTTTAAAAGAACTCAATTAATGAGAACGAAACTAGAAAAGAGCTTTCCAGTTTCCTTGGTCCAAAGCCTCATATTTTGCACTTGGGGAGCTGCTTTTCAATGAATGCTAAACAGTGGCCATAGGGAGACCTAGATCTCTGAGAAGATGCACCTGCCATCTGAATAAAGGCAGACTTTTTCCTGGGGCTGTTAAAAATGTCTTAATGGCTCAGGCCTTTAAGAGATCATATCTGCCACACTTCATCAAAGATAGTGTATTCAGAATTAAGTGTGGAATCCTGATAAGTAAATGACAAGGAAGGGGCCCCAGCTAGGGGTGGGGGGGCCCAGGTGGGGAACATCAATGAATGAATGATTGTTCTGAGCGATAACTAATCACAAACAACCCTCGGCTGGCACAGCGACCTGCTATGGAACCCCCTTCTGCACATAGCCCCCTCCAGCACAACCCTATAAAACCCCTCCAGCCCCTACCTCTCGGCAGACAGACCCTTCTCCGCGGTGCTGACCACTGCAGAGTATTTTCATTCCTTCTTAATAAATCTGCATTCCTTTACACACAACTGTCTTGGTAAATCCCTTTACCACCTGTGCCATTGGCCCCAGATAGTCACTCCCTATGACATTAAGTTTGTCGGGTAACATATATCAGAACTTATTTATTTAAAGGACTTCAAAGTCGTTACATCAGGAGGCACAAAACTGCTGCCATTGTTAAAATATTATTAGAACGCCTTTCCTGGAGCTGCCTTCAGGAATGTCTCGAGAAGATCCGTGTGACTGGATGACTGTGATGATGCGACCCGAGAGACCAGAATAGACACCCTTTTATCAACTAAAATGGACCCTAAGGGTAAAGAAACCAAAGTGTTACCTAGAGGCCCAGGTGGCAGGGCAAATTTCTAAATTTCTTTTTTTTTTTTTTTTGAGACGGAGCTTCGCTCTTGTTACCCAGGCTGGAGTGCAATGGCGCGATCTCGGCTCACCGCAACCTCCGCCTCCTGGGTTCAGGCAATTCTCCTGCCTCAGCCTCCTGAGTAGCTGGGACTACAGGTGCAGACCACCATGCCCAGCTAATTTTTTTGTATTTTTAGTAGAGACGGGGTTCCACCATGTTGACCAGGATGGTCTCGATCTCTTGACCTCATGATCCACCCGCCTCGGCCTCCCAAAGTGCTGGGATTACAGACTTGAGCCACCGCACCCGGCCCAAATTTCTAAATTTCTACAAGCAAAACTGCACTGTCACTAAACTCCCTAACAATAAGAGCTATGGGGCAGATTATCCCGACTCCGGCGTACAACCCAGACCACTACAACTCTGTCGGGCAGAGGATCAGCCTCACGAACGCTCTCTGACAACTGCAGACCTTGCCAGTTTCAGCCAGCTTGTAAAGGCTGCACACAAACATCTTTGTGTCATAAAATTCACCTTTTGACATAAAGAGCCAAATTCTACCTTGTTTTCATGCTAAAACCCCACCCCAAAGTGCACATGAGATGTATGTTGCATATATAGTTACCCATTGCTAGGCCTCCTTCATAAATATGTATAGCTTTTCTCCCTAATCTGCTGAATGTATGACTATCCTGTGAGGTGTAAAACCCAACCATCCTCCCGCTCTTTGAAGAGAGCACCTTTGATCCACACTGCACACTTTCTCTTCCAAGCCTGCAAAGCAGTATCACCACTCACGTTCTTCTTTCGGCCTTTTAGCCATCATGGTGGTCTTTTGGACGGCAATAATCTAACTGTTGGATCAGAGGCAAGCACAAGGATGATTTCTAGTATTCACCTGAATCGTCACTAACAGAGCTGCCAAGTGCACTTTGGAAGTGCCCCTGAATACCTTTTCTGAATTTTTCTACAGACAGTGGAGCTATTAGAACTTGAATCATATTTAGCATCTAGTTAAATCAAGTCTAGGCTTGGCAAACGATATAGTTCTTGAGGTAACTACGTCAGCAAAGGATTCAAAATAAACAGTTGCCCCAAATCTATTATTCCCCACTAATTGTGAGATGGCAGCGTATATGCTACAACATACATACAGAGGAAGCTATCCAAGAATTGCATATATATTTTAACTTGTAGAACTGACATAATTTTTCACTCACTCACATGTTCTTTATATGCTATAAATGCACTAAGGGAGCACATTACGCTTTTTAAATTACTTTCTTCCTTTTTTTTAAGAGACAAGATCTCACTATGTTGCCCAGGCTGGAGTGCAGTGGCTATTGACAGGCACGATTCACTACTGATCAGCACGGGAGTTTTGACCCGTTCCATTTCCAACCTGGGCCGGATCACCCCTCCTTAGACAATCTGGTGGTTCCCTGCTCCCAGAAGGTCACCATATTGATGCCGAACTTAGTGCAGACACCCGATCGGTATAGCACACTACAGCCCAGAACTCCTAGGCTCAAGTGATCCTCCTGCCTCAGCCTCCCGAGTAGCTGGGACTACAGGCATGTGCCACCGTGCTGAGCTTAAATTACTTTCTATTTTATTTATATATTTTTTAAAGACAGGGTCTCACTATGTCACACTGGATATAGTGCAGTGATGCAATCATAGCTCAGTGCGGCCTCGAACTCCTAGGCTCAAGCATTCTCCCACCTCAGCCTCTTGAGTAGCTGGGACTACAGGTACACACCACCACACCCAGCAAATTTTTTTAAGAAACAGGGTCTCACTCTGTCGCCCAGGCTGGTCTTGAATTCTTGGACTCAAGCAATCCTCCCCTCTTGGCCTCCTAACGTGCTGAGATTATAGGCATGAGATGCCACACCAAGCCTAAAATAACTTTTTAATGTGCAAGTCACCCCTTAATTATTCTGTTTTAAGAGTTTGAAAATTTGCACATCTTCCTAAAACAAGACCCACCTACATGTATTGAGGGGGCTGAACTTTCTCACGTATCTGCTATAAATGGAACACTTTGTTGTAGTTTCCACGTAGGCTTTATTTGTATGTAGAAGAAATTTGTGTAGAGTTCATCTGCAACTAATTTTTAATACATTTCTCAATATTTAATTCAGTGGCATTATTCCCAGGGTAATTTATCTCTAGAAAACTGAGTTTTTCAATTTTGTTTTGAGTATCTATAGCTGGTCAAAGTAAAAGAATATTTGCTGGCCAGGCGTGGTGGCTCATGCCTGTAATCCTAGCACTTTGGGAGGCCAAAGAGTGTAGATCACCTGAGGTCAGGAGTTCAAGGCCAGCCTGGCCAACATGGCAAAACCCCCATCTCTACTAAAAATACAAAAATTAGCCAGGTGTGATGATGAGGGCCTGTAATCCCAGCTACTTGGGAGGCTGAGGCAGGAGAATCACTTGAACCTGGAGTGTGGAGGTTGCAGTGAGCCGAGATCCCACCACTTCACTTCAGCCTGGGTGAAAGATCGAGACCCCATCTCAAACAAAAAAAAAAAAAGAATGTTTGTTGTAGTGCTGCTATAATTAGAGTTTTGTTTTAAAAGCAAATGAAAAGAAATGGGTATATACCTAAAGCAGAATAAGAGATTAGATCATAAGGGTCCACTGCAGACCCTATGATGAGATGCCTGTTCTTTTAGGGTAACAATAATTGTTTTAAATAGTGCTTTCTACTTTATAGCACTTTATAATTTACAAATAATTTTCACATCCACCATCTCATTTGATCCATTGGATGGATTAGCCAATGCTTTTCAATTCTAAAATATACATACACAGCTGGATGCAGTGGCTCACGTCTGTAATCCCAGCACCTTGGGAGACTGAGGTGGGCAGATCACAAGGTCAGGAGTTCGAGACAAAGCCTGGGCAGCATGGTGAAACCCCATCTATACTAAAGACACAAAAAATTATCTGGGTGTGGTGGCGCACACCTGTAGTCCCAGCTACTTGGCAGGCTGAGGCAGGAGAATTGCTTGAACCCGGGAGGTGGAGGTTGCAGTGAGCCGAGATCGCACCATTGTACTCCAGCCTGGGTGACAGGGTGAGACTCCGCCTCAGGAAAAAAAAAAAAGAAATATGCACCCACACATACATATGTATACATATTATAATATATATTTTACTCAGATGCTAAGACTCTCACCTAATAAGCTGCATTTGGGCCATTATCACTCGGCTGTTTTTCACGGCATAATCTGAGCTACCTCTATAACGTAAAATAGGCACGTACCCCATGAGAATTTTCATTTACTGGCAGAGATGTCTCTGTATGATTTTCAAAACAGACTGTGCTTTTAGTCTTTAGCTGCAGTCGTTATTGCCATCCTGCTGTCGACAACTCATTTTTCTTGACACTAAAACAACTAGTAGGGGTGGTTATTTAGAAAATTAAGAAAATCTGTCAACTTTATGAAAAGCGTCCCTGTGGTAGTCATAAGTGCTGTTTTCCAAAGATTTCCAAACCCTCTTGCCTTCTGGGTACACCGCCAGTTTGCACTTTTGCCCGTTTTGAGGTTGTGGGGGACAATGATGCTAATTCTGCCCTGTAAGTTGTGAGCAGAAATGATGTCACTTCCAAGTTTCTTAGGGACTAGAGCAATTAATTGATGCAAGGTCTTTGTGCGATTTTTTTCTTCCTCCCGTGGTGCTAAGCAATATTCCACATAGCAACTGCTGCATTCATCTGGGTTCCATGACGAACACGCAATGTGTGAAAGAAATAAACCTTTGTTGTTGGAAATAGATGCTCAGTGCCCCAAAGAATGAGCATGAGACAAAGGATTTTTCAGCACCGGAATTTTTACTTCCAGGGCTGCAGAAAGGGTACCCTCGCTAGCCGTTTTGCCCCGAGAGTACAATGAGCAAAGGGAATCCACACAAATGTATTCCCTACACATCTGGGGTCATCCTCACTGCTGTGTCTGGTCTCCACTGATTAGAGCCAGACCTCACAATCTAAACTAAAACCCGATTGGCTAACCACTTAAAACTTTTCTAAACAGGTAAAAGCAATGGAGAGCTGGGACATGCCTGTGAGCACGTCCAGCACAGATATTTTGGCTAAAGTACAAGGACATAGAATGTACTACATGCTTGTAAGCATGGCATGTCTAACAGCTACATAGGATAGGGCTTAACAAAGTTATTAGCACACTTACTCTTTTTTTTTTTGAGTTGGAGTATCGTGCTTGTTGCCCAGGCTGGAGTGCAATGGCGCAATATCAGCTCACCGCAACCTCCACCTCCCGGGTTCAAGCAATTCTCCTGCCTCAGCCTCCCAAGTAGCTGGGATTACAGGTGTGCACCACCATGCCCAGCAAATTTTTTTTTTTTTTTGAGACGGAGTTTCGCTCTTTTTACCCAGGCTGGAGTGCAAGGGCGCGATCTCGGCTCACCGCAACTTTCTCCTCCTGGGTTCAGGCAATTCTCCTGCCTCAGCCTCCTGAGTAGCTGGGATTACAGGCACGCGTCACCGTGCCCAGCTAATTTAATTTTGTATTTTTAGTAGAGATGGGGTTTCTCCATGTTGGTCAGGCTGGTCTCAAACTCCCAACCTCAGGTGATCCACCCACCTTGGCCTCCCAAAGTGCCATGATTACAGGCGTGAGCCACCGCATCTGGCCGGCACACTTATTCTTCAACAAGAAAGGAAACTGTCAAAAGGAACTTTTCTACTTCCCACAGCCACCGAGACTTGGGGCTGTTTGTTACCTCGGCTAGCCCAGCCCGTCCTGACTGGCATAGCCACTGAACCAGTCATGTGGTATCCTGAGGTAAAGCAAGGAGTTACTTGTCTGAACATTTTACTTTACCATCGGTTATTCTAGTGTTCTTCAAAGACATTCTTAGATCAAAGAAGAACCGCCCTGCTCTTGACTGATGCATGCCAGACTGCTCTGCCAGCCATGTGGCTCCACGCTTGTCCACATAATTACAATTCACAGAGGCAGCCTGCTTACATCATAAAGGCATGTAGAAGGTCACCCTGCAGGCAGCAGAGGGCTGATCTAAGGTGGAGCCCCCAAAGTGTGTCCTCTAGACCCGGGCCTGGTCGGCTTTCTTGTTAAAGAGTAAGTGTGCTATGTAATCCAGCACTTTGGGAGGCCGAGGCAGGTGGATCACGAGGTCAAGAGACCGAGACCATCCTGGTCAACATGGTGAAACCCCGTCTCTACTAAAACTACAAAAAATTAGCTGGGCACGGTGGCACACGCCTGTAATCCCAGCTACTCAGGAGGCTGAGGCAGGAGAATGCCTGAACCCAGGAGGCGGAGGTTGCGGTGAGCCGAGATCGTGCCATTGCACTCCAGCCTGGGTAACAAGAGCGAAACTCCGTCTCAAAAAATGAAAAAAGCTTTAGAGCAGGAATGAAAAGAAGTAAGGCCAGCTGGGTGGCATGAGAGATCGAGCACACAGTCTGACCTTTGGCGTAGGGTTTTATACACTGGCATGCTTCCGGAGACTTGTCCCTTCTCCCTCGATCCTTCCCTTGGTGTGGAGTGTTCGCACGCGCTGTGGCCTGCCAGCCCCTGGGAGGGGAGCACACGCAGTGTGTCTGCACACTTGCCGGAGGTGCGCAAACGCTAACGTGAGGGGTTCCTCCCTTATCAGTCGAATGTCCCTAGCTCGTCACATACCAGTTAAACTCTGTCATTCTGCCTCTTAGTGCTCATGCTTGAGCCCACTGGCCCAACTCCTAAGATCTTATTGGGAAGCTGCTGCTCACCAGTTTCAGGTGTTTCCTATCTGCTGGGAGCCCGCCTTCCCTGGCACCGGCTGTGACCCATTACTATTACTAATCACATACTCAGAAGAGCGGCACACAGCGAGTCTCTGTGTGAGTTAGAAACATGTGCTCCCTCTGAGTGGATGAATTTGAAAATGTGCCCCCACTCCAAAGGATGTGACCTCAGGTCAGGGTCCAGGGCTAGGCCAGCAGTGAGGCTGAATTCCAGCCCCACCCCAGCCATCTCAGCCCGGTGCCTTTGTGCAGTGCAAAAAACCCAAACTAGTCAACTGACTGCATTGACCCAGGTATGCAGGTCAGAAAAGGCTAAAGGCTAACAGCCACCTGACCATCACCTGATGATCACCTGAGGTTCCTGGTACTGGGGGGGACCCTCTTGGGCCCTGCCCATACCTGACAGCTACCTACTGTAACACACCTAGGCAGATGAAGATGAGGTTGTGGAGTTACGACAGAGGCAGAGTGAAATGCAAGGCGGAGGTGGCAGTGGGGCAGAGAGATGAGGTTGCATGGGCTGCATACGCAGAGCGCCTCAGTGGGCCTTGCAGTGGAGCAGGCTGTCCCATCTCCAACAGAGCTGCCCCCATGCCTCTGCTTCCATATGGAGTCCCACCGTTAACCCTGGCATCTCCAGCAACATCCCTTCGCGGAAGGGAAATGAATCTGAGTGCTATCTGCACTGAATGAATAAGCCGAGAGAACACCCTGAGATTCTTCGTGCGGATTTGGGTTCCCAGGCCAGAAAGGAGCTGTTGGAGCCTGCATGGA
This sequence comes from Callithrix jacchus, assembly GCF_049354715.1. Classification (NCBI taxonomy): domain Eukaryota; kingdom Metazoa; phylum Chordata; class Mammalia; order Primates; family Cebidae; genus Callithrix; species Callithrix jacchus. The sequence continues at coordinate 10,384,925 of NC_133510.1, forward strand.
AGATGGGTGGATCTGAAAAAAGACGGCTGACTGGCCGACGCCTCGTCCCAACCCTGTCCAAGCAGAAGTATCGCTCGGATACTTGCTCCAGATACAAATTCTCGGTCCCGGACCCAGGCCAACTAAATCAGAACCCCAGAAGGCCTCGAGACACTGCATTTTTTAAAAATTCCCATGTGATTTTTAACACAGTATAAGTTTAGGAAGCGCTGCTGCGTTGATGAGCAAAGGCTCCTGGTCTGGTTTGCAGAGGACTGGCCAGGCTTTCCCGATTTGGTACAGAAAGGCAAAAGTGATTGGCTTGAGAGGGCGGAATCAATGGAAAGCGTTTATGAATTATCCTGCCCCGGGGAATATTCAGCTTTCACCTTTCATCTTCTTCTTCTTCACCCCCACCTCTTTGGAGTATTGTCTCAGCCCACCCAATGCCACCGTTCCGCATCTGCACTGACCCGGGGCTCCCACCCAGCCTCCACCCAGGACAAGCTTGCCCTGTTTTTTAAGAGAAAACATTGCCAAAAGCAGCTTATGCCTGAAAATTCAGGAAGATAAATTCTTCCTGAGCCTATTTGCTGGCATTTTGATCTGTTTCCAGTTTGGTGTATATCACCTGAAGGGTCCTTGTTCATCCATTTTGGTTCAGGTCAGTTTAGAAAAGAAATGCTCTTTTGCCAAGCCAGTAGTTCACGCCTGTAATCCCAGCACTTTAGGAGGCCGAGGCTGGTGGATCTCTTGAGGTCAGGAGTTTGAGACCAGTCTAGCCAACATGATGAAACCCTGTCTCTACTAAAAATACAAAATTAGCTGGGCATGGTGGCACGTGCCTGCAGCAGCTACTCGGCAGGCTAAGGCGGGGAAATTGCTTGAACCCAGGAGGCGGAGGTTGCAGTGAGCAGAGATCACACCACTGCACTCAGCCTGGGCGACAGAGTGAAACTGTCTCAAAAAAAAAAAAAAGAAGAAAGAAAAGAAATGCACTTAGAAAACAATGCAATCTATGCTTGGGGGAAAATCCATCTAAAATGCTTCTCTTATTAGTATTTTTTGTTGTTTTTTTGTTTGGTTTTGCTTTGGGGTATGCTTTTCTCTTTTCTCATATTTAAAGTTTGTTCCTGTGTGGTTCTCCTAGGAAACCGCACTTTCCCAAGCTTGACAAAGAAAAGCCTCAGGGAAATAAATTGGGATGTGATGAAATGTATAGTAAAAAATTCCTTTCCTTTCTTCCAAGCCTCCGACTTGTAAGTTGCTTTTATCACACTGGATTTAAGTGTTCTTATAAGGAAACCACACAAAAATCAGACGGTGGATCAGCTGAAATTCATCAAAATTATTTGACTACAAATTGGCATTCAAGACACCAGAATAGACGAGAGGAATCTGAGAGTCGTGTTCTCTGAGGGAGAGGCCATCATTCTAATTAGCGTGTGACCAAAAAAAAAAGAAAAATACCCTTCTCCCAAAAAGTTCATTCATTTGACCCGTGTGTACAGGCACTGTCCTAGGCTCAGGGAAAAACAGAACACATTTCTGTCCTTCTAAAGCCTATATGATAGTGAGAGAAAAACACACAAACCAACAAATAAACCTAAATTCAAAATTTCAGTATCTGAAGACTTAGCACTATGGAAGCCTGGCACTAAACTGCCTGCTCTGGCCAGGCGCAGTGGCTCACGCCTGTTATCCCAACACTCTGGGAGGCCGAGGCCAGCAAACCTTTTGAAGTCAGGAGTTCGAGACCAGCCTAGCCAACATGGTGAAACCCCATCTCTACCAAAATTAGCCAGCGTGGGTGGTGGCTTGTGCCTGAAATCCCAGCTACTCAGGAGGCTGAGGCAAGAGAATCTCTTGAACCTGGAAGGTGGAGGTTGCAGTGAGATGAGATGGTGCCACTGCACTCCAGCCTGGGCAATACAGTGATATTTCATCTCAAAAAAATTAAAAAAAAAAAAAAAACTGTCTGCTTATATTTGGGTTTGGGCCAGACTGTAGTCCCAGCTACTTGGGAAGCCGAGGCAGGGTGACTGCTTGAGCCCAGGAGTTCGAGATCAGCCTGGGCAACGTAGTGAGACCCCATCTCTACAAAAGATAAAAAGTAAATTAAAATGAAAGATGAAAATCAAGGTCACAGGGATGGATCACTCACTGTGAGTTAGGGACAGCTGGTGACATGCGCTGCTTTTCAGCTACACAATCGACAACCTTGTTTTGCTACTGATTGGAATGGAAATGTGTTAGATTTGGCATGACAATGTGCACGTACACACACAGTGATAGCATGTAAGCGCACTGGTTTCCTCTCCCGTGTGGAAATGACTCTCCATACCTTATGCTTACAGCCAATTTGTGTATACAGGGGGGCACATGGATGTGAGTGGGTGTGTGGGTGTGTGTACACCCAGCCATCAGCAGATACCCACACATACCATGATTTTCTGAGATTCTCACAGACCCCTGAAGATATCTGGGAAGCATGAAAACTTCTCCACAGCCAGGCATGGTGGCTCACCTGTAATCCCAGCACTTTGGGAGGCCAAGGCAGGAGGACTGCTTGAGCTTGGGGGAGTTCAAGACCAGCCCAGGCAACATAGTCAGACCCCCATCTCTTTTTTATTATTATTATTACTTTTTTTAAGGGCAGGGTTTCACCCTGTAGGTCAGGCTGGTCTCAAACTCCCGACCTCAGGTGAGCCACCCACCTCAGCCTCCCAAAGTGCTGGGATTACAGGTATGAGCCACCATGCCCAGCCCCAAGACCCCTAGCTCTACAAAAAAACAAACAAAAAAAGCTGGGTGTTATGGTGCACACCTGTAGTCCAAGCTACTCAGGAGGCAGGAAGATTGCCCAGCCTGGCCAAGATCCTGTAAAAAAGAAAAAGAGAAAGAAAGAGGAGAGAGAGAGAAGGAGTCAGGGAGGGAGGGGAAGAGAGAGAGACAGGGAGGGAAGGAGGGAAAGAAAGACTTCTCCATTATTCAGAATATATAAACAGCCATTTTTTTTCCTAAACTCTAGTTTTAAAGTTAAATGCAATACACACGCACGCACTCTAGCCCTGATGACATGGGGGAAATATACAGGTGCCAATTCATTGTTTCTGGCACTGCCACCAGGTTTGTCAGAGACAGGAAGGGACAGAGGACCTAGCCAGGGCATTTGGGCGGGGAGGGGACTGCAACATAATCAAAAGAACCTCCTCTGAGCATGCTGTGTTCTGAGCTTTTAGGAGGCTGCTCCTCCTCACCTCGCAGAGGAGAAACTCGAAGGATGTTCTATGAGGAGGTCAAACCCATCTGCCCAATTTCACAGACAGGTCATGACCCTTTGGGAATTCTAACTTAATATTTTCCTGAATTCCTGATTCTTAAGTCCCTAATTTTAACTTCACTGTAACATTGTTTTATCTTCATTACTTTGCCAAGCCTCTGATTTCACAGCTCTTCCTCCTACTTATCACTCCCCATCCCCTCCCCCTCACTCTGACCTTTCTTCCCAATGAAGCCCTGGTCGGGTTGGAGGTATAGAGAAAGAAAACTGGCCGGGCACGGTGGCTCACGCCTGTAATCCTAGCACTTTGGGAGGCCGAGGCGGGTGGATCACGAGGTCAAGAGATTGAGACCAACCTGGTCAACATGGTGAAACCCCATCTCTACTAAAAATACAAAAAAATTAGCTGGGCACCGTGGCGCGTGCCTGTAATCCCAGCTACTCAGGATGCTGAGGCAGGAGAATTGCCTGAACCCAGGAGGCGGAGGTTGTGGTGAGCCGAGATCGTGCCATTGCACTCCAGCCTGGGCAACAAGAGAGAAACTCCGTCTCAGAAAAAAAAGAAAACTGTCCAGTAAAACTAACAATCTAAGAGCCCTTCATGGGTAGAGCTAGGGGTCTTAAAGCTGGGCATGGTCGGCTCATACGTGAGCCGAGTGCAGTGGCTCACGTCTTCAATCCCAGCACTTTGGGAGGCCAGGGTGGGCGGATCACGAAGTTAAGAGTTTGAGGCCAGCCTGACCACCATGGTGAAACTCCATCTCTACTAAAAATACAAAAATTAGCTGGGCGTGGTGGCGCGCACCTGTAGTCCCAGCTACTCGGGAAGCTGAAGCAGGAGAATCGCTTGAACTCAGGAGGCAGAGGTTGCACTGAGCCAAGATCTTGTTACCCACCCCAGCCTGGGTAACAAGAGCAAAGTTCTGTCTCAAAATGACATAAAGCACTTGAAACAGAGCCTGGCACGGAGTAAGCACACAGTAAGCATTCGTGACGGTGACGTTCATGCCACTGCAGCATCTCCTCCTCTATGGAGGAGCCAGCTCCAGTCCCGTCAGCCACTCTGTATGTCATGAAATTCCAAAAATAGCTTCTCCGTTACCAGCCCCTCCACTAGCGTGAGCCGCACAAACATAGACTATGCTCTGATGTGGTACCTCGTGGGAACAGCACGTGCCTCGACTCGGACTTCACAGCTGTGTCAGTGCCGCCTACAATGGCCTTGACTTTCTGGCTGTCATCTCGTCGCTGGGTCTTCTCAGTTTTCTAGACGCCTCAAACTACAAGGACTTTTTCATAAAAACTACGGTCAAACCAAGTCGTTCCCATCTGTATTTATGTAATTTACTTTGAGGGCATGAATATATTTACATCTGTTAAGGTACATTCTTGGCTCGGGGTCTTTATTCTGGCTTCTTGAAACATATTTGTATTCTGGTTTTATTTTTCAGTCTTTCCTAATATTGTGTCATGTGCAAAACTTGATCAGTGTGCCTTGTCCTTGTCCAAGTGGGTGAAGAAAACGTCATCCAAACAGAGGCAAAGATGGAGCCCTGTGGCCCATCCCTGGAGACTTCCATCTAGTAAAGGATCTCTTCTTGACGGAGTTATGACTCCACCTAACTCTGTGATGATCTCTGCCTTTTTCCATTTTTCATAAATGTATCATGCTAAAACTTGACACATGCTTTTTCTCTTTCAATTCCTCATGGCTAAGAAAAAAAAAGTTGATGTGGAAGCATTTCTTCTTAGAAAGAGAAAGGTAGTAGCTTTCCATAATCACGAGGCATGGTGCTACCCCTACAATCATGTCCCAGAGCTCACAGCGTGGCTACATGGGTTTGTCAGAGGAGTTTTCTGAGTTGAGTTGATACAAACCCAGCAGGATTGACAGATCATCATATAGAAGGGGGTTGCACTAGAAGCGACTAGAACCAGGGAATTTGGTGTGGACATGAAGCAACCAAATTTTCACTACAATGCCATCTTTTCTGCTGAGGACCATGACTGGCTTGGGTTTGGATTGAATCGCCAAGCTCAGGGCAAGTATCTTGGCTGAGTTATTACAAACACAAGTTAGCTGCGGGAGCTGTCCAAGGACTACCTCTGCACCTGCTCCCAGAAGCTGCCCGGGGAGGGAGGGCTCTCCCAGGTGCAGCACATGCTCCCTGAAGGCAGCCAGAGTTCCATGCAAAGAGAAAGAAGGAACACAGGTGTGGGTTTTTGGCTCCTTGTGGGCCTCAGGGAAGTTGAAGGAATCAACAACACAAACAAGTGAATAAGGATACACTGTCTCAGGCCGGGCGCGGCGGCTCAAGCCTGTAATCCCAGCACTTTGGGAGACCAAGGCAGGTGGATCACGAGGTCAAGAGATCGAGACCATCCCGGTCAACATAGTGAAACCCCGTCTCTACTAAAAATACAAAAATTAACCAGGCATAGTGGCGCGTGCCTGTAGTCCCAGCTTCTCCAGAGGCTGAGGCAGGAAAATCGCTTGAACCCAGGAGTTCAAGAGCAGCCTGGGCAACTGAGGGAAACCCGGTCTCTACAATGTTTTTTTAATTAGCCATGTGTGGTGGTGTGCACCTGTGGTCCCAGCCAGTACTCAGAAGGTCAGGACTACCTGAGCCCAGGAGGTCACGGCTGCAGTGAGCCACGATTGCACCACTGCACTCCAGGCTGGGTGACAGAGCAAGACCCTATCTCAAAAGAAAAAAATTACATTAAAAAAATTTAAAATTGCTTTTTAGAAAAAGAAAATCTCAGTAAAGGGGAGCATGTAAGAACCAGTTGAAACCTTGAATACATTATGATATGAAACTAATTATATCAAAAGGTGGTGCTTGAAAACAACAAATTTTACCACCTGACTCAGACTTCTTAAGTGTTGTTTTATTAAAATATTATTGTCTCTGATTAGGAAATACAGTCACGAGGACTAAAAATTGAAATGACATAAAAAGGTATCCATTAGGCAGTGTTGCCCATCACGCTCTCCATCTCTCCATCAGTCCTGTGTTGTCCGTCACACTCTCCATCTCTCCATCAGTCCTATCTCACGGGGGTGGGGAAAATGAAGACAGAATCTTTGCCTTGCTTTGCAATCCCTCCTTTGAAGGCCTTCCGTCCCAGGAAGCAATGTTCATTTGATGTGGAGGAGGGACCTGTGTTTAACCAGAAGCTGTCCTCCCCGTCCCTTTCCCACGGCTTACATGCAGAAGGGAGAGGAGATGACCAGAGAAGAAATCAGGGGAAGAAAAGGCAACGGGGAAGGCGAAGGAAAAGGAGAGGAACACTTAAAATATGGAGTGAAATTCGAGTAGGATTCTCTACTCAAAGACTTCTCTGGGAAAAGTGTCTCGAATTGAGTACACAGGTACCAATGGCAGAAAGAACGCAAACCAGACGCTGCTCCTGGTTACATTAATTCCATTAGGCCTGAGTTCCTCTGTAAAATGAAGGCTGTGGAGGCACCAACTAGAGGATTTCTGTGGACTTCTCAAACTCTAAAATTTTTGGCACTGAACTGTTCTTTTTTTTTTTTTTTTTTTTTTTTTGAGACAGAGTCACCCAGGCTGGAGTGCAATGGCATGCTCTCAGCTCACTGCAACCCCCGCCTCCCAGGTTCAAGCACTTCTCCTGCCTCAGGCTCCAAAGTAGCTGGTAGTACAAGTGTGCGCCACCACACCCGGCTAATTTCTGTATTTTTAAGTAGAGATGGGGTTTCACCATGTTAGTCAGGCTGGTCTCGAACCAGTGACCTCGTGATCCACCCACAGCCTCCCAAATTGCTGGGATTACAGGCGTGAGCCACCGCGCCCAGCTGACACTGAACTGTTCTACTTTGAAGAGTCAAGAATGAAAGCTGGAGGTTGCAGAAATCAGGGTCAGGCACCCACACAGAGATCCACCAGCATCCTTGGAACATCCTGAAGCCAAGAAAGGCACAGCACTGTCTGCCCCGGATAGAAGGAATTTCAGAAAACAGCCACAAGGTTGGGCCACAGAATTTCCAAAGAGGGCAATCTACAAACCGGAGGTTGATTTCCCAGTTCCTGGATCTCAGCCGTCAACACCCGAGAAGAATTTTTTTCTGAAGCTGCCACCTCCAATTCTGAAATAATCCCATGTTTCACACTGGGGCCAGGACGGTGGCAAATCTGCAGACCCTGACAGCCACAGGAGGGCAAGGAAGGAAAAGGTCGCCTGGGCACAGTCCAGTTCTCAGCAGTAATGACAGGTGTAGAAATGAAGGCAGGAAGCTCAGAATGAATGCACGGGGGAAATGGGTTTCGCCGCTGCATTTCCAGGGCCGGGCCATACTCTTTGTTTTGGCACACTTTTCCTGACAAACAGCCACTGTTCTCAACACATAACTACTAGTCGACATTAAAACAACAGCAGTGAGACCGTTCTTCATAACGATGCCAGATCGCATGCAAATGGACTGGGAATACCTTGGAAGGGTTCACAAAAAAATCAGACAAAGGGCAAAGGAACTCTGCCAAAGGAGATGGAGAGCAATTCTTTAAAGACAGTGGGAGCTTCATAAATACAAGCCCCTTAAAATGGGACGCATTTGCCTCGCGCCTCCTGGGTGTCGGCAGCTCAGCTCGGTGACCTGTACAGGAAAGGGCTTTAGGCGGCTGCCTTTGCAAGGCTCCGAGGCCCTGAGGGTTGATACCCGAGGTGTTACCGCCATCTAGTGGTAGGATGGGGTATGGCCGCCTTGGACAGACTCCGCCTAAAACGAGAGGCAGAGACACGGTCTATTTCGCAACTGACAATGAAAGATGAGAGAAAGACTGTTGCGTTTTATTTCATCATCGCCCGTTTAGATCAAAGGAGATGTCACTTTGGCTCCCAGCTATCAATCAACTGGCAACACCCAAGGACCAGGCTGGGCTACATTTGCACATTCCATTTCAGCCCAGGTGGAGATGGAGACACATAAAGAACAGCTTCGGAATCTTCTTCGCCAGTATGATTCTCAGATGCCAAAGCCTCCAGGCCCTGAGAGGTCCGTACTTAACAAAAGAGCTATCCTTTGGTACCCTCTCCAAAGAAAAGAGTGAAAAAAATAGGGTTTTTATTTGTTTGTTTGTTTGTTTGTTTGTTTGTTTGTTTGTTTGTTTTTGAGAGGGAGTCTTGCTCTGTCCCAGGTTGGAGTGAAATGGTGTGGTCGGGCTGGGCGCGGTGGCTCAAGCCTGTAATCCCAGCACTTTGGGAGGCCAAGGCGGGTGGATCACGAGGTCAAGAGATCGAGACCATCATGGTCAACATGGTGAAACCCCATCTCTACTAAAAATACAAAAAATTAGCTGGGCACCGTGGCGCGTGCCTGTAATCCCAGCTACTCAGGAGGCTGAGGCAGGAGAATTGCCTGAACCCAGGAGGCGGAGGTTGCGGTGAGCCAAGATCGCGCCATTGCACTCCAGCCTGGGTAACAAGAGTGAAACTTCGTCTCAAAAAAAAAAAAAAAAGAAATGGTGTGGTCTCGGCTCACTGCAACCTCCATCTCCCAGGTTCAAGCGATTCTCCTGCGTCAGCCTCCCGAGTAGGTGGAATTACAGGTGCCTACTATTGCACCTGGCTAGTTTTTGTATTTTTAGTGGAGAAGGGGTTTCACCATGCTGGCCAGGCTGGTCTCAAACTCCTGACCTAGTGATCCACCCACCTCAGCCTCCCAAAGTGCTGGGATTACAGGCATGAGCCACCGCACCAGGCAATAATAATGTTTAAAAAGAGCTTATTTATGTGCAGAAGGTGTTCGACCTGAAGATGAGTTAACAGCCACAGCAGGGGGAGAAGGGGTGACAGATACTGCTCAAATGGACAGCAGCCTTCTGCCACCTGGCAAGAACAGGCACTCAGTGCAGAGCTGGCCCGCTTATAAGACTCCAGAGACCACTGTGTTTTTTAGAAGGGAAAGAACAGGGCTGGGCATGGTGGCTCGTGCCTGTAATCCCAGCACTTTGGGAGGCCAAGGCTGGTGGATTACAAGGTCAGGTTCAAGACCGGCCTGGCCAATATGGTAAAACTGCATCTCTACTAAAAATACAAAAATTAGCTGGGCATGGTGGCGCACACCTGTACTCCTAGCTACTCGGGAGGCTGAGGCAGAAGAATCACTTGAACCCCAGAGGCAGAGGTTACAGTAAGCCAAGATCACACCACTGTACTCCAGCCTGGTCAACAGAGCAAGACTCATCTCAAAAAAAAAAAGGGAGGTTGAAAAAAAAGGGGAGGGGTCCAGAGATGATGCCATTTCTGGATCCCCCCTGACTTTGGAAGAGGTTGATTGAGGAAGGCAGCCATGGGGATAAAAGATCCCACAGATCCTCTTCCCTAAAAGGAAAGGCCAAGCACAATAGCTCACACCTGTAATCCCAGCACTTGTGGGAGGCTGAGGCAGGAGAATCTCTTGAGTTCAAGACCAGCCTGGGCAATATAGCAAGACCCCCATCTCTACAAAAAATACATTTTTTGTGTTTGTTTTTTAAGAAGTGATTCAAATTACTGCTCAGATTTTAAAACTTACTGTGACTATCCGTGTGAAGACCCATGCGTAGATCCTGTTTCATTTTTACACAAATTTGGTGAAATTGCTGTTCTTGACACCCTGTGTTCCTTGCCCTCCCACAATTAAACCACACATGATCTCTGAAAAAATAAAATTAGCCGAGTGTGGTGGTACATGTCTGTGGTCCCAGCTACTCAAGAGACTAAGGTGAGAGGACACTCGCGCGCAGGAGATTGAGGCTGCAGGGAGCTGTGATTGCACCACTGCACTCCAGCCTGGGCCACAGAGCTAGACCCTGTCTCAAAAAAAAAGCTAAAAAAGAAAGCCGATACAGAGAATTCTGTGATTTTATCTTTCACTCCTCCCCTGTTGCTTGGGTGGTAGGATGAAGATCAGTGAAGGAAAGAAGAGGGAAGGGAAGCTGGGCACGGTGGTTCCCACCTGTAATCCCAGCACTTTGGGAGGCCAAGGCGGGCAGATCACTTGAGGTCATACGTTCCAGACTAGCCTGGCTAACTTGGTAAAACCTCGTCTCTATTAAAAATACAAAAATTAGCTGGACACGGTGGCACATGCCTGTAATCCCAGCTACTCAGGAGGCTGAGGCAGGAGAATCACTTGAACCCAAGAGGCAGAGGTTGCAGTGAGCTGAGATCGCGCCATGGCACTCCAGCCTGGGCAACAGAGCAAGACCGTATCTCAAAAAAAGAAACAAAGAAAAAGAAAGAAAGAAAAAGAAGAAAGAAAGAAAGAAAGAAAGAAAGAAAGAAAGAAAGAAAGAAAGAAAAGAGGGGGAGAGAATATGCATTTCTTGAGTCCCTCGCCTGTGACAGATAATACATGTGAAACCACATTGCTTTTTTCTCACAACAAACCTCATTAGGTCACACCTCCTGGGAAAGACCAGAAGGATCTGTGTCACTATGTGTCCTTCCCCCTTTTTGTTAAAAAGCTTGGCTAATCTTAGTGCAAAGCCTACCAACCAAACCTCTGTGGCACATGAACATCCCCAACTCAGCACATCATCCATTCACCTCTGACGCCCTCAGCACTGTCCCACTCTGGTGGTTCCTTTTGATGAGAAGCAGAGCGTCAGGCTTTTAGGAGGCAACTCCCTGACTTAGCTACACATTTTTACATGTCATTCAGTTTCTACACAGAGGGATTTTTTTTTTTTTTTCCATAACCAAAGAGAGATTTCTTATTGCTGTGCCCTACAGAGCTGTTTCTTGGATTAAGTCAATTATCATGGTTAGGTATCACGTCTTTGCTGAGAGACACTTGTGAACTAAGTCAAATAGAGGAGGTGGATTTGTCCTCTCCCATAGCTAGACCTTGGGTGAAACATGAAACTGGCTTTGAGGTCTCCTCCCTGCCTTTCCTGGGCTGCCAAACCCCATTCCAAGGTTGCCGCTCCTCGTCCTTCGTGGAGTTAAGCCTCAGGCCCGGTGACGATCCTGGCTCTCTCACCATTGACAGCCTCAAAAATTAGGGGAAACACACTTGTTTTAGAGGCAACCGAAGGAGAGACACATGGAGAGGGGTTAAGTACAAACGCAAAGGAAGTGAACCTTGAATTTCAGCTCCAAAGTGAATCCCCTGGAGCAGTTCTCTCCCCCAGCATCTAATGCCCACTGCCGGTCACTGCTGCCGCCCCCGAGAAGGAGTGGCCAGCACATCTTTATTGCATATCCAGGTGAATAACTTATTACACAATGAACACTCCTCCATTAGGAGACCATGCCCAGTTCCAGAATGCAGCCGTGAATACAGTAAATCTGTTTACAGAGGCTGGGGTGAAGGAGCTGGGAGAAGAATCCGTGCCAAGAGTTTAGAGTGAGACTCATCTGCAAATTCTCCTGACAAGGAGCAGCTGGGCCCGTGCTGGTGCGGTCTGAAAGAACTCCTGGCAGAGCGTACAGGGAGATTAGGTCTGGGAATTGACAGTGAGTTTGGGGACGGTGCAAATAGAGAGGGTTGACCTGTGAATTGGTGCTGGGGAGCTGCTGAGGCCCGACATGAAGCAGCATCAGAGAGGTGAGTAAACTTAGGTGATCTTTAGCCTCTCCTACCCAGGCAAAAAGGGTTGGGGAGTAGGGGGTGCCAGCAAGTTGGCTTTCAGTGTAGACTCAGGCCAGTGGGCTGAGAGACAGGACTTTGCTGTTCTTGCTCAGATGTGCAGGTCTCCTCTGGGCCAAGCAATCCTCACAAAACCCACTGTAAGTTAGAGGCGCATGAGCCCGTGTGCACTCAGATGACCAGACCTTTAGTCCATGGAAAGTAACAGCAAGAGTAAGGGTCTAGGCTGGGAGCTGTGGCTCACGCCTGCAGTCCCAGCACTTTGGGAGGCAGAGATGGGAGGACTGCTTGAGCACAGGAGGCCGAGGCTGCAGTGGGCTGTGACGGCACCACGGCACTCCAGCCTGCGTGACAGAGCCAGAGCTTGTTTCAAAAACCAAACAAAAAGAGTAAGGGTTGCCTGAGACTCCCACTTAAAGAAGTATCCTAAGGATGAGACCGAAAAAACAAAAAAACGAGTGCCGCTAGGAACTGGAGCCTTCTTAGCCCACATCAGCCGCAGCACGGAAAAATCCTGGCTGAGGCTGGGAGGGAGGTCAGCTGTTCCTGTAGCGTTTTGTACGGTTTTCTCAGAAGACTCAAGATTTCGCCCACATCACTTTGAGCTCCCGCTGGGTCTGCCACCCGACTGCGTTCGTCCTACTCTTCAGGACAGAGTTAGCTGCCCTCTTTCCTTCCTTCATAGTCATTGTAAGGGCTCGACCGAGTGTGGGCCCGGGGGATGGAGAATTCCTTTTGGGGAGGCCGACTCTGAAAAGGAAAAACCATATGGTGAAACCCACTCCAGTTTCCAGCCATTTCAACAGATCTCCAGTCTGGGCAGGAATGTCATTCCCTTCTCCCAACACCCCACCACCAAGTCCTCGCTATGCCAAGCACTCACGCTTGCCCCCCTAACCCTTCATTCCCTTCCCCTTCTCCCAACACCTCCACCCCCAAGTCTCGCCATGCCAAGCACTCACTCTTGCCCCCCTAACCCCATGAGGCTGATTATAGGAAAGAAGACCCATCATTCCTTCAAGTGGCCATCTAGGGATCATCAGAATGGTAACATCATTATGCCATTGATGAAGAAGGAGAAAAACATCAATTACCTGCAGCTGAAAATGTGTGGCATAGGGGGCATAGAGTGTGTCCCCTGTCTCTTCAAAACCTGAAACAGAGGGAGAGAAAAAATTAAAGCATTGAGGCTCCCACCTGTGTTCACCCCGTTGCATCACGTATCACAGTGTGACACCTTGCCCATTTAATTGCCTGTATCTCCAGCAAACCTTAAGTTTCTTGGAGGGAGAGACTAGGTCCTGAAGCCTAGAACCAGGCACAAAGCAAACACGATGTGGGTTGAATGAATGAGCAACTACGATGACTTTTCAGAAATTCACCAGAGCCCCACCTCATCCGAGGACCACTTCAAAAGCACATCTGAAACCAGTCTTTTCAGATACAGATCTGGCCAGAGGTGTACCTAGAGTGAATCTCGCTGGGGAGTTACCTATTTCCTTAACTGCCTGACAAGGAAAATATGTATATATTTGTATCGTTTTCTTTGGGAAGAGGCAGGATTGATGAGCAACTGTTTTCTGTGTATTGGGAGAAAATCAGAGACTTGGGAACAGAAGGATAAACTATGCAATTGTCATGAATGCAATTCAAAGAATTCATTTATTTCCCATCGAATTTCCCTGCCCAAGTTGCTGAACAAACACTTAAACATCTTTATGTAAGAGATTGTGAAACACCCAAGCATTAACCAGAATGATCCCTCCTTGCAGCCGACGCTGGAGACATAAATACCGATGCAATAAGACAGACCCCGATAAGAGCAATTCACAGTCCCGTAGATGCACAGGGCGGAGCGATTACCAGGGGAGGCTGCGGAATGCCTGACCCTGGAGAAGGGCAGAAGGGGGAGATGGCCACGCCAGGCAGAGGACAGACACATCTGGAGCTCAGGCACAGGCAGGAAAGCACCGGGACTTGGCTCGTCTGGACTGAGAGTGACGCTTCAGAGTTTGTTGGTTCCAACTGCGGCAGGGATCAGGAAGGATTTATGAGATGGGATAGATCAGGGGAGCCAGGGAGGAAAGCAAGCAGCAAAGCACGGAGGCCAGAGACGTGTTTTAAGGGAGAAAGCTGACAGTGGCCCATAAAATGAAGGCAGAAAGGAAGACTCGTCAGTGAATGAGAATAGAGTGTCCAGGAGTGAGGTGATGGCGTGAAGCCATAGAAACGGACAGGAGGGACTGGGTGGTAAAATACCCCCTCCTCCCCTCCTCCCCTCATCCCCTCCACCCCCTCCTCCCCTCCTCCCCTCTACCTCCTCCTCTCCTCCTCCCCTCCACCCCTTCCTCCTCTCCTCCCGTATACCTCTCCACCCCCTCCTCCCCTCATCCCCTCCACCCCCTCCTCCCCTCCTCCCTTCCATCCCCTGCACCCCCTCCCTCCCTTCCCTTCAGACTTCCAAGGGCCCTAGACAGAGACCACAGCTAAGGTGAGAAGCACCAGGAAGTTCCACACCTCAGACCTAAGAGCAGAGGAAAGACCTATTTTTAGCTGGAGCTAAAAACATAGGCTGGAGGTTCCTCATTCCTGTCCTCAAACCACACACCTCCTATGATTAGACTTAAAGGTCAGTGTAAATCCTGGAGACCAATGAATAGGTCCCTGCGAGCAGGGGCACTTTCTGGCCATGAGTTTAGCCTCTTTTGCTTATGAAAACAACATGAGAACACCTGGCTTCTCAAAACTCCAGACGAGCAAAATCATTTGATTCTTTTTGTTGCTGTTGTTATTTTGCCCAGGTTGGTCTCAAACTTCTGGGCTTAAGCAATCCTCCCTCCGCAGCCTCCCAGAGTGCTGGGATTACAGGCCTAAGCCACCGTGCCCGGCCTGAACCATTTGATCCTTGTATGTCCAATATGATGTGTTCCTTCCCGTGAGCCCAGAAACACACACACGAAAATGTGGTTCTTGACACTAAACCAGCATCCTTCCTGCTTTGATGCAGATTTCCTGCGGGTTTGGGATAAAAGGGCGTTCCCCCTTCTCCGCTCTGTGATCCGTGCAGGAAATATTGGCTTGGATTTAGGCACTGAAATCTACATATTTCTGGAAGGAATGTCCCGTTCTCTTTTGCAAAAAAACACAACCTCACCTACTTATTACTGGGAATTTGTCTCGTTCTCCCTTTTCCATTTCTTTGCTCCATCTTATTTTGATACACAGAAACCTCTGAGGTGTTCTGCCCCACTGGAAATCATATCACAAGAAGGGGGAGGTGAGGAGGGCTCTCCCCTGCCTACGCCAAGTGTACAAAGTACTCGATCAAGACTCCAGAGGCCTGCTTCTGGTTCTACTTGTCTCTGGCAGGTTGGATGATTTTAAGCAAGAGCTGAGCCTTCAGGAACTTTATTCTATCAGGGGTATAATCTGGAAACTCTTGCACGTTCCTTACAGTTATAATATCCTGTGATTCTCCCCCACCGTTCTACAAGGGATTCTCTGCCTAGCCAGGCTGCGTCCGTACCTTGAGTGATTTCCTCTTGAGAGTAGGCTCTGTTCTCCACACCATAGCTCTTCTTCATGAGTTGGGGTTTACAGAAAGCATCATCAACAGGGTAATCCATGGGGTTTTGTTGCTTTGTGAGCAGCCAGAACTCGGGACTGACATAAGCCAACAGGAACACCCAGCCGTTGGCAGCCAAGGCAGAGCTGAGGATGGTGTCATCCCACTGGCGGTCAAAGGCAGGAAGCAGGAGCAGAGTGATCCAGGCCACCCAGATGCCCGCGGAGAGGAGCGTGGTGAGGTAGATGTGGGCCCCGTGTCTCTTCCAGCCGGCGAAGGAACCACAGAAGGTGAAGGAGGACGTGAGGAAGGTCAGCGCCATCAAGAAGAGGACGTAAATGAGCAGGAGGACAAAGTCTTCATTGCGATAAGGAGCGGAAAGCTCAGAAAAGACATTGACGTTGGTCCGATTCATGGTCAGGACCACGTATTCAATAGCGATCACATCCTGGACCAGGCTGAAGCCCACGGCCAGACCCAGGATCACCAGCAGGGACAGGGGCTTCCTCCCACGGACGAGCTTGGTCAGATTGAGAGCATGGGCTAGGAGGCAGGAGAAGCAGATGGAAAAGAGGATCCCAAAGAGGAAGAAGCGTGTGGGCCCCGTGCTCCCGTCCAGTCTGATGATGAAGGCGAAGGTGAGGCCAAAGACGCCCAACACACCCAGGAGGAAGAGAAACTGAGTAGGGAGCATCTTTCGCTTGTTGGAGTCCTGCACCTTGCCAATGAGGATCAGGAGAGCAAGCATGAAGGCCACCGAGGTCACAACCCCGGCTGCAGCCACTGTCTCCAGGACGATGCCCCAGGCTCCAGCCTTATCACAGAGTCTGTAGTACCTGGGGTTCAGGTTGTTGCGGCAACCATCGGGGGCTATTGCAGACATTCTGGACCTGCAGAAAAGCAATGTTGGGGTGGGGAGAAGGTGGTGAATCTCCTGACGCAGTCCTTAGACACAGAAGACTAAAAAAGGATGAGGAAACCAGTCTTGCATATTTCGCCAGAGTTTTGCCTTTGAACTTACTACACTAAGTAAAGCTACTAACTGTCCCCTACCTCCCGTAGTAAATTCTAAAACCTGATGAGGAACAGGAAGAAATCTCATATGTCCCTTCCCCCAGAATTAACTATATTAATATTTACCTTAAAGCCAGAGAACCTAACACTCTGAAGAGGTATTTTGGAGCCTAATTGCAAAAAAATTCACAGGACCGGGCATGTTGGCTCATGGCTATAATCCCAGCACTTTGAGAGGCCAAGGCAGGAGGATCATTCGTTCTCAGAAATTTGAGACCAGACTGGACAACATAGCAAGACTCCATCTTTATATAAAAAAAATTAGCCAGGCATGGTGGCACGCATCTGTAGTCCCAGCGACTCAAAAGTCTGAGGTGGGAAGATCGCTTGCGCCCAGGAGTTCAAGATCAGTGAGCTATGATCACATCACTGCACCTCAGCCTGGGCAACAAAGCAAGACGCTGTCTCTTGAAATACCTATATGTACATATTACAAATAACCTGCCAGGGTGCCTGATATTTTTTGCTACTGTTTTCTTAGCAATTAGTGAACATGGAACTATCTAAGCTTGAAGTTAACACTTTAATCATAATTTAGCAGCCTCTGTCTTTGGGCCTGATCCAGCAGTTATCATTTGTAAGCATCCTATTCTCTCATGGATAAGAGGAGTTATCAGGATGGTAGATTTTTCTACAGAAGGCCAAGCATTCCCTTCTGAGCCAGTGGCTGGGTCCCCTTCCTTGGCTCTCTGGTCTCATATTAGAATGATTCTGCCCCCCCCCCACCTTAAGATTTGTTTTTTTGGGTTTTTTTTTTGAGATGGAGTTTCGCTCTTGTTACCCAGGCTGGTGTGCAATGGCACGATCTTGGCTCACTGCAACATCCACCTCCTGGGTTCAAGCAATTATCCTGCCTCAGCCTCCTGAGTAGTTAGGATTACAGGCACGTGCCACCGTGCCCAGCTAATTTTTTGTATTTTTAGTAGAGACGGGGTTTCACCATGTTGACCAGGATGGTCTCAATCTCTTGACCTCGTGATCCACCCTCCTCGGCCTCCCAAAGTGCTGGGATTACAGGCTTGAGTCACCGTGCCCGGCACCTCCTTAAGATTTGTAAAGACCCACTAACTCCGAAAAGTGATGGAAGGCATCTTGCCTGTCATAACCAGCTGTAAATTGGCTACTATAAAGAGGAAAGTCCTGGATGGCACATAAACAGCAGCTAATCCGGAAAAAAACAGCATTCATAGCTAACATGTTCATTTTTAGTATGGCTCCAATTTTTACTTCTTTTTGGGTGAGAGGGACAGAGTCTCACTCTGTTACCCAGGCTGGAGTGCAGTGGCATGATCTCGACTCAGCTGCAACTGATACCTCCCAGGCTCAAGTCATTCTCCCCCGACCTCAGCCTCCTGGGTAGCTGGGACTATAGGCCTTCGCCACCACACCTGGCTAATTTTTAATTTTTTTTTTTTTTTTTTTTGAGACGGAGTTTCGCTCTTGTTACCCAGGCTGGAGTGCAATGGCGCGATCTCGGCTCACTGCAACCTCCGCCTCCTGGGTTCAGGCAATTCTCCTCCCTCAGCCTCCTGAGTAATTGGGATTACAGGCACGCACCACCATGCCCAGCTAATTTTTTTTGTATTTTTAGTAGAGATGGGGTTTCACCATGTTGACCAGGATGGTCTCAATCTCTTGACCCCGTGATCGACCCGCCTCGGCCTCCCAAAGTGCTGGGATTACAGGTGTGAGTGACCCCGCCTAGCCTTGAACTTTTACTTCTGATCACTTTATTATACATTCCTTTCATTTCATCGCAACCCTATGAGGTAAAATTAACCCTATTTTACAAATGAGAAAACTGAGGCAGAGAGAAGTCAAGTTACATGCCCAACATCATAACCAGGAAATGGTAAAGCCAGGACCTGAATCCAGGGTGTCTGGCACCAGGACCCAGGCTCCCAAGTACTCCAGGTGCCTCCTCTCAAGTTGCCCTTAAAATGCGATCTGGGACATCCTTCTCTCTCTCCTTTTCTCTCCCTCTTTTTCTCTCTCTCCCTCCCCCTCCCCTCACAGATGCCTCTTTATGACCCTGGTTCCACTCTCCTAGTTCAGCCCCAGGAGGATAGGAGATCCCAGGTGGTGAACCCTTCATAATCAGGAATCCACTGGCTGAATAACGGTTTACTTCCCATGTATCTGTCCTTAATCTGTCAGGAGAAATGCTTCTTTCTCCGCTTCTACAACCTCCGTGTGAATTTTAGACCCAGCTCTTTGCCCGTATCCCTAGGAAATCTAAATCCTCAGGATTCAGGACACAAGTGGGAAGATAAATTGGGAAACTGGAAAAGAGAAAGGAGTGTCCCCATTTCCTCAAAACACATGGCTTGAAAATTCCAAAGTCAATGTGTGGAACAAGATGTTGAGATTCGACAGGGCTAGACGTAGGGACAGTCCAGTTTTTTTTTGTTTTTTTTTTTTTTTAAAGAAGGAAGGGAAGGGCTAGTCCAGTTTCTCAACAATTTCATTCGGTTATTTTAATGCTTATTTAAGTGTCTTCTACACTATTCTTTTTGTTGTGTTCCATGCTTTTGGGGCATGGAATTTTTTTCTTGAATTTTTCGTTTCCCAATGGGATTGTTCACATGGCAGTAAAAAGTTTTGAATGGACTAGAAGAGAACTACAGTGTGGCAGGAAAGAGGCCAGAGTTAGAGGAAGGGAAGGCTCCTGGAGGTCACCTCCAGCCCTAAAGAGGGACAGAGATGATGCAGCAAGAAATCCAAAACAAGAGGCAGGACTGGGGCTGGGAAGCAGGAAAAGGTGCGAAGCATCGGCTGAATCCTGTCTCTTTCCTCAGAGCAGAAAAAACAGCTCGGGGCCCTGGCGCGGTGGCTCACACCTGTAATCCCAGCACTTTGGGAGGCCGAGGCGGGTGGATCACGAGGTCAAGAGACAGAGACCATCCTGGTCAACATGGTGAAACCCCGTCTCTACTAAAAATACAAAAATTAGCTGGGCATGGTGGCGCGTGCCTGTAGTCCCAGCTACTCGGGAGGCTGAGGCAGGAGAATTGCCTGAACCCAGGAGATGGAGGTTGTGGTGAGCCGAGATCGCGCCATTGCACCCCAGCCTGGGTCACAAGAGCGAAACTCCGTCTCAAAAAAAAGGCTTGGAAAAAAGCAATCTTCTTGGGAGGCAGAGGCGGGCGGATTTCCTGAGGTCAGGAGTTTGAGACCAGCCCGACCAACATGGCGAAACCCCATCTCTACTAAAAATACAAAAATTAGCCAGGCGTGGCAGTGTGCTCCTGTAATCCCAGCTACTCAGGAGGCTGAGGCAGGAGAACTGCTTGAACCCACAAAGCAGAGGTGCAGTGAGCAGAGATTATGCCACTGCACTCCAGTCTGGGAGACAGAGTAAGACTTCACCTCAAAAAAAAATACACAACATTATTTTTTCTGTTAGAAGAGATAGTCATCTTACCAAAATTATTTAATTCATATGGCAAGTAGGAAAAGATTGTATATATGTATATATGTATATATATGCACTATATACATATGCATACATATGTATGATGCATATGAATATCATGTGACAATATAATTGCAATATTATAGTGTTGGTGTAGTGTGTTAAAATGACACCAGGTACAGCTTATAGTAATAGTATAGTGTGTTAAGGTGAGACCAGATATAGCTTAAATCAATTTTCCTGAATTTTAATAAAATTTGCCTCTCCAAGCTTAACTTTATTTATTTACATATTTATTTATCTATTGGTGAGGGAGACAGAGTCTCACTCTGTAGCCTGTGCTGGAGTGCAGTGGCTCAATCTCGGCTCACTGCAACCTCTGCCTCTTGAGTCCCGGTTCAAGCAATTCTTCTGCCTCAGCCTCCTGAGTAGCAGGAATTATAGGCATGCACCACCATGTCCAGCTAATTTTTTTTTTCTGTATTACTGGTAGAGACGGGGTTTCACCATGTTGGCTAGGCTGGTCTTGAACTCCTGACCTCATGATCCACCAGCCTCAGCCTTCCAAAGTGCTGGGATTACAGGCGTGAGGCACCGTGCCCGGCCAACTTTATATAGTCATTCATTCAACAAATATTTACCAAGCATCACTATGTGCTGCTCACTGCTTTAGGCACTCAATGGTAAAGGGGAAAACAGAATCATTCCCTACCACAGTAGAAGAGAGAGACAGATGGCACCTGTCACTATGGCCATGGGCCTGCCACTGCCTTCCCCACAGTGGATCTGTCACCTGCACACTCTGCCTTCCTGGAATCTACACCACAGCCATCTCCGACCACAAGCAGAACACAAAGAATGGGTCATGCTTCACCTCTGCAGGGCAGTGCAGAATGAGAAACAGGAAGAGAAAGGCAAATGAGGTTCAGATACAGGCAGCCCCTGCAATCCAAGCACCCAAGTCTGATCCGCCTTCCTACAAATGTCCCTCTTTGACATGAGTAAGGGGAGGTATGAGGACTCTCCCAGGCTACAGCATGAATGTGGAAGAGGAAGACCCTGTCTCATCCAGCGGCTTCCTCTTTGACATGAGTAAGGGGAGGTATGAGGACTCTCCCAGGCTACAGCATGAATGTGGAAGAGGAAGACCCTGTCTCATCCAGCGGCTTCCAGAAAGGAACCCAGGCCCTGGGCACTTCACTTCCTCTCTCCACACCTGGGGGACGGATTAATCACAAGGTGTGGTCTCACAGGAAAGGCATTTCCCTCTTCCCTTTATTCTCTCACTCTCCCTGCCCCTCCCTGCCAATTGCTCCTTCTCCACCCATCAAGGTATTGCTGTTTGTGGACAGGTAGTTGTTATCATAATTACCTGATTGTTAATGAAGGACTTTAAACCTGATGACTCTAAATCTTGACAGAGATTGGTGAGGTGTTTGCCTCAAGGACCGTTCTGGTACTGGACAGACAAGCATTAAGGCAGAGACCCCATCTAGAACCTGCAGGCTTCCCTTCCTGTGTAGCTGTGCGGGAGGGGCCTTCTAGCACCCACAGACCAGGATCCAACAAGAACAATGGCAGTGGATGTGAAGAGAAGAAAACAACGGCCGGGAACAGTGGCTCACGCCTGTAATCCCAGCACTTTGGGAGGCCAAGGCAGGTGGATCACAAGGTCAGGAGTTCAAGACCAGCCTGGCCAATGTGATGAAACCCCATCTCTACTAAAAATACAAAAATTAGCTGGGCGTAGTGGCACATGCCTGTAAACCAAGCTACTCAAGAGGTTGAGGCAGGAGAATGGCTTGAACCTGGGAGACGGAGGTTACAGTGAACTGAGATTGCACCACTGCACTCCAGCCTGGGTGACAGAGCAAGACCATCTCAAAAAAAAAGAAAACACCAATTTCCCCAAATTTCACCTCCACCTCCCACCTCCCAGTCACGAAAGAAGGATAGAGAAACAGTTCTTGAAGTGCCTTTAAAACATATAGGCCAGGTGCAGTGGCACATGCCTTTAATCCTAGCACTTTGGGAGGCTGAAGTGGGCTGATTGCTTGAGCCCAGGAGTTCAAGACCAGCCTGGGCAAGATGGTGAGACCACTGTCTCTAGCAAAATAAAAAATTTTTAAGTAGCCAGGTATAGTGGTGCACACTTGTAGTCCCAGCTATTCAAGAGGCTGAGGTGGGAGAATTGCTTGAGCCCAGGATTTTAAGGCTGCAGTGAGCTATAATCATATCACTGCAGTTCAGCCTGGGAGACAGAGCGAGACGCTGTCTCTATTTTTTTTTTTTTTTTTAATTAAAAATTAAAGCCGGGTGCGGTGGCTCATGCCTGTAATCCCAGCACTTTGGGAGGCTGAGGTGGGCGAATCACCTGAGGTCAGGAGTTCGAGACCAGCCTAACCAATATGGTGAAACCCTATCTTTGAAAAAATTAAAAAAATTAAAAAAAAACTTACTAATGTTGTCATGATTGAAAGTTTTATAATGGAGTCTCATCTATCCATCACTTCATTTAAAGGTTGTGTGGCTGTGTGGCTGCTTTTGCTTCATCTGCACTCCCTACCCCACTCCCTATTTTTATGCAAGTCCCAAACATCATATAATTTTATCTATAAATAGTACGTGTATTTTTCTTTCTTTTCCAGATAGGTTCTCGCTCTGTCATCCAGGGTGGAGTGCAGTGGTGTGATTGTGGCTCACTGGAGCCTTGACTTCTGGGCTCAAGTTAACTTCCGACCTCAGCCCCGCCAAGAAGCTGAAAGTATAGGTGTATGCCACCACACCTGGCTAATTTTTTAATCTTTATTTTTTGTAGAGATGGAGTCTTGCTATGTTGCCCAGGCTGGTCTTGAACTCCTGGCTTCAAAGGATCCTTGCCCCTCGGCCGCCCAAAGTGCTGGGATTACAGGCGTGAGCCCCCATGTCCAGCCTAGAATGTTTCTCTAAAAGAAAAACAAAACTCCTTCTTAATCATGCTTTCATAACTAACAAGAATCCTTTACTATCAACTATCTAGTTAGGATTCATATTTCCAAATTCTCTCACAATTGTCTTTTTTTTTAAAAAAAAAGCCTTCTTAGTAAATTTTTTTAATCTGGATGACTAATTAGTTTGGAATTATCATTCTTAATCCACCTCTGCTGGCCTCCCCCACCCCTCCCATAGCCTGATAGGGATTGCCCAACAAGTGTTCTGAGTACTTTGAATTTAGTCAGAGGAAAATAAAACTCACTGGAGTTATTAAGAAGCAAGTCTGCACTGAAAGGGTGCCAGGTTGCCCAGAATGACCCAGGCGAGGGGAAGACACTGGAAGAGAAGGACAGCGTTCTGAAGAACTGAAAAGGATTTCTAGAAAGCAGGGTTTGAGAGGGACAAGAGAAGTGATCAGCATTTAGGAACGTGAACTGTCCAGAGGTAGAGAAACAGCCTGGGAGAGGGGCAAGGGCTGGAGCAGTGAGAGAAACAGCCTGGGAGAGGGGCAAGGGCTGGAGCAGTGAGAGAAACAGCCTGGGAGAGGGGCAAGGGCTGGAGCAGTGAGAGAAACAGCCTGGGAGAGGAGCAAGGGCTGGAGCAGTGAGAGAAACAGCCTGGGAGAGGGGCAAGGGCTGGAGCAGTGAGAGAAACAGCCTGGGAGAGGGGCAAGGGCTGGAGCAGTGAGAGAAACAGCCTGGGAGAGGGGCAAGGGCTGGAGCAGTGAGGAGAAACAGCCTGGGAGAGGGGCAAGGGCTGGAGCAGTGAGAGAAACAGCCTGGGAGAGGGGCAAGGGCTGGAGCAGTGAGGAGAAACAGCCTGGGAGAGGGGCAAGGGCTGGAGCAGTGAGAGAAACAGCCTGGGAGAGGGGCAAGGGCTGGAGCAGTGAGGAGAAACAGCCTGGGAGAGGGGCAAGGGCTGGAGCAGTGAGGAGAAAAGAGAATGGGACTTGCAGTGGTTCAGGCATTATTTGTAACCAAAGTCAAGGGAAGGGAGACCTAGAATCCCATCAACAAAGAACTTGCTCCTATAAAGACCGCCAGGCACAGTGGCTCACGCCTGTAATCCCAGCACTTTGGGAGGCCAAGGCGGGCAGATCACCTGAGGTCGGGAGTTCAAGACCAACCTGACCAACATGGAGAAACCACATCTCTAATAAAAATACAAAATTAGCCGGGTGTGTGGCACACAAACTGTAATGCCAGCTACTCGGGAGGCTGAGGCAGGAGAATCACTTGAACCTCCGGGAGGTGGAGATTGCAGTGAGCTGAGATGGCACCATTGTACTCCAGCTTGGGCAACAAGAGCGAAATTCCATCTCAAAAAAAAAAAAGACCAAATGGACCCCACCCCTTCACTTGACGTAGAGGTCCTTTCCTCCAGGGTGGTTTTTTTCTTTGTTTTTTAATGCCCAAGTCTGATGAGACACGCATCCCATAAATTCTCTCAGCCTTTCCTCCCATAGCACTTCTTACACAATCCAGCCTGTCAGTAAGTCTGTCTCCCTCTGGACTCAAAGGCTCTGTGCAGGCAGAGACTGAGTCATTAAACGTTTTCTCTCCCAGCCACTTGCCTAGCACCTGATGCTCAGTAAAGGCCTAACCAGAAAGGATGAGGCAGCAAGAGAACGGTGCCCAGTGTGGGAAGTAAGCGGGGAGTCATGAGCAGGACGGGCTGCTCATGAGACAGGGTAGGGTGGGCTGTGCCTGGTTTCCTCTCAAGCCCCCAGGCTGCTATCCTTAGTTCTACCCACCCTTCCTCCCTCCCTCCTTCTCATGCGGGTTGCCAAAAATTGCACTTTGGGTCTGAGATTAGGAGCACCTAGCCACGTCTGAACCCTGCTCCTATCTTATTGGCGGCAGGTGGCTCCCAGGAGAGCATGGATCCTGAGGTTTTCCTGGCAAGCAGGGAGGGGTTAACTGGGATGCAGACATGTGCTCCACCCAGTACTCAGTGACTAAACCCTGCACTTCGGAGGAAGATGGTAATGTTTCAGCATGAGTAGCCTCTGGCCTCGGGCATGAGCAAAGGACTTTGAGTATGAGGATGAGACCCTCTTCACTTCTTCCAGCTGCTAACAGTTAACACACAGCCATCCAATAATAAAGGATGCCCACAGCTGAGACCCTGGAATCACTTGGTGCTGTCTTAAACCCTTTTGGAATGAGTCTAGGCATGAAAGAAAGGCTTAATCAACCAGTGGAGCTGGGTGCAGTGGCTCACACCTATAATTCCAGCAATTTGGGAAGCCAAGGCGGGCAGATCACTTGAGGTCAGAAGTTCAAGACCAACCTGGCCAACATGGTGAAATCCCGTCTCTACTAAAAACACAAAAATTAGCCAGGCGTGGTGGCACACACCTGTAATCCCAGCTATTCAGGAGACTGAGGCATGAGAATCACTTGAATCCAGGAGGCAGAGGTTGTAGTGAGCCAAGATAACACCACTGCACCCCAGCCTGGGTGACAGTGAGACTCTGTCTCAAAAAAAAGAAAAAGCAGTGGGAGGAAGGGAGAGGGAAAGGAAGAATAAGGACAAGAGGAAGAGGGAGGAGAGGATGAGGGGGAGGTCACTTATTGGGCTCAACTCCAGGCCCTCTGTTCCTCCTCCCCTTTAGGGAGAAGGGGTTTCAGCTTCAAGGCTGTGTGGACGTAAGTCACCTGACCTCTCAAAGCCTCCTCTCATCTATAAAATGCAGGACACGCTGCTGAACTAGGTGGTCTGAGCTCATGTTCAGCTCCACCGTTCACCCATCTGGGGAGCTTCATGCACACGACTTCCAGATCTCTTTCTTTCTACCTCTCACCCCCATTCTTGCCCCATCTCCTGTCATTAAGAGTATGTGCCACAAACTCCTATCCAAACTCAAAGCCAGGGCTGGAGGTGAGGTTGAAGGGCCTGAAGAAGAGGCACATGAGGGGACTGCCCACCTGAAGGACAAAGCCAGAGGCTCCCGGAGCAGTGCTGACCATGGACGTGGCCTTGACGGACACAGCATTGACCACTGTGCAGGGACAAACATCAACATGTGATGAGTCTCCCACCTTGGGTTTCAGACCCAAGACTCCTCTTCACAACCAGAGAGATGGGAAAAGTGTCTACAGTTGCTCATGCCTAGGCCTGGAAGGTTGCCCATGCTGATTCTATGCAGCCTTTCCCAGAGTATCTGAGAATGAATCACCTGAGACCCTGAACTTTGCGAAGACAAACTGATTTTGTCTTCCTTCCTAAGAGATTTCTCTCATTCTGTCAAAATGTGTCTTCACACCAGCCCAGCTCTGAAAATGTGTGACTTTCAATTACCTTCATTTTCTCTCTATTCTCGAATTGCTACATTCAATCAGTGGTAATAACAACAGTCACGATGTAATAATCAATATGAATAATGACAGCCACTGTCACCTCCTGAGTTTATTATGAGTCAGGCACTATGGTGTCATTATATGTTTTTACACATATCTCTCATTTACATACTTTACACCCATTATCTCATTTAATTTCCTACAACCCATGTTATAGGTGAGAAGCCTGACTCAGAGAAAGGTACATGTCCAGTGTCACACGGTCAGAAGAATAGCTGTTTATGAGTAGTCACAATCATAACTCAGCCCTCCTTTTAATTTCTAAATCGCTGTCTTCATCTCTAGAGCTTTTCCCCTGACCCCAACTCTCTCCATTCAATCCGCCTTATAGTCAAGCATTGCCTTGCTGAGAAGTCTCCAGAACAAGCAAGCCTGGCCAGGCTCAGTAGCTCACGCTTATAATCCCAGTACTTTGAGAGGCTGAGATGGTGAAACCATCTCTACTAAAAATACAAAAATTAGCTGGGCATGGTGGCACACACCTGTAGTCCCAGCTACTCGGGAGGCTGAGGCAGAAGAATTGCTTACAGGAGGCGGAGGTTGCAGTGAGCTGAGATCGTGCCACTGGGCTCCAGCCTGGGTAACAGAGTGAGACTTGTTCTCAACCAAAAAAAAAGCATATTTGCTCCTTTTTGCCTGTCATGACAGATCCACCTCAATTTGAGCTTCAAGGGCCTTTCTCCAACTGATCCTCCCACCTAGCTTCTCCTTCCTTCTTATCTCAGCTTCCAGAGTAGCTGGGATTACAGGAGCCCGCCACCACGCCCAGCTAATTTTTGTATTTTTAGTAGAGACGGGGTTTCTCCATGTTGGTCAGGCTGGTCTCGAACTCCCAACCTCTGGTGATCAACCCACCTCAGCCTCCAAAGTGCTGGGATTACAGGCGTGAGCCACTGAGCCCGGCCTTTTGTTTTGTTTTGTTTTTGAGATATAGTCTTGCTCTGTCACCAGGCTGGAGTGCAATGGCATGTTCTTGAATCACTGCAACCTCCGCCTCCTGGGTTCAAGCAATTCTCCTGCCTCAGCCTCCCCAGTAGCTGGGACTACAGGCATGAACCACCATGCCCAGCTAATTCTTGTATTTTAAGTAGAGACAGGTTTCATGATGTTGGTTAGAATGGTCTCAATCTCTTGACCTCGTGATCCGCCCGCCTCAGCCAGCCTCCCAAAATGCTGGGATTACAGGCAATTATTATTATTATTATTACTATTAATCCTATAGCTTTTTTTTTTTTTAAGACAAAGTCCTGATCTCTCGCCCAGGCTGTAGTGCAATGGCACAATCTCAGCTCACTGCAGCCTTGTCTCCCACGTTCAAGCAATTCTTGGGTCTCAACCTCCTGAGTAGCTTAAATTACAAGAGTGCGCCACCACACCTGGCTACTTTTTGTATTTTTAGTAGAGGCAGGGTTTTGCTATGTTGGCCAAGCTGGTCTCAAACGCCTGGGCTCAAGGGATCCTCCCACCTCAGCCTCCCAAAGTGCTAGGATTACAGGTGTGAGCCACCACACATGCACTTAATCCTATTGCACTCTAAATGTGTTGATCTCTTCATAGTTTTTACAATTAACTATTTCTTGGCACTCAAGGTTTTGCATTTCTGTGTTATATAGTACATATTAATACCAGTGCTGAGATGTCTATGAGATAATAACCTTCTTAAGAACATAGGGCAAATCTTCTCTTTGTTGGTATCCCCTCTACTCTATAGTCTACACAGTAGTTGCTGAGCAAATGCTTTGGACTAAGACTGAGTGCTGAATATTTGCCCAAAGCAAGTTATTTATTAGCAAGTGTGAGTAATGGGGAGGAACATTTTTTTGAAGATGAATATGAGCTGATCCTAATCCTCATATTTCTACTCAGGCTGAGTTCTTCTAAGGGAGAAATCCCACAGAAATCCCTCTGCCCTTGATAAAGGATTAGTTATAAATACAAAGCATCTACAAGGAAATCTCCAGGATCACCTATCCCAATTCTGATGACACAAACGTGATTGGCTCCAGGTAGCCATCCCAATTCTGATGACACAAACGTGATTAATCGGCTGGGTGCGGTGGCTCATGCCTGTAATCCCAGCACTTTGGGAGGCCGAAGCAGGCAGCTCACCTGAGGTCGGGAGTTCGAGAAAAGACTGACCAACATGGAGAAACCCCATCTCTACTAAAAATGCAAAATTTGCTGGGCATGGTGTCGGGTGCCTATAATCCCAGCTACTTGGGAGGCTGAGGCAGGAGAATCATCGAACCCAGGAGGCGGAGATTGCAGTGAGCCAAGACCTCGCCATTGCACTCCAGCCCGGGCGACAGAGGGAGACCCCATCTCCAAAAAAAAAAAGTGATTAATCAAAGTAATACCTTATGAATAACATCTGAATAACATCACTGAATTGGGTTTCTTTGTAATAACCCGAGAAAATAAGTCATCACAGCCAGATCAAAACAAGTATAACCGCAATGCTCATCGTGATTTCTGCACTTCCAGGCAGTTCCCTGGGATTATTCCCATCTTCCTCTTCTTCTAAACAAAGCATGTAGATTTGCTTAATGTAAATATAAAATGAAATACTGAAAATCATTTTTTTAAATAAAGCTTAATATTTTGAATGAGGTTTCTAAATCTTTTTTTTTTTTGAAAAACTTTTTTTTTTTTTAGAACCATGACTCAGATGGTTCTAAATCTCTTATGCCCAGAATTCTAAGAAATAAAATTTCCAGAAAATAAGAAAATAAAGTGACGTCCTCTGCTGGTATACTATCTTAAAACTCTCAAAGACCCCTTCATTTAAATATCTTATTCCAATACATGACGGTAGTTAACATGCATTGGATCCCACGAGTTCAAACCTAAACTAGTCACCTCTCCTTAAAGCTTATCTTTCGAAGCTCCGGGAATCGCGCTGCTATCTACTCAGTTGTCTAGCAGATCTACAAATATGATATATACTGTCTAATGTGGGAGGAGACGGGGACAAGCAAACCACATGGCCTAAAATTAGAGGACAATAACAAGTAATTATTATTATAACAAATGCAAATGGTAACTGCTTTATTTTGGGGGAAAAAAAAGACTAAACTATATCATACCTAGAAGAACCTAACCTAAAACAAAAAGATACACAAGAGTTAAAAGCAAAAGAATAGAAAGAAATTAAAATAAATTCAAAAAGAATACTAACAGAGACTTATTTAACAAGTGTTATGTGTGGACACAAAGTTAGATAGGT
Source organism: Callithrix jacchus (assembly GCF_049354715.1). Lineage (NCBI taxonomy): Eukaryota > Metazoa > Chordata > Mammalia > Primates > Cebidae > Callithrix > Callithrix jacchus. Next base: position 10,414,404 of record NC_133510.1, read on the forward strand.
CGTTCAAGGTAAAATAAGCAGAAGTTGAGGTTTTAATATCATACAAAATTGTAATTAAAGCAGAAAGGTATTATATGGACCAAAAAGCTTGTGTTATAATAATTAGGGATGCTCTACACTGAAGACAAAACCATCGTAAGCTTCCATGCCCCAACTAATATAGCACCAAAACACATAAAACAAAAACTGCTGAAGGCAGGGTGTGGTGGCTTACCCCTTAGCCCCAGCACTTTGGGGAGTGGAGGCAGGAAGATCGCTGGAGCCCAAGAGTTTGAGACCAGCCTAGGCAACACTGCAAAACTGCATCTCTACAAAAAATTTAAAAATTAGCCAAGTGTAGTGGTGGGTGCCTGTAGTCCCAGGAGGCTGAGGCAGGAGGATCACTTGAGCTTGGGAGGTGAAGGTTACAGTTAGCCAAGACTGTGCCACTGCACTCCAGCCTGGGAAGCAGAGCAAGAGAGCAAGGCCCTGTCTCAAAAGGTAGAAGAAGGAGAAGGAGGAGGAGGAGGAGGAGGAGGAGGAGGAGGAGGAGGAGGAGCAGGAGGAGGAGGAGGAGAGGAGGAGGAGGAGAGGAGGAGGAGGAGGAGGAGGAGGAGAGGAGGAGGAAGAGGAGGAGGAGAAGGAGAAGGAGGAGGAGGAGGAGAGGAGGAGGAGGAGGAGAGGAGGAGGAGGAGAGGAGGAGGAAGAGGAGGAGGAGAAGGAGAAGGAGGAGGAGGAGAGGAGGAGGAGGAGGGGAGAGGGAGGAGGAGGAGGAGGAGGAGGAGGAGGAGGAGGAGGAGGAGGAGGAGGAGGAAATGTACAGACCATATACTTTGACCACAGTGCAATAAAAATAACAAAGAAGAAACAAACACCCTGAACTACTTGGGAAGTCAAAGGCTCCTCAAGCAAAAATAGTATTCAATTTATTGTTTACTATATATTCCTCAGCTTAATCTGAGGACTTAAATTCAAAAAGAATACTAACAGATACTTATTTAGTCCCCAGATGAAGCTATTTAGCAGTGGACCCAGCATGAGAAGAATAAAATCAAACCGTCAAAATCGTTCTTCATACCCTGTTGTCTTAAATAAGCATTAAAGACTAGAATACAAAAAAGCAGGTTCTAAAGAGGACTCCCAGGTGATGTGTGCAGACAGAGAGGGGCTAGACTCTAAATACAAGAGAGGAAATTGGGGGTCTCCACAACACCCTATAGGGAAGTCAGGCCCAGGCCCTTCGGGGATCACAATTCCATGTTCCAGCGGAGCTGGGGGAGAAATCAGTCGTCCTGACTCAAGGTTGAGCACTCTTCCCAGGAAACCAAAGGGTTCTCTGTTCATTCCATTCTGCCCTCGAAGCACTCAACTCACCACACTCTTGGCGGTGCCACTGGTCTCCCAGGTGGCACCTCTCCCAGCCCTTCCTTCCCCTCATTCCTTCCCTCCCTAGCAGACACCAGCAGGGAAACCTGGAGGGTGGGTGCCACCCTCTGCCCTCGCCCCTCCCGTGGTCCCTAGCCCACATTGTATCTGAAGTGGCTCAAGTGTTCCCCTTCAAAAATGAACCCTCGGCAGTGGCTGATTGGCCGAACCCTTCAACAGGTGTGGTGTTTACACAAGCCTCTGAGGAGCCAATCAGCCTGGAAAGATGTCAGGAATGAAAAGTCCTTCAAAGTCCTTGATTCCGAGCAGGTTTCAGCTGTTGGCTAGCCTTTCCCGTGGATGCTCAGAGCTATGTGCTAGACTTTCCCGTGGACGTTTAGAGCTCTGTGCCAGCCTTTCCCGTGGACGCTTAGAGCTATGTGCCAGCCTTTCCCGTGGACGCTTAAAGCTATGTGCCAGCCTTTCCCGTGGACGCTTAGAGCTATGTGCCAGCCTTTCCCGTGGACGCTTAGAGCTATGTGCCAGCCTTTCCCGTGGACGCTTAGAGCTATGTGCCAGCCTTTCCCGTGGATGCTCAGAGCTATGTGCTAGACTTTCCCGTGGACGTTTAGAGCTATGTGCCAGCCTTTCCCGTGGACGCTTAAAGCTATGTGCCAGCCTTTCCCGTGGACGCTTAGAGCTATGTGCCAGCCTTTCCCGTGGACGCTTAGAGCTATGTGCCAGCCTTTCCCGTGGACGTTTAGAGCTATGTGCCAGCCTTTCCCGTGGACGTTTAGAGCTGTGTGCTAGCCTTTCCCACGGATGTTTAAGGGAGCATCCTGAATAGCATCAGGCTATTCCCAAGTCCTATCTTCAGAGTTGGTGGTGGAAGATGAGCTTTTAGTGCATTCAACTTCCATCTGTCCCGAGTTCCTGAGCAACTCAAGGGATATCAGTGGAACTGACCACCACACACATCAAGAGAAAAGGGATGGGCTTCTAGATCTAAATCCTCAAACTCAGAAGGGTTCTTTGCAGCATCTGGGTAAAGAAGCAGCTGTTCGCCGGGCGCGGTGGCTCACGCCTATAATCCCAGCACTTTGGGAGGCTGTGGCCGGCGGATCACCTGAGGTCGGCAGTTCGAGACCAGTCTAGCCAACATGAAGAAATCCCGTCTCTACTAAAAGTACAAAATTAACCGGGCGTGGTGGCACATGCGTGTAATCTCAGTCTACTCTGGAGACTGAGGCAGGAGAGTCGCTTGAACCCGGGAGGCAGAGGTTGCGGTGAGCCGAGATTATGCCATTGCCCTCCAGTCTGAGCTACAAGAGCAAAACTCCGTCTCAAAAAAAAAAAAAAAGCATCTGTCACCGTGTCCTCCTCCTGCCCCTGCCTCTTGCTTCCCATTCCCCCTCCACTCCCAGGCCCTTCGCGTCCTTTGAGATCTTTCTCCCTCTATTCTTTTCCTTCAGAGTAATCCCAGAGCTCCTCACCTCTGCCTGGCTGGATTCCACCTACTCAAACTTTGTAGAATGTGTCCCAGCAGACACGATTACCCTGATTATCTCTTTGTTCTCCGACTCTATCTTAGCCTGGGAAACCCGCAAAGAAAAAAAAAAAAATCCTCAGTTGTTAAACTAGAGGAACTGTTTCCTAGGGAATTTTTTTTCTCATAGCCAACGCTATTCCATTACCAGGATTTCTCTCCTCTTCTACCCCACCCCTCCCAACGCCGCGCTCTCCCCAGGCGATTTAAATCCGGAGGCCCGCGCGCGCTGGGCTCTGGCGCCTCACTTACCCTAGTGCCTGCCTAGGCTTTGGCCGTGTACTTTGTGCGGCTTCCCGCGCGCAAGAAGGCAGCAGGTGAGCCCCTCAATGCTGGGGGATCCCTCGGGCAGCTATCCCGCCCTCGTGGGCAGAGCAGTTATAAAGGCGGCCCTCGCCGGAGGGAGGGAGCGAGCGAGGGGTGAGCAGAGGGACAAGGGGCGGGGGAGGGTCGGGGAGAGGACACGCCTAATCCAGTTCCACGGCACTTCATGCTGTTATGAAAATAAAGTCCCCGTGCCAGGGAATGACCCAGAAGCCGTCTGACGTCAGAGGCACAGTCACCCCTGGAACCTGGGCGGGGATGACCACCCCGGCCCCGCCCAGCGCATCGAACTGCTCCGGGACGCACGCACGCGCTGGTCCCACGCCGCGGGTTAGAGAGGGGAGCCGGAGCAGACCCGCACCACCCGGGCCCCGCCGGCTGTCACCTCCCGGGGGAGCCACACCCGCCTCCCCGCAGGCACTTCCGTCCACCCGGGGCAAGGGCCGAGCCCGTGAGATTGCAGCAGCTCCGCGGTGAAGTCCAGTGGGACAAGTCAGACTTCCTCCACTTTCCTTCACCCTTCGCTTAGCCTTTCTCTCCATCACTCTCTCCCAGCTACTGCCTTATGGGAAGCCAGATTTAATAAAAAGGAGACAGCCACCTTCTCAGGGCTCCCCAGCCAAAGCCACGTGAAAGCCAAGGAAAACTTCCCCAGCAGGTCCTTAGTCTGCCCAGCAGCTCCACCTGTCAGAGTCTAGACAAGCACCATTAGTGCTGCCCCGGGGCCGAGAGATCAGTATCTCTCTCTCCTTTCCTAGCGGCCTCCTAAAGCCTTGACAATGAAGGTTGATTGAAGCGGGGCGCCAGATGAAATTATGAAATGAAGGAATTAGCTTTGGTGCCTGGTTTCCCCTCCCTCCACTGCCCGCTCCTCCTTCCAGGATCAAGCCAATCGGACTGAAACTTGTCCTTGTTTACTTGTCAAACAACCCTGGAGAGGCTGCCGGCCTGCACCCGGGCTCAGGCAGGTTCTACCCCGCCTCACCGGAGGCTGGAGGGACTCTGCTTTGCAGGTAGTGATCAGCGCACTTGGTAAACTAACCAGGATTATTCTGCATATGAATAAATGGAGGAAGCCTCAGGGTTCCCCGGCTTTCTCCTCACTTCTCCCCAAACCCCAAGTTTCCAGAGCCTAAAGTGCTTTTAAAATGTGACCTACTGGAGACTATGACCCCACCATTGTCAGGTTTTTATTTCACTCCCAAAAGACACAGGCGGTTCCTTTAGCGTTGGAACACTTCCCTTGAGGTGTGCAGCCCAGGGGTCTGAGAGTCCACCTGGTTCCCTCCCAGGGCTCCCAGGGGTGTGTGTGGCAGAGAGGGGTGGGTACTGAGAGACTGGGGACTGCAAATGACAGTGCTTTACAATGTGCCATCCGCTAAGCTAAGTCAAGGCTTATCTCTGGACCCCAGCGTTATCTGTTCAAGGAACAACTTCAACTAGACTGCCTATGTACAATAGAACTATAATTCAAGCCACAAACACAAACCTCATTTGTTTTGTGTTTTGCGTATGTGTGTGTGTGTGTGTAAGACAAGGTCTCACCATCACCCAAGCTGGAGTATAATGGCACAATCATGGTTCACTGCAGCCTCAACCTCCCAGGCTCAAGCTATCCTTCCACCTCAGCCTCCCAAGTACCTGGGACCGCATGTGCGCACCACCACACCTGGCTACTTTTTTTGTTTGTTTTTTGTTTGAGACAGTCTCACTCTGTCACCCAGGCTGGAGTGCAGTGGCACCATCATGACTCACTGTAAGTCTTGACCTCCCAGGCTCAAGCAATTGTCCCGCCTCAGCCTCCCAAGTAATTCTTTTTATTATTTTAGAGACAAGGTCTCACTGTGTTGCAAATGCTGGTCTCAGACTCCTGGGTTCATGCCACCCTCCTTCTGGGATTACAGGTGGGAGCCACCACACCTGGCCCACATACGTAATGTTAAATTTCTAGCCACAATGAAAGAAATACAAAGAAATAAAATTAATCTTAAAGCCAGGTGCAGTGGCTCAAGCCTGTAATCCCAGCACTTTGGGAGGCCGAGGTGGGTGGATCACGAGGTCAAGAGATCAAGACCATCCTGGTCAACATGGTGAAACCCCGTCTCTACTAAAAATACAAAAAATTAGCTGGGCATGGTGGCACGTGCCTGTAATCCCAGCTACTCAGAGGCTGAGGCAGGAGAATTGCCTGAACCCAGGAGGCAGAGATTGCGGTGAGCTGAGATCACGCCATTGCACTCCAGCCTAGGTAACAAGAGCAAAACTCCATCTCAAAAACAAAAAAAAAAAAAGAAAGAAAGAAAATTAATCTTAATAATAGCGTATATTTTCTTTTACCCAAATATAATCATTTCAACCTGTAATCAATATTTTAAAAAAATATTAATGGGCCATTTTACTTCTTTTGTTTCCAACTGTATCCTCAAAAACCCAGTGTGTCTTTTATACTTAAAGCACCTGCCAGTGTGGACCACGGACGTTTCCATTGCTCAAAAGCTGTGTGCGCCTTGTGGCTACCACACTGGACAGTGAGGACTAGTCATCCCCGAGGGCTTTTCCAGCATGGAGTCTAATCATCACTCCTAGGGCGAGTTTCATGACATCAAGCAAAAGATGTCAAGTCTGAGGATGGAGAGAGAGCAAAGACGATGTGACTTTGAGGATCCTACCCCATCTCTACACCACCACCCCCGCCCAGGACCACATTCTCATTAGGAGGACCTCGTCACTGTTCTCTGGATGGGGTCTGTCTGGCAGGTCCCGGGTGTGTGAGAGAGAAAGCATGTGTGGCCATGCTTGTTCTGAAGCTGTCTTCGGTCATTGTTGTCCACTTTGCTGTTGGCTTTTCTTTGTTTCTCTTTGTTGTTATTATTAGAGACAGAGTCTCACTATGTTGCCCAGGCTGCAGCAAAGTGGCTATTCACAGGCCACCATAGCTCACTACAGCCTCCAGCTTCTGGGCTCAAGCCATCCTCCTGCCTTGGCCTCCTAAGTAGTGCCATTGACTTTGGATGTCCCACTTTGTCCTCTTAGTACACTCCTCTAACCTCTTTTTCTTCTCCCATCCCTTTATGGAGACACCTGCCTGCACAAATCCGGGACTAAGTGAGGTCGATGAGGGATCCAGAGCACGGAATTCAGGGAGGCACTCCACAACTTTGTGAAGGCCCCTTTAAATTCTGAGCTCTAGGCCCCTTGCTTGCCTCTCCTAGTCCCAGCCCTGCACCTGCGTCCCTGGGGGGCTAGCTCTCTGGAAGAAGACAGGGAGGACTAGGGCAGGTAGAATAGCTGAGTGATTCCGGGGTGTATGAGTGATTTTGAGATGCCCCAGAGGAGAAGACAGACAGGAGCAGTAGATAGAATTGTTCATTCCCTAGGTCTTTCATCCTGCTAAAATGGTCTGGAGACCAAGTTTGAGGGTCCTTGGGAATCAATGGAAGATACAATAGGAAGGGGGGTCTGGAAGCCCATGTTTCACTCCCAACTCTAGTTATCCTCCTTAGAGTGTCACCAGATTGAAAATGACAAGTAGCTTTGCTAAACAACACAGAAGAAAGCTTACCAGACTGGAAATGAGAGGAGAAGAGAGAGCCCCATAAGGGTGCCTTGTTCCCCACAAAAAGAGAGGCTGGTGTGATGCTCTAGAGGACCTTCATTCAGCTGCAAGGCAAGCGAAGTGCAGGAGGGGGTTGGGGGGTGCCTATGGCCCAAGAGCATGGGACTGGGTCTGCTTCATTCAGGGAGTCCCAGAACCCAGTCTCTGCTGACCCCTTTCCTTCTGATGCCCACCAACCAGCACCTCCATGATCCGCACTCTTGATTGCAGGAATAAAGCAAGAACACAGACGGCGCTACCAGTGTCCTGATCCTGACCCCTTCCAATGCTGCCTTGGAATTCCCGGCTACAGAACCTCAGGCCTGGGGCTCCCCCTTTCTCTCCCTTTGGGAGAGATGGCAAGATGGAAGAGATGGAAGGTGCTCCTTTTTTTTTTTTTTAACTGGCAAGATGGAAGGTGTTACTTATTCCTCTCCCTGACCCCAATTAAATCTCATATAAGAAGTACCTGAGTTGGTCGGAGAAAGGCAGAGGGGAATTCTGTTTCCTTAGGTCATTACTCTGTTGGAACTGCTAGAGTCAGTGAACCACAGGTCCCGCCAGGTTCCTGCTCATAGCGGTTCTTCCATTCAGTCACTCAACCACACTGGAAGCATTTGAGAGCCACTAGTGCACTACGCATTGTAGGGAAGTAGGAGAAAGACCCGACTCAATCTCCCCTGAAGGGAATGTCTATGTTTATTCAGTCATTTAGCAAATGTAGATGGTCTTCTATGTAACTATGCTGGAGAATCAAAAGAAAACTGCCTCTAAGAAGCTCAGTCTGGTCGAGAGATGGGCAGTAATCAAACACAACTTGTGCATTGTGTTAGGTGTCACACCAGAAAAAATGCACAGGAACCACGTTCGGGAACAAAAAGCTGCAGGCAGTACTCACCCCGGAATTCAGGGTAGACCCCAGTGAGGAGGAGAGGCTTAAAGGATGAGTAAAGGCTTTTCAGATGGAGAAGGGAAGAGGGGTAAGGATGAGGAAGGGCATTTCAGGCATGTGGGGCAGAATGCACAGAAACACAGAGGCCTGTGTCAGCTCTGCCTGTTAAGAAAGTGTGAGCACAGACGGGGCGCAGTACCTCATACCTTTAATCCCAGACTTTGAGGCAGGAAGATTTCTTGAGTCTAGGAGTTCAAGACCAGCCTAAGCAACAGAGTGAGACCACCATCTCTACAAAAAAAAAAAAAAAATTAGCCAGGTCTGGTGGCATTTACCTATAGTCCCAACTACTCAGGAGGCCAAGGTAAGAGGATCACTTGAGCTCAGGAGGTCGAGGCTGCAGTGAGCTATAATGGTGCTACTACACTCCAGGCTGGACAACAGAGCAAGACTCTAAGCGGGGGGGGGAAGTGTGAGCACAACATGTGCGCAAGAGGAGAAGCAGATGGCCAGTGGCCAGCTTGAGTCCAGAGTCCCAGACTCATCTTAGAAGCAGAAGGGCACAGAAGGCATGAAGTAGAGATGGCCACGATGCCACGTGTGAGAGGAAGAGCCATTCCTGTGGCCTGAAATCCAGTAACTGGTGTCTTTACAGGAAGAGAGATAGAGAGATGCAGAGGAAACAGACACGCAGAGAAGGCCTTGGAAGACAGAGGCAGAGCCTGGAGTGGGCTGCTACAAGCTGAGGAGCCCCAAGACTGAAGGCGTGAGAGGCTTCTCCCTAAGAGCCTCCAGAAGGAGCCCACACTGCCTACACCCTGATCTTGAACCTGCAGTCTCCAGAAGTAAGAGACCACACGTTTCTGCTGTTTTAAGCTGCCCGGTTTGTTGTACTTTGTTAGGGCAACAATACACCTTTGAAATTTTTGCATATGCCAGCGGGTTATGTGTCACTGAACAGAGTCCACCTAGCACAGCAGGAGTCTCTAGGGCTTCATCTCCAACGTCCTTGGTTTCATCCCCCCACCCCCAGGTGGAATGGGGACAGGAGTGGCGTGTGCAGAGGGCAAACACGTGCCTACAGAGTGAGAGAGATGACACCTGAAGCCCCGGAATGCAGTCAGCAGGCTGGCCGGTCCCAGCACTGCCTCTCATGGGGCCTCTCATCGTTATCAGACTATTTTTAAAATGCTGTGGTTACAGCTCAGACTTCCCCGCCTTTTGTGGGATGGACTTGAAGATCGCACTCATTCCCAGGGCCTTCATTCCGAGGAAACTCATAAACCGAAGCCCGCAGGCTGAAACCAGAGAGGTGCTACCATAACCCCAAGGCTGGGTTAGAGAATCCCATTAAGTGCTCAGACTGGTTCAGTGACATGAAACCCAACGCAGCTGTGGGATTCTCCTTCCGCTTCGAGAATCCACCCCGACTTCTCTCACCCTCTCTGAGCCTGTCCCACGGTAGGGAAGGGAGCCAGTGGCCAGGAAGGCTCATACCTCAGCCTCATTTTTGATCACGCCTCAAAAATCAGTCTATTCTTCTGGTTCTTGCTGCTTAAAAGCCTTTGCCTGACCTAGAGGCAGTAATTTGGAATGCACTTGAACCTCAGAATTGGGAAGAACTGGCCTGAACCCTGCTCAACAACACGATGGTCTATTTCCTCACCTAAGGGCAGTGACGGCACTGAATTCACAGGGTTGTGTCGAGCATCAAATGCGGTTTACATCTAGCACTCAGGAGATCTTCAATAACGTTCACTCACCCACTCTTGGATTTCTGGCACCAAAGGCAGGAAGGAAGGCAGCTTCGTGAATCTGCACAGGAAGACAGGCCTCCGAGCTGGCAAAACTGCCTTCCAGCCTCTCCCTTTGGTCAGGCCTCCTCACTTCCTCCCACCCAAACACTCCTGTACTTTCATAGACTGCTCAACCAAAAAACTAATTCATACTAGAGTGTTAAAAGGACTGAAAAGCTTCCTGATGACCCCTTCTGGGAGTATTTTCCATTTAAAGAAGGGCTTATTAATTCTACTTCGCAATAAAAAGGAATGAACTGCTGGGCACAGAGGCTTACACCTGTAATCGAGGCAGGTGGATCACCTTGAAGTCAGGAGTTCGAGACCAGCCTGGCCAACATGGTGAAACCCTGCCTCTACTAAAAATACAAAAATTAGCCAGGCATGGTGGTACACACCTGCAATCCCAGCTACTGGGGCAGGGTAGGGGGTGGCTGAGGCAGGAGAATCACTTGAACCCAGGAGGCAGAGGTTGCAGTGAGCCGAGATTGGGCCACTGCACTCCAGCCTGGGTGACAGAGCGACACTCCCATGTCAAAAAAAAAAAAGAAGAAGAAGGAATGAACTACTGATACACACAACATGGATCTCAAAAACTCTTATGGTGGAGAGGGAGAATAAAAGCCTGTAACCCCAGCACTTTGGGAGGCCAAGGCGGGCAGATCACTTGAGGTCAGGAGTTTGCGACTAGCCTGGGCAACATGCCAAAACCCCGTCTCTACAAAAATACAGGTGTGATGCACCTGTAATCCCAGCTGCTTAGGAGGCTGAGGCAGGAGAATCACTTGAACCTGAAAGACAGAGGTTGCAGAGAGCCAAGATCATACCATTGCACCTCAGCCTGGGCAACAGAGCAAGACTCAAGAAAAAAGAAAAGGGGGGAGGGGAGAAGGAGGGGGATCACGAAGAGCGCCAAGAGTAGAATTAATTCTAAGAAAGCTGAAGGATGATGGGACAGGCTATAGAAGGCATTTCAGGAGAAGGTTCTAGTCTGAAAATTATTTGGTGTTCTTTCCAGGCATAAGAATCAGTTTTGTTTTTTTTTTTGTTGTTTTGTTTTGTTGTTTTGTTTTGTTTTGCTTTGTGACAGGGTCTTTCTGTTGCCCAGGCTGGAGTGCAGAGAAGCGATCTCTCCTCACTGCAGCTTCAACCTCCCAGGCTCAAGCGATTCTCCCACCTCAGCCCCCTGAGTAGCTGGGACTACAGGCATGCACCTCCACGCCCTGCTAATTTTTGTATTTTTGAAGAGACGGGGTTTTGGCATGTTGCCCAGGCTAGTCTCAAACTCCTGACCTCAAGTAATATGCCCACCTCAGCCTCCCAAAGTACTGGGATTACAGGTATGAGACACTGCACCCCAGCAAGAAGCTATTTTGGAAATGTGGTTTAGACACCTGAAGATTTAGGATTCGTGATGACTTATCTCCTCTCTGTTTGTCCTTCACTCCCTGGCTTGACACTAGGATATGTATTCATTCAACAAATATATATTGAAAATCTCTACGTGCCAGGCCTTCTTCCAGGAGATAGGAATTCTGCAGTGAACAAGACAAAGTCTCCGTCCTCATGCAGTTAACATTTTAGTGGAGGAAATAAAACAATAAGAAAGTAAATACGTTAAGCAGAGTCAGGAGAAATAGACAGCGTACGGTTGAAGGGGCAGGTGCTTTTTATATAGGGTGGCCTGGGAAGCCCTTGATGAAAAGGCGACACTTAGGCAGACACCTGGAGGCAGGAGAGGAGAGAGCCCTGCAAATATCTAGGGTGAGATATCCTGGGGAGAGGAACGGCAGTGCCAGGCCCTGTGCTTGACATATTTAGGGTACAGCCAGACGGCCCTAGAAATGGTAGGGGAGGGAGGAGGGAGAGAGTGGGAGGAGAGAGGCATTGGGAAGTTGTGGGTTCACAAGACAGGCCTTGCAAATTGAGAGGTGCTTGTCTTTTCCTCTCAGTGAGGAAGCCATTGAAAGATGAGGAATGATAGGATCTAAGGCTCTAGGAGACTCACTCTCCCTTCTCTGGGGTTGAGAGCAGATGGGAAGGGGCGGTGTGCTCCAGTAGGGCAGCCTGGGAGGCCTTGCTGGGGGTGAAGGTTGTTTGGAAAAAGCAGTACCTGGAGCTGGTAAAAGGTGCCTAGATTCCAGTTACACTGTGAAGATAAAGCCAACAGAATTTGTTAATGGCTTGAACGTGGGATATGAAAGAAAGAAGAGTCCAGGACAATCCCAAAGTCTGGGGGACTTTGAATACCATTGAACGTTCTTTTTGCTGTGTATTTGTTATTGAAAAAAACGAGGGCCCTTATGACTAAATTCTCCTTTAAATTAAATGACCATATTTCAAAATACAAAATGAGATGGTGTGAACTACCAAATAGTTTTGATGCCATGCTGTAAGGGCAGGGGCAGTTCAAAGATAAAGAGACCTAAGCTTCAAAGATTTCAGGATATTGGACCCAGCATGGTGGCTCATTTCTGTAACCCAAACACCTTGGGAAGCTTGGGCAGGCAGATGGCTTGAGCCAGGAGTTTGAGACCAGCCTGGGTAACAGAGCGAAATCCCACCTCTATTCAAAAAAAAAAAGTTGCAACACTATAAAGGTTTATGGGATCAGTTTTGGGGTGAGTATTTGAAACTGGGATGATCCCTTAAAACATTATAACCTCTTACTTTCCCCAACAGAATTCTGGGGATGCTTTCTCATTAATTCTCTTTACTATTTCCTGGTCAAATCACTGGTGCCCGTGTGGCTGAGCTGGATGGAGTGGAATACTTTGACAGTGAGGTAAGAGTTTGGTGACATATCAGATGCTAGGATATAGAATTAACATGAAGTTTGCCAAACTCCAGAGTAGTCTAGAATAAATCAATCATCGTTCGTCCAAAACGGGAAAGTGTCACAGGGGCACAAATGACAACATTTGCCATCTTGGTTTTTGTTTTGTTTGTTTTTAGACAGAGTCTGGCTCCATCACCCAGGCTGCAGTGCAGTGGTATAGTCTCAGCTCACTGCAACCTCTGCCTCCAAGTTCCAGAGATTATCCTGCCTCAACTTCCCAAGTAGCTAGGATTACAAGCACGTGCCACATTGTCTGGCTAATTTTTGTATTTTTAGTAGAGACGGGGTTTCTCCATGTTGGCCAGGCTAGTCTCGAACTCCTGACCTTAGGTGATCCACCCACCTCAGCTTCCCAAAGTGCTGGGATTATAGGCATGAGCCACGGTGCCTGGCCTCCATCTTGTTTTTATCCTCTCTGGCACCATCCTGCACAAGTTTGAAGTCATAGGTTTCTTTCACAATAGTTCACAGGTGAGATGATTCACTTAGAGTCCACGTATAGAAGACAAATTCCTTCCTCTGTCTTCAAGCCACAACATTTATCCCCCAGCAAATAAAATAAGGTGAGAGAAAGGAAAACATTTCTACTCTCATGGACTGGAACAATCCAGAGTTTCAATTTAGGGAGGCAAGGAACACCTTCACTTCTGAAATTGTTCTCAAAGAAACTTTCTTCCCAAATGCACTCAGATCTCCTATGTCCCTAAGCAGGTGGGCTGGGCTAAGACCTATAAAAAGAAAATGACCTTGTCTGAAATTTACCTGATGAGTCAGTGGAACCCAGGAAAGCATTCCTCCCGAGATAAGAAGATCAGTAAACAAAGTTAAATCTCCCCTGAGTATAGAGGAAATATTTGGCTTTTCAGTGCAGACTAGCCTGAGGTTTTTGGTTTTTTTTTTAAGATCTTATGAGGAAGTGGGAGAACACCAAGCCACTTTCATCTTGCTGAAGATGAGGGCCCCAGGAGTATGACTACTTGGTTTCCCATAACCAAGGCACATCCAGATCCCCTGAAAAAGAATTTTTGAATTGTAAAGTAGTATGGCTATCTTCCCACAAACTAATAACAGTGTGTGTGTGTGTGTGTGTGTGTGTGTGTGTGTGTGTACACACACAAGCGTAGTCAGAGACAATGTTTCATAGTTTTCAAAAGATTTTCTTCTACATATGGTCCTGTGTAAGTCTCGCTCTGTCACCCAGGCTGGAGTGCAGTGGCACCATCTTGGCTCACTGCAACCTCTGCCTCCTGGGTTCAACCAATTCTCTTGCCTCAGCCTCCCAATCCCTCCTGGGATTTACAGGCACGTGCCGCCATGCCCGGCTAATTTTTTGTATTTGTAGTAGAGGCGGGGTTTCACCATGTTAGTCAGGATGGTCTTGATTGCCTGACCTCATGATTTGCCCACCTTGGCCTCCCAAAGTGCTAGGGTTACAGGCGTGAGCCACCATGCCGGGCTGGCCTGAGGTTTTTAAATATGTTCTTTCACGCAGCCTCACTTATGGTTTCCTGAGGTGTCTGAAGTAAGAGCAAAACACAGAGGGGAAGACAGAGGTAAGAATCAAGTATTAATCGAAGGCCTGCTGTGTGCTGACTCTCCTTTTTAGTGCAAAAGGACTAAGGAGAACTGTTCATGGATTCTCTCTACAAGCTTGTATAAACTACATACTACGTGCCAGGTATGGGTAGTGTTTTAGATGAATCTGAATCAATGAATAAACAAACAGACCACACTGAAATTAAAAAAAAAAAAAAAAACACCTTTGCATCCAAGCGTCCTTAGCCTCCTCTCTTGAGTTAGAAAATCTGATTACCACCTTTGCTGCCTGTTCTTCTGGTTGCTAAGTTTGTTTGCTTTGTTGGTAAAAGATCCCAAGGAAAATAGTCGGAAGGGATGGGGTAGGGTCCCACAGGGGTGGGAAGAGACAGGCTCAGTCTGCTCTCCAGTCCTTCGGCCATGTCTGAGTCTGGTTCTAGCCTTGTCCCAGAGAGGGGCCAGTGGCACCAGCAGACACAAGATATCATCTGGGTTCTTTAGGTTTTTTTTCCCCATCCCAAGATGGGGTCTCACTCTGTTGCCCAAGTCAGAGTGTAGGGTAGGATCATGGCTCACTGCATCCTTGACCTCCCAGACTCAAGCAATCCTCCCACCCCGAGTACCTGAGACCACAGGCACCCACCACCACACCTGGCTAATTTTTAATAGATACAGAGTCACCCTATGTTGCCCAGGTGGGCTCAAACTCCTACGCTCAAAAAATCCTTCCTCCTCTACCTCCCAAAGTGCCGGGATTACAGGCGTGAGCCACCGTGCCTGACCTGATATCATCTGTTTAACGGGCCCATTCCAAGAACAACAGAGACCCAAACCCAGAGTGAAACTCCTGTGGAGAGACTCTGAGCTGCTGCTGAGGAAACACCCCAGGGCCCCACCATCAGGGACCCACTGCAGTGGCAGCTCCAAGCCACCCTGGCCTGCGGCAGGCAGGTGGCAGAACAAGGGTGCCATTGGGCTCTCCATTCACCCACGAGTCATTTCCTTATTTCTCTTGTACTGCCCCAAACCACGACTGCATGAAATGCCCTTTCAAGATATTGATGGGTGTGGCCTTGGGAGGGAACAGTGTAAATAGGGCCTGACAAAGGTGGGTATTGAAGAGAGAAGAGATCTTATGGGGAAGTGGGAGAAGACCAAGCCACTTTGATCTTGCTAAAGATGAGGGCCCAGGAGTATGACTACTTAGTTTCTCATAACCAAAGCACGTCTGGATCCCCTGAGAAAGAATTTTTGAATTGAGACCTATGGGAATTTTATTTTCTCATTGTGAAGTAGTATGGCTGTCTTCCCACAAAATAATAACAGTGTGTGTGTACGTGTGTGTGTGTATGTGTCTATATGAGACAGAGAGAATGTTGCATAGTTTTCAGAAGATTTTCTGCATGTGTTCCTGTGTAATTCTCACGGCATAATCATAATGTCAGTACAACCATATATAGCAAGAGCCTGGAGCTGGCTAAGCCTGAATGCCAGTTGCAGCTCATTCTTTAAATAGCTTACATGACCTTGGGCCAACTATTTAACCTCCTCCTTTGCTGCAAAATGGGTATACTTGCTTTGAAGTAATATTAAACACATTAGCAATTATATTTGGGGTGGGGGGACGGAGGAAATAGCCTAGTGTCTGGCCCATGATAATGGCATCAGTAAGTAGTAGCATTAGGTGGGAATAAGCTTGACCAGTGAAACAACTGAAGTTCAGAGAGACCAAGTGATATGTCTTAGGTCCCAGTTCTGGCTGGGGAGGCAGGACTAGAACCCAGGTCTCTAGACTCTTGTTCCCAGCATCCAGCTGCCCTAGCACCCTAATTCCCACTTTAGTGCCTGCCCAAGGATGACACTTTAGATAGCAAACTCTGCCATCCTGCATTTTTTTCCTTCTTCTTTTTCTCTTTTGAGACAGGATCTCACTCTGTCACCCAGGTTCGAGTGCAGTGACGCAACCTCAGCTCGCCACAACCTCCATCTCCTGGGTTCAAGCCATCCTCCCGCCTCAGTCCCCCATGTAGCTGGGACTACAGGCATGCGCCACCACACCCAGCTAATTTTTGTATTTTTTGTAGAGACGAGGTTTCATTATGTTGCCCAGCCTGGTTTCAAATTCCTGAGCTCCAGTGATCCACCCACCTCAGCCACCCAAAGTGCTGGGATTACAGGTAATTGGAAACAGGTTTATAACATCGGGAGAATCCACACGGAGACAGTGGATCACTCAGCAAGGCTGGTTTACTTCCTGCAGGAAGGGGGCAACTCACCCGTGGCCTTGCCAGGAGAGCACACCTGAACAAGGAGACGGGGACATTTATAACTTTCATAACCTGACGCAATTGCCCTACTACTGTGTCTAGTTTCCATTGGCCAGAACGGGACCTCACATTCTAAGCTTGACCCGATTGGCTAAAGAACTTGGAAATTTACTGAATAGATAAGGGGGAAAGAAGACCTAAAGCAGACAAGGAAAAAGAATAAGCTAGTCAGGAGAAGGTCAGAGGGTTTCCAAATAAGGAATGGCATGCACCAAGGTTTGAAGTTTGCCCAGTTCTATTCAAACTTGCTGGAGCGGGTCAAGGTAGCTGACTTAAGTCGTGGACGATTTAGAGAATAAATATACATGGGCGTATGTTTATGCTAATAGCGGATAATGGCCACAGAGCGAGAGATTGTAACTCCTTATAAATGTAGCCTAAGATAACTTTGAAGGAGAAATTTCCCATCTCTCACACAAGAGTGAGTCGCCACGCCCAGCCTGATTCTGATTCTGCAGTTCTTTATCTTTTTTTTTTTTTTTTTTTTTTTTGGATACAGAGTCTCGTTCTGTCGCCCAGGCTGGAGTCCAGTGGCATGATCTAGGCTCACTGCAAATTCTGCCTCCTAGGTTAAAGCAATTCTCTTGCCTCAGCCTCCCAAGTAGTAGGGACTATAGGCACATGCCACCACACCTAGCTAATTTTTTTTTTTTTTTTTTTTGGTACGTTAGTAGAGACAGGGTTTCACTGGATTCTGCATTTTTTTAATCCTGCATTTTCTGCTTTCACCCAAAGGGAAAAGAAATGTCATACATGAGCCCAGAGACCACCAAGGCTCCCTATTTTCTGTGGTGAAAGGATTCATAACCTGATGCCAGTGACTGAATTGTGCCCTTCTGAAATTTACATTTGGAGCTTCAACCCCCAGTGCCATGGCATCAGGAGGTAGGGCTTTTAGGAGGTAATTAGGTTTAGACGAGGTGATAAAGGTAGGATACTTATGGGTGTTGGTGCCCTTAGAAGACACCAGAGAGAGCTTCTGCTCATTCTCTGTCTCCTCTCTCTCTCTCTCTCTCTCCCCGCCACCCCCCGTCTCATCCTTCTCATGCAAAGAAAAAGTCACATCATGAGCACACTGAAAGTTGGCAGTTATCCATGAGCCGGAAAGGGAGTCCTCACCAGAATCCAGACATCCTGCTACCTGATTAGACTTTTAGCCTCGAGAATTATGAGCAAATAAATATGTTATTTGACTACCTGTTCCGTGGCATTTTGTTATTGCAGCCCCATCAGACTATGACACCTAGTGACCATGGAGCCCCCACACACACTGACTCAGGACGGGACTCAAGTTCAGAACCCTCTCCCTTGTTGTCAGAAATATATGGCTTGAGCTCAGGAGATCCAGACAAGCCGGGATAACAGAGCAAGACCTCATTTCTACTAAAAATTTTTAAAAACTTCGGGAGAAATGCCAAATGTGGGTGAAGGGGAGAAGGAAAGAAAAGCACACTGCCATGTGTGTTCCTACGCAACTGTCTTACATGCTCTGCTCATGTACCCCAAAACCTAAAATCCAATAAAAAATTCAAAAAAAAAATTTTTTTTAAACTAGGCTGGATGCAGTGACTCACGCCTGTAATCCCAGCAGTTTGGGAGGCTAAGGTGGATTAATCACTTGAGGTCAGAAGTTCAAGATCAGCCTGGCCAACATGGTGAAACCTCACCTCTACTAAAAACACAAAAATTAGCCGGGTGTGGTGGCGCACTCCTGTAGTCCCAGCTATTCGGGAGGCAGAGGCAGGAAAATCGTTCGAACCAGGGAGGCAGAAGTTGTAAGATGAGATCACGTTACTGCACTCCAGCCTGGGCAACAAGAGTGAAACTCTGTCAGAAAAATAAATAAATAAATAAAAATTTAAAAAGCCAGGTGTGGTGGCACACACCTGTGATCCCAGCTACTCTCAAGGCTGAGGTGGGAGGACCACTTGAACCTGGGAGGTCAAGTCTGCAGTGAGCTATGATCATGCCACTGCACTCCAGCCTAGGCAGCAGAGCAAAACCAAAAGAAAGGGGAGGGGAGGGGAGGGGAGGAGAGGAGAGGGGAGGGGAGGGGAGGGGAGGGGAGGGGAGGGGAGGGGAGGGGGAGTAAAAGAGAGGAAAGAAAGAAAAGAAAGAGAGAAGGGAGAGAGAAAAAGAAAAAGAAAGAGAGAAAGAAACTAGAGAGAAAGAAGGAAAGAAAGAAAAAGAAAGCAAGCAAGCAAGAAAGAAAGGTGTGTGCATTTTCCTTGAGTAAATGTCCATGACTTTCAGCATATTCTCAAAGGAATCCATAAGGTTAGAAGTGCTATGATCCTGTATCCCTTCACCTGTGTACCTGCCAGCATAGGTCGGTTTGTCTTAGAAGGCGCACCTGGCTGCCTCTCCAGGTGACAAAAACGGGTTGGTAGGGATAGACCAACACAGGGCAGAGGAAGGCATGGTCTTCCAGAGGGAAAAACATTTCCTTATGTCAGCATTTTTTTTCTTTTTCTCTTTTCTTTTTTAGACAAAGTTTCACTCTGTCACCCAGGCTGGAGTGCAATGGCATGATCTCGGCTCACTGCAACCTCTGCCTCCCAGGTTCAAGCAATTCTCCTGCCTCAGCCTCCTGAGTAGCTGGGAAGACAGGTGTGTGCCACACCTGTAGTGTAGAGATGGGGTTTCACTATGTTGGCCAGGCTGATCTGGAACTCCTGACCTCATGTGATCTACCTGCCTCGGCCTCCCAAAGGGCTGGAATTACAGGCAGCTTTTTATTGGAAGCCTATTTGCTTACTACAGGAAGAAAATATTTATCTATAGATGGCAGGATTTTTTTTTTCCTCTCACTAAAATACATCACGGAATAGTCAACAGAAGGAAACTTTTGTGTTTAACCAGTATTGTTTCTCTTTCATGATGATGATATCTGACATCCAGAGTCTATACAGTTTCCAAAGCCCTTGTGCTTGCTTTCTCTTGTTTTTTGTTTTTGTTTTTGTTTGCTTTTGTTTTTTTTTAAAGATGGGGTTTCACCATGTTGGACAGGTTGGTCTCGAACTCCTGACCTCGAGTGATCCTCCCAAAGTGCTGGGATTACAGGCGTGAGCCACCATGCCCGGCCGCTTTGTCTTGTTTTTAATCTTTATGGAAACTGCACAGCAGACGCTACTAGTCTCACTTTGTAGGTGAAGAAACTGAAGCTTAGAGAGTTAAGTAATCATTAGAAAGTGTGAGGCGCCGCCCAGTGCAGCCCTAACTCCAGAGCCAAGTCGTCTTTGCTGCATCCCTCTGCCCCCAGAGAAGCCCTCTGGCCCTGCAGGTGGCTTTCACATTAGAGACTCTTTCCCCCCAGAGAACTGTGTGGAGGCCCCCCCGCCCTGCTGAGCTCATTTGCAGCTAATGTTGCCCTGAGGCCTTGGTAAATTAGTTACATAGTCTGCTTTTTAAACTGTTAGGTTTGGCAGGGGCTGCGGCTCCACCCTTAATTTCTCTTTCCCAAGTGAAAATAGCTGATGAATTGACTTCGCTGAAGCTGAGCTGGCATCTCTTAGCAAATGTCTCCATTCATAGCTTGCTTTTCAGAATTCGTGTTTGGTGCTGTTACTGTATTTCTGCCCATTCCAAGATGCAGAACAGAACTATCAAATGGCTGGGTCTTTATTCGGTATTAGTCAAGGACTTCCTTTCTCGGGATCCAGCTCACCTGTAATCTTAGGGCTTCTGGCAGGCAAGGCCACTCTTGTCTAGAACAAGCTGGGAAGGAGATGCTTTCAGTGCCTGGTGCCCCGCTCACCTCCCCAGTTCCACCCACTAATTCCATGTCCTTCCCCTTATCCCCTCTGTCTTCTCTGAGCACCTGCTCACCTCTAACCTGCTCTAGTTTACACTAACATCTGTTGAGCACCCTCCTTATTCCAGTCCTTATTCCTTTTTTTTTTTTGACCCGGAGTTTCGCTCTTGTTACCCAGGCTGGAGTGCAATGGCTCGATCTCGGCCTCCTGGGTTCAGGCAATTCTCCTGCCTCAGCCTCCTGAGTAGCTGGGATTACAGGCACGCGCCACCATGCCCAGCTAATTTTTTTGTGTTTTTAGTAGAAACGGGGTTTCACCATTGTTGACCAGGATGGTCTCGATCTCTTGACCTCGTGATCCACCCGCCTCGGCCTCCCAAAGTGCTGGGATTACAGGCGTGAGCCACCGCGCCCGGCTTCTTATTCTTATTCTTATTCCAGTGTTCTTCCTTATTCTGCGATTTCTGTGATACTCCGCTTTATATTCATTATCCAAATCCATTTATGCTCCCAGGAAGAAACTGATAAGCATATTCATGGCAGGGTTTATAAAGCAGATAAGGTTTAATGGGCTAACCCCAGGCAGTGGAAACCAAAGACCTTGCAGCATTGTAAATATAAAAATATCAGTAAGCCAGGTGAGGAAGGAAAGCTGTGCCTTGGTTTCGTTTTGGTTGACTGGAAGTGGTTTCCTATAAGACCTTGAATTGTGTCAGGGATTCGCCTGCGCCTCTTTTCCAAAACGGGTCCGTGCAGTGCTACATATTAAGCATCTATTATGTGCAGGGCATTGTACTAATCTGGCAATACAAAGATCTCTGCCCAAAGGAGGCTCCCAGACTCCTGCAACTATGGAAAGGTAATAATGACATTTTTCAGAGGATTTTTTTTTTTTTTTTTTAGATGGAGTTTCACTCTTGTTGCCCAGGCTGTAGTGGCGTGATCTCCGCTCACCAAAACCTCTGCCTCTCGGGTTCAAGCGATTCTCCTGCCCTCAGCCTCCCAAGTAGCTGGAATTACAGGTGCCCACCACCATGCCCAGCTAATTTTGTATTTTTAGTAGAGACGTGGTTTCTCCATGTTGGTCAGGCTGGTCTCGAACTCCTGACCTCAGGTGATCCACCCACCTCAGCCTCCCATCTTCAACTCATCACAGGTTCAGATGACTGCTTTACAGATTTAAGTTATAAAATAAGCCCAAAGATAAGACACTAGAAAAAAAGAATGAACATACAAATGGAACTAATTTATAGTTGAGTCTCCTCTCTCAGTTACTGTAACCACCCAAGGGGTTCACCTTGCCCGCTGCCTACAGCCAATTCATCAAGATAGGGGAATTGCAATAGAGAAAGAGTAATTCACACAGAGCTGGTAGTGCAGGAGACTAGAGTTTTATTCTTACTCAAATCAGCCTCCCTGAGCACTCACGGAGCAGAGTTTGTTTGTTTGTTTGTTTGTTTGTTTGTTTGTTTGTTTGTTTGTTTTTGAGTCTCACTGAGTCTCACTCACTCTGTCTCAGAGTTTTTAAGGATAACTTGGTGGGTGGGGAGAAGCCAGGGATTCAGAAGTGCTGATTGACAGGGATGAAATCACAGGGAGTCACAGCTGTCTTCTTGACTTCAGTCAGTTCCTGGGTGGAGGCCACAAGATCAGATGAGCCAGCTTATTGATCTGGGTGGAACCAGCTGATCCATCAAGTACAGGGTCTGCAAAATATCTCAAGCACTGATCTTAGCAGCAGTTTAGGGGTGGGTTAGAATCTTGTAGCCTCCATCTGCATGACAACTAAACCATAACTTCTTTTTTTTTTTTTTTTTTTTTTTTGAGACTGAGTTTTCCTCTTGTTGCCCAGGCTGGAGTACAATGGCATGATTTCAGCTCACCAAAACCTCCGACTCCTGGGTTCAAGCAATTCTCCTGCCTCAACCTCCTGAGTAGCTGGGATTACAGGAATGCACCACCATGCCTGGCTAATTTTGTATTTTTAGTAGAGATGGGATTTCTCCATGTTGGTCAGGCTGGTCTCAAACTCCCGACCTCAGGTGATCCACCCTCCTCAGCCTCCCAAAGTACTGGGATTACAGGCATAAACCACTATGCCTGGCCATAATTTCTAATCTTGTGGCTAATATTGGTCTTACAAAGGCACTCTAGTCCCGAGGCAAGAAGGAGGTCTGCTTTGGGAAAGGGTTGTTACCATCTTTGTTTAAACTATAAACTAATTTTCCCCCAAAGTTAGTTCAACGTACACCCAGGAAAGAACAAGGGCGGCTTGGAGGTTAGGAACAAGCTGGAGTCCGTTAAGTCAGGTCTCCTTCACTGTCTCCGTCATACTTTTGCAAAGGCAGGTTCAATCTGATTTTCTGCTGTGAGTTCTTCCTTAAGGAGCCCGACCTCTCACAGGTACGAGTGAGCAGAGGAGGCCCTGCAATGGCAAGCAGGAGAAGGAAAACAGAAAGGCTTGGAAAATCCATTCCAACTGTCTGACAGTGTTGCTTTGAGATTCAGGAAATGAAGAGTGATTAGCATGACCAGGTGTGGTGGTTCAGGCCTATAATCCCAGCACTTTGGGAGGCCGATTGGCTGAGGCAGGCATATTACTTGAGGTCATGAGTTCAAGACCCATTTGGCCCATATGGTGAAACCCTGTCTCTATTAAAAATACAAAAATTAGCCAGGTGTGGTAGCGCATGCCTGTAATCCCAGCTCCTTGGGAGGCTGAGAGGCAGGAGAATCGCTTGATCTGGGAGGCAGAGATTATTGTGAGCCAAGATTGCACCACTGCATTCCAGCCTAGGCAACAGAACAAGACTCTGATTCAAAAAAAAAAAAAAAAATAGAGTGATTGGCAAAGCACCCAGCAGTACCTGATGTTATTGTTCATTCCTCTCTCACGGTCCTATCTCAGGCCTTCAAATCACTGGTAACCATAGCTGTCATTCAGCTCATGCCCTGATGAGGGCTGGGCGTGCATTTTCTCATTCAATCCTCATAGTAACTGAATGAAACGGACATTGTATGTATCCCCACATTATAGGGAGGAAACTGAGGCTTAATGCAATTAACAGCTGGCCCAAGAGAGAACCAGGATCAACTCCAAGTTTCTCCAGTCTCTGCCTCTAAGGTCATCACCACCTTAGATGGAGGCTGATGTGCACCCCCTCCAAGGGTTTCTGTGGATTCTGAGTGGAGCTCTGTGCCATGGAGGAGAGCCAGAAGGGAAGCCCCAACCCTGCAGGACTGAAGAGGCTCCCCAAGGTGCACCACCAGTCTCCACCCAAAGGGCTTTAAAAGGAAACCAGGAAGTATCATCGTTACCCACACATGGAGTCTGATGGTGTCACTTTGAGCCGAGGGAGCAGGCCAGCCTGGTCTTTGCAGGGAGGCAGGGCCCACTGGACTAGAAATTAGCTTTCTCACCAGCTCTGTATTCCTTTAACATTTTGTAATAATCAAACAGCTACTATCAGGTTCTGTGCTAGGTCCTGATTAAAATAAAAAGCATTGTTCCTGCCTTCAGAAATGGCGATAGTCTAATTTGCAGGAGGCAGGTAGGTGAAGCTGTGCTACAGTGTAGGAAGTGCTGAAAAGGAGAAGCAGTTTCAAATAAGACTGGGTTTAATTCTGAGTTTGGCACGTAAGTGCAGTGGAGTTATCTAAAAACTGTAAGCTTCAATTTCCTCAGCTATAAAATGGAGATAATGAGACCTTCTACCTCTTAGGCTTTGTTGAAAGGATTAAACAACAAATGTCTAACTCTACACTCTAAATGTTTAACTCTGAACTCTAAATGTTTAACTGTAAAATGTTTAACTCTAGGATTGTTCCTGATTATCTGGTGAGTAACTGCCAACCCTCGCAATCCTGGGCAGGTGAATTAACCCCTTCCTCTTCAGCTTCCCAATCTGTAAATTCAGGCTGACACAGCTTCCAAATTTCTGGATCTGTCAGTCAATAGAGGTCACCTAAAAACTCTGAGAAAAGTTATGAGAACATGGAATAAAAAGCCCTCAGAAGGGCTGGGCTCAGTGGCTCACTCCTATAACCCCAGCACTTTGGGAAGCTGAGACGGGCAGATCAGTTGGGGTCAGGAGTTTGAGACCAACGTGGGCGATATGGTGAAACCCCATCTCTATTAAAAATACAAAAATTATCCAGGTGTGGTGGTGTGCACCTGTAGTCCTACTACTCAGGAAGCTGAGGCAGGAGGATCACTTGGGCCCAGGAGGCAGAGGTTGCAGTGAGCTAAGATCATTCCTCTGCACTTCAGCCTGGGCAACAGAGACCTTGTCTCAAAAAGAAAAGGGGAAGGGGCGGGGAATGCCCTCAGAGAGCTTCTGGAAAAGCTGGGAGACTAAGAGGAGCAATGCATTGAACACAGAAGTGAGTGGGTGTGAGCTCTATGTGCCTGGTCTTCCCTCTGTGGTTCTTCAAAGGGTGAAGGGAGTAGAGGGCGGACGACCGGGTGACTCAGGAATGCATAGGAGAGGCCGGGCGCGGTGGCTCACGCCTGTAATCCCAGCACTTTGGGAGGTGGAGGCAGGCAGATCACGAGGTCAAAAGATCAAGACCATCCTGGCCAACACGGTGAAACCCCATCTCTACTAAAAATACAAAAACTAGCCGGGCATGGTGGCGGGCACCTGTAGTCTCAGCTACTCGGGATGCTGAGGCAGGAGACTGACTTGAACCCAGGAGGTGGAGGTTGCAGTGAGCCAAGATCACGCCACTGCACCCCATCCTGGTGACAGAGTGAGACTCTGTCTCAAAAAAAAGAATGCAGAGGACTTTATCAATCAAATTCCCATATAGAATCAAGAACAAGCCTGGCAGGTTCATGGACCAGCAAAGAGATGACAGTAGATCCTTTAAGCATCATTTAGATTTTATTCAGCGACCTTCAGGGTTGCCTAAGTCAGTGGAAGAGAGCACTGAGCTCATGCTTTGCCCACAGTCCCAGCAGTCACCCTGTTGTCTCGGATGTCTTTCCTCAGAAGCTCTCGACTGCAAGCAGCAGCCCCTGGGGTCACCTGTCCCCAGGTGCCTCATCTCATCAGGCTCGTCACAGCTCCTCCTCTCTACCGATCACCCTGGATCCAGGCCTGCACCTTCCAAGAACGCAGACTCCACCACCAACCTGTGTCCACAGAGCATGTTTGAGAAACACAGCTTGAAAGGCCAGGGATGCCTCCACAGAGTGGCCAATCACATCTTGCTAGTGTTGAAAAAGCAAATAAACACTTTCAGTCTGACCCAAAGGAGAACAAATGAGGCAGTTACAAGAAGAATGGGTGTGACCCTATAAACATAAACTGGTAGAGCTGGAAAAAACTCCTTCAAAGGGAATGGCTCACCTCGATCCATTTCCCTTGCAGTGATTACTGGGGCACATCTATTTATTATCAGCAATTGCATGCATTAGTAATGGAAATGAACGCCGTATCCCCCAGCGTTCTCTGCCCAGTTACTTGTAGTTACTTAGCTGTCTCTATTAGGTAGCACATATATTACATTCATGCCTAAATAAACAAGAAAAAAAAAGGATAATTTCCTGGCAGGAAATTCTTATGTAATTAGTCAGCAGCTCCCGCCCTGGTCTGTCACTAAGCAGCACTGTGACCTTTAGCAGGTCCACATCTCTTCATCCCCATCAGCACAACTTCAGGCCCAGACCCCACATCGCTCTCCTGGACCACCACAGTGGCTTCCAGTTCATCTCTGTCTCTAGTTTTTCTTCTCTCCCAAACATTCCCCACTCTAGAAACCTTCTGTTTAGAGATCCTCCTAAAACCCCAAATCTGCCCAACTCTCTATTGCTTAAAATCCATAACGTCTTACTCAGCCCAGCCCAGTAGCTCACACCTGTAATCCCAGCACTTTGGGAGACCAAGTGAGAGGATCACTTGTGCGTAGGAGTTTGAGACCAGCCTGGGCAACATAGCTAGATCCTGTCTTCACAAAAAATAAAAAATTAACTGGGCATAGTTGTGCTCACCTATAGTCCCAGCTACTCGGGAGGCTGAGGTGGGACTCTCCATTCAGTCTAGGACAAGTTAAAACATCCATGTATGGTTTACGAAGTCGTTTGTGATCTGTCCTGTTTACCATTCCAGAATGGCATCTCTCTCTCTCTCCATTCCATTCACCCTCTTTTTTATTTTTATTTATATTTATTTATTGAGGTTTTTTGCAGACGGAGTCTTACTCTGTGGCCCAGACTAGCCTCATTGCAACCTCCGCCTTCCAGGTTCAAGCAATTCTCCTGCCTCAGCCTCCCAAGTAGCTGGAATTACAGGCGCACACCACCATGCCCAGCTAATTTTTTTTGTATTTTAGTAGAGACATGGTTTCACCATGTTGGCCAGGCTGGTCTTGAACTCCTGACCGCAGTTGACAGCCTGTCTCAGCCTCCCAAAGTGCTGGGATTACAGGCATGAGCCACCGTGCCCGGCCCTTTTTTTTTTGAGACTAAGTCTCGCTCTATCGCCCAGGCTGGAGTGCAGTGGCACAATTTTGGTTCACCGCAACCTCCACCTCCTGGGTTCAAGCAATTCTCCAGCATCATCCTCCCAAGTAGCTGGGATTACAGGCGCATGTCGCCACGCCCAGCTAATTTTTGTATTTTTAGTAAAGATGAGTTTTGCCATGTTGGCCAGGTTGGTTTTGAACTCATGACCTCAAGCAATCTGCCCACCTCAGTCTCCTAAAGTGCTGGGATTACAGGCGTGAGCCACCGCGCCTGGCCTCTCCATTCACTGTCTTAAGTTCTACGTTCCAGCTGTATATTTACATACCCATGACTCCCCGTATAATACTCACAATGGCAACAATGACCAACATCTACTGTTTCCTATGTATCGGGTTTGTTCTAAGAAACTCTTCCTTCTGGTTCAAGTTGATGTTTGAAAAATAAAGAAAAACAAAAGTAAATAAATAAAAGACTCTTCCTGCATTAACTTATTTAATCTTTACAACTCTACTAGATAATGACTATAATTATTTCCATTTCGCAGATGAGGAAATAGACACAGAAAGGTTGAATCACTATCCCAAGTTGGCCGACAAGTAAATGGTATGAACTTGAATACACGCTGTTTACCCTGCCCTCGCCCCTTCTCCGCTCTCGGTCTTAGTACAAGAGGCTCCCTCGGCCTGGAACACCCTTTCTTGTCTCCCCTTTTCTTCACTTGGCTAACTCCTCCTCGTCCTCTGAGGACCCCCCTGGAAACATTGCCTCCTCTGAGAAGGTTCCATTCCCAGGCACGCTGCTGTCTCCCCTCAATGGCAGTTAGTCTCCAAAGACAGCGCCCACTGAATGATGCCTCCCGATAACCAGGATCTTACACAGTTCTCTCAGATGTTGAATCACAGTTGACGCCTCACTGTGAAATACAGTGGAAGTGATGCTGAATAAGTTCCAGGGCTAGGTCAAAAACAGCCTTGCAATTTCCACCGAAGTCTCTTGGAAAAGTTACTCTGGGGACCTATAAGGAACATACACAATTCAACAAGCAAAAAATAACCCCATTCAAAAAATGGGCAAAAGATATGAGCAGACACTTCTCAAAAGAACATACATGTGGCCAAGAAACATATGAAAAAATGCTCAACACCACTAATCATTAGAGAAATGCAAATCAAAACCACAAGGAGATACCAACTCACATCAGTCAGAATGGCTATGTTACACACACACATAAATATATATATATATATATATATATTTTTTTTTTTTTTTTTTTTTTTTTCCTGAGACAGAGTCTCCCTCTTGTCACCCAGGCTGGAATGCAATGGTATGATCTCGGCTCAGTGCAACCTCCACCTCCTGGGTTCAAGTGAATCTCCTGCCTCAGTTTTGTGAGTAGCTGGGATTATAGGCACACACTGCCACGCCTGGCTAATTTTTTGTATTTTTATTAGAGATGGGGTTTCATCATGTTGGCCAGGCTGGTCTTCAACTCCTGACCTCGGGTGATCCACCCACCTCCACCTACCAAACTGCTGAGATTACAGGCACAAGCCACCGCACCTGGCAGAATGGCTATTATTAAAAAGTCAAAAAACAACGAATGCTGGCAAGGTCGCAGAGAAAAGGAACGCTCACACACTGCTGGTGGGAATGCAAATTAGTTCAGCACTGTGGAAAGCAGTATGGAGATTTCTTTTTTTCTTTTCCTTTTTTAAATTTTTTATTTAAAAATCATATTTCATTTCTTTCTTTCCTCGCCCCGCCACGGCCACTGGGTTCCAGGGTGGGGTGCAGCAGTATGAAGATTTCTAAAAGAACTTGAGAACTGCCAGGCGCGGTGGCTCATGCCTGTAATCCCAGCACTTTGGGAGGCAGAGGCAGGCAGATCACCTGAGGTCAGGAGTTCAAGACCAGCCTGGCCAGTATGGTGAAACCCCATCTCTACTAAAAATACAAAACTTGGCCAGGCATGGTGGCAGGCACCTGTAATCCCAGCTACTCAAGAGGCTGAGATAGGAGAATTGCTTGAACCTGGGAGGCAGAGATTGCAGTGTGCTGAGATTGCACTGTTGTACTCCAGCCTAGGTGACAAGAGTGAAACTCTATATCAAAAAAAGGAAAAAAAAAAGAACTTGAGAACTACTATTCTACCCAGCAGTCCCACTACTGGCTATATCCACCCCCCTCCCCCGCAAAAAAAATCATTCTACCAAAAAGATACAGGCATGTACATGTTTATCAGAGCACTATTCACAATAGTAAAGACATGGAATCAACCTAGATGCCCATCAGCAGTGAACTAGATAAAGAAAATATGGTATATCTACACCGTGGAATACTACACAATCATAAAAAAGAATGAGATCATGCCCCGTGCAGCAATATAGGTGGAGCTGGAGGCCATAATCCTAAACAAATTAACACAGGAACAGAAAAAAAATACCATGTGTTTTC
Source organism: Callithrix jacchus (assembly GCF_049354715.1). Classification (NCBI taxonomy): domain Eukaryota; kingdom Metazoa; phylum Chordata; class Mammalia; order Primates; family Cebidae; genus Callithrix; species Callithrix jacchus. The sequence goes on from NC_133510.1 coordinate 10,443,280, forward strand.
ACTTGTAAGTGGGTGCTAAATATTGGGTAAACATGAGCATAAAGATGGCAACATGGCCAGGCACAGTGGCTCACGCCTGTAATCCTAACACTTTGGGAGGCTGAGGTGCGTAGATCACTTGAGGTCAGGAGTTCAAAACCAGCCTGGCCAACATGGTGAAACACGATCTCTACTAAAAATACACACACACAAAATTAGCCAGGCGTGGTGGCAGTTGCCTGTAATCCCAGGTACTCAGGAGGCTGGGGCAGGTGAATCACTTGAACCCAGGAGGCAGAAGTTGCAGTGAGTCAAGATCTCTCCGTTGCACTCCAGCCTGGGCAACAGAGTGAGAGGCTCCATCTCAAAAAAAAAAAAAGATGGCAGCAATCTTTATGGAGACTACTATCGGAGAGGGTTGTAGCGGGGACATGGGTTGAAAAGTTACCTATCAGGTATTATACTCACTACCCAGGTGATGAAATCATTCATACACCAAACGTTGGTCACATACAATTTACCCATATAACAGATCTGTACATGTACCCCCTGAACCTAATATAAAAGTCAGAAAAAGGAAAGAGTCACTCTGGAGCAAATCAGACACTGTAAGAAGTACTTCATGCTGTGAAGAAGCCAAGCGAGCCACATGGACAAGTTACATGGAGTTGTAGAGATGCCCAGTCAGTGCTCAGCTGTCCTAACCATCCCCAGCTAAACTACGTATGTGATGAGGAAGCCGTCTGGGATATCCAGCTTGATTGAACCTTCAGATAACACCAGCCTTGGCCACCACCTACCTGACTGCAACCACGTGAGTGAAGCCAAGAAAGAACCACGCAGCTAACGCAACCCAGTCGACCCACAGGACTGTGAGGTTTAATAATAAATTTTTATTTTAAGCCACTAATCCTTAGGGCAGTCTTACTAAGAAGTAATAGATTACCAGAACAATGAGTATACAGTGGCGACCAATACAGTGTGTCTACTCTCTAATGGCAAAGACAGTCAAGCAAACAGACCAGGAGCACACAGCAGGCTGATTTAGGGTGATGGGGGAAGGACAGTCCTGTCCTTAGCACAACTGAGCTGAAAACCAACAAAAGGAAGCAAATGCTGTGATTGATAAAAGCATGAGCTTTCTCAGCAAACTGACACGAGAACAGAAAACTAAACACTGCATGTTCTCACTCGTATGTGGGTGTTGAACAATGAGAACACGTGGATACAGGAAGGGGGCCTGGGGGTTGGGGGTGCTAGGGGAGGGATAGCAGGGGGTGGGGGATTGGGGAGGGAAACAGGAGAAATACCTAATTCAGATGAATGCGGGATGGATGCAGCAAACCACCATGGCACGTGTATACCCGTGTAACAAGCCTGCACATTCTGCACATGTACCCCAGAACTAAAAAGTACAATAATAAAAAAAAAGAGCATGAGCTTCTGAGTCACATGGAGCTGTGTTTGAATCCTAGTCCTTAACTTGTTTTTTGAATAACTTAAGGAAAGTTTCTCAAACTCTCTGAGCATTTCCTTTAGCATTTGTAAAATGGAGACAATAAGGCTTAGTTTAGAAGATAGTGACCAGGAGTGGTAGCACATGTAGTCCCAGCTACCTGGGAGACTGTGGCAGGAGAATCCTTTGAGGCCTGAAGTTCGAGGCTGCAGTGAGCTGTGATCATCCCACTGCACCCCAGCCTGGGCAACAGAGTGAAACGCCATCTCTTTTATTATTTGCTTATTTATTTTTTTTGAGACGGAGTCTCGCTCTGCCACCCAGGCTGGAGTATAGTGGCATGATGGCTCATTGAAACCTCCGCCTCCCAGGTTCAAGTGATTCTCCCGCCTCAGCCTCCTGAGTAGCTGGGATTACAGGCACCCACCACTACGCCCAACTAATTTTTGTATTTTTAGTAGAGATGGGGTTTCACCATGTTGGCCAGGTTGGTCTCAAACTCCTGACCTCAGGTGATCCGCCTGCCTCGGCCTCCCAAAGTGCTGGGATTACACATGTAAGCCGCTGTGCCCGGCCAAGGCCCCCTCTCTTAAAACTAAATGGTTATGCCGAGCACAGCAGCTCACACCTGTAATCCCAGAGCTTTGGGAGGCTGAAGCAGGTAGATCACTTGAGTTCGGGAGTTCAAGATCAGCCTGACCCACATGGAGAAACCCCGTCTCTACTAAAAATACAAAATTGGCCAGGCATGGTGGCGCATGCCTGTAATCCCAGCTACTCAGGAGGCTGAGGCAGAATAATTACTTGAACCTGGGAGACGGAGGTCACAGTGAGCTGAGATCGTGCCATTGCACTCAAGCCTGGGCAACAAGAGTGAAACTCCATCTCAAAAAAGAAAAAAATGAAGAAAGAGACTGATTCTTATACTTTGGTTTATAGTAAATAGAAGACTGAACTGTCCTCTCCACAAGGGCAGAAAATCAGTCTTGTTCATCCTCATATCCCCATGCTGATAATGGCACCTGTAGAGGGTAGCTGCTAAGTATGAAATGAATGAATGAATGAATGAAGAGCTCATAATAACTGAGCACATACAAAGTGTCAGAACTAGGCTGAGCATTTTATCTAGAGCATCTCATGTACTTTCATAACCCTCCTATGATACAGGCAGCACAGCTGTTTCTGATGGAAGCCATTCTCCTGTATTCCACACTTGTTCAACATTTCCTATCACAACCCCAGGGTTGTCTTACCGGCCAGAGAGAAGGCTCTCACTGCCACACAAAGTTGTCTTCCAATTGTTACATATATATGTGAATAACCTTTAAAGGTTTAAATCAGTTGGTGGAGGAAATAAAGCTGAGACGACCACCCAGTAGCTGGGGCAGAATGGGAGCCCCACATCTAGATCCCCTGAAGGCCATTACTGAGTATTTGCAATTCATGGATGGCAGGAATCTCAACTAGGGCAATCAAACTAGATGTCAAGAGAAGAAGAAATGAAACTACTTTATTTTATTCCAAAAAGGAAATGAAAGGAATTTCTTCAAAGAACCTCTCTAGTTCTTTGAAGAAAGTCCTTTTGTTTTTTCTTTGAGAAGTCCCTACATTTTGCTTTCTGTCAAAGAGAGAATATACCTATGTCAGAGTGCAATCAGGAAGCAGAAACCACAGAGTAATTTAAATGGGCGACACCTAATTCAAATAATTATGAAGCTAGGGTAGGAGCATAACTGTAAGACGGAAAGAGAACGCTAAAGGGAACTTTAGGGCTGAGGGAGAATATTCAAGGAAAGACATACTTAGGGGCAAGGCTCTCTTCAAAGACTGAGGTGCAGGTCTCTTTGGAGAAGGTATGGTTGCAGCCCACTGGATGGCAGAGAAGCAAGTTGCCCAGGTTCACAGTCACGGAGCAATCAGGAAACAACCCTCCAGGCACAGGTGAGCTGAGGCGGCGGGGGCAGGTGTGCAGGAGGAGTCAGGGCACCGGTGCGGGGGCAAGGCCTGGAATTCACAGCAGCTGCATCAGAGTGCCTGGGTTGGGGCTGCACAGTCACTGAGAGACTGAACATTCTGGACATACAGTGGAGTCTGCACCATTAGATATCCTCACAGACCCGCACCATGATCACTCATGCAGGAAGAATAAGAAAAAGAAAAAATGCAACACACCAGAACTAAGAAGAGAAGACTGCAATTTCCCTCTGTTGTCTTCTCCTGAGACAACTTAGCATCATTCTCACCAGAGGAGAGATGCTTAGCATCCAGACCATTATCTCAATGTGGGGCTGAGGGGCCATAAATTGATGACTAGCACAGTACCTATATATGAAAGGAAAACATGTTAAGAATATTCTTTTTTTTTTTTTTTTTTTTGAGATGGAGTCTTGCTCTTGTCGCCCAGGCTGGAGTTCAGTGGTGCGATCTTGGTTCCCCGCAGCCTCCACCTTCTAGGTTTAAGCAATTCTCCTGCCTCAGCCTCCCAAGTAGCTCGGATTACAGGCGCCCTCCACCACGCTCACCTAATTTTCATAATATTTTGGTCACACATGGTGGCTCACGCCTGTAATCCCAGCACTTTGAGAGGCTGAGGCAAGCGAATCACCTAAGGTCAGGAGTTCGAGACCAGCCTGGACAACATAGTGAAACCCCTTCTCTACTAAAAATACAAAACTTAGGTGGGCATGGTGGCATGCGCCTGTAATCCCAGCTACTCAGGAGGCTGAGACAGGAGCATTGCTTGAACCCAGGAGGCAGAGGTTGCGGTGAGCTGAGATCAAACTACTGCATTCCAGCCTGGGCGACAAGAGTGAGAATCCATCTTTTTAAAAAAATGAATTTATCTTAGCAACACTTTTGTACCAGGGCTCTGTACTCCATATCTGACAGAGTACAAAGAAGTGGGCATGGATTTTAGGTGCCCAAGTTTACCCTGCCTGGCAGTAACCTTCAAGTTGGAAGACAGATCCCAGAATGTCATAGCTCTGGGTGATTTCACATGGTTTTGTCATCACGGTTCTACCTACTTGCTTTATCCACCTAAATACAATTTCAACCTAAACCACCTCCTATTTTTCCTTGAGTATTTCTCAGTTAATCAAACATGAGTGTCTTTATGTAGCAACACACCTTACAATAACTGTATACTCCAATGTCAAGAATGTCTGCTATTTCTTGAGTCTATTTTGCCACTGCACCTAGTTTTCTTTGCTCTATTCTACAGAAACTTGGTGAATAAAACTGGGTCTCTATATTTGTATCCTAAATGATGTTTCCTTTCTGAGCTTCCATGATAACTTTGCCTTCTGAGAGCATGGATTTAGCTGGGCATACTGGTGTGTGCACATGGTCTCAGTTACTCAGGAGGCTAAGGCAGGAAGGTCACTTGAGTCCAGGCAGTTGAGGCTGCAGTGAGCTGTGATCGCACCAGTGTACTCCAGCCTGGGCAACAGAACAACTCCCTGTCTCAAAACAAAAGCAAAAACAAAGCAGAGTATGGGTTTGTTTCCCAGGCCTGCGGTAACAAATTTACCACAAACCCGGATGGCTTAAAGCAACATAAATTATTCTCTCACAATCTGAAGGCCAGAAGTCAAAAATCAAGGGTCGGTGGCCTACGACGTCTCTGAAGCTCCAGGGGAGGACCTTCCCTTGTGTCTTCCTGGTTTTCGGTGTTTGCCAGGAAGCCTTGGCATTCATTGGCTTGTAGATGCACCCCTCGAGTCTCTGCCTTTGCCATCACATGGCTTTGTCTTCTGTCTCTGCATCCAAATCTCTTAGAAGGACAGCAATTATCGGAGTAAGGCCCATCCTTATCCAGTATGATGCCATTGTAATTTGCACCACAAGCACCAGTGTGCTGCCCGGGTCAAGCATGGGTGTGTTGTATTCCACCTAGCTAATGGCTTAAAGCAAATTTCCCAGATTCCCCATTTGCTGGAGATGAAAAGAAGGCACCCTCATCAGAAATCTACACTTCCATGGTGTGGAATGGCTCAATGCCACTGTTCTGCAGAATAACCTCCTTCCAACCATTGGGATTGTATCATACATTTCTCCGGGTTTTCCTGGCCTCTACATGCCCCCTGCAGCCCCTGTAGCTGGGGACTCTGCTTACTGCTGTGCTTCGAACAGTATTTTGTGCATTTTGGCATCTGATAAAAGTTAAATTAGAAAACCCGTATGTGGCATCACTGCATTTGTTTTGGCATCTATCTTGCATGATCTGTCCTCACTTTATGATGGCTCTTTATATGCGGTAGCATTTTTCTAATTCAGGGAATTAAAAGGAAATCGAGCCAAGCCACTCCAAGGCGAGTTGGCAGAGAGTCGGAGGAGAAGATAAATGATTATTGTTAGCATCAGCTTCGGTAACTCTTCCAAAGGTAAGTGAGAGGGTCACACACCATTTAACATGTTGGCAAATTCCAGGTTCAGCTTCAATGCCAACCAGTCTGTCTCAGATGTATAACGTGTGGCAAAAGAAGATGCCACCTACCTGAAGACCTGAATTGAAAATATCAGTATGAATTCATGATTCTTTTTCTTCTTTAAAAAAAAAAATGCAGTTGAGTGCAGTGGCTCATGCCTCTAATCCCAGCACTTTGGGAGGCCAAGGTGGGTGGATCATGAGGTCAGGAACTTGAGACCAGCCTGGCCAATACAGTGAAACCCTGTCTCTACCAAAATACAAAAAATAAAAATAAATAGCCAGGCATGGTGGCCTGTGCCTGTGGTCCCAGATACTCAGGGGCTGAGGCAGAAGAATCACATGAACCCAGGAGACAGAGGTTGCAGTGAGCTGAGATCTCATCACTGCACTCCAGCCTGGGCGACAGAGCAAGACTCTGTCTCAAAAATTTGAGGAGGGAAAAAAAAAAAAACAGGTTGGATGCAGTGTGTCACACCTGTAAACCCAGTACTTTGGGAGGCTGAGGTAAGAGAATTGCTTGAGGCCAGGAGTTTGAGACCACCCTGGGCAACATAGCAAGACCCATCTCTATCAAAAAAGTAAAATACATCTGGGAGCAGTAACTGTCACCTATAATCCCAGCACTTTGGGAGGCTAAGGTGGGCAGATAGCTTGAGCCTAGGAGTTCCAGATAGTCCTGGGCAACATGTCAAGGCACTGTCTCTACAAAAAATACAAAAATTAGCCAGGCATGGTGGTGCACACCTATAATCCCAGCTACTCAGGGGGCTGATGTAAGAGGATGGCTTGAACCCAGGAGGTTGAGGCTACAGTGAACCATGAATGCATGACTACATTCCAGCCTGGGTGACAGAGTGAGCTCCTGTCTTAAAATAAATAAATAAATTGAATAAATCAATAAAAACTAAAATACAAGAGAGCTGGGTGCAGAGCCTATACCTGTAGTCCCACCTACTCAGGAGCTGAGGCAGGAAGATCACTTGAGCCCAGGAATTGGAGGTTGGTGTACGCTGTGATTCTGCCTGTGAACAGCCACTGCATTTCAGCATGGTCAGCACAGCAAGGCTCCATCACTAAAAAAAAAAAGAAACAGAAAAAGGAAAAAAATCAAGAAAAGGCAAAACAGTGACAGAAAGCAAATGAGCATGAAGAAACTTTTTGTTGTGATGAAAATGTTCTAAAACTGAATTATGGTGATGGTTGAATAAATGTGTTAAAACTTTTTGAACTGTACAATTAAAATGGGTGAATTCTATGCTATGTAAATAATACGTCAGTAACCTGTTAACCTTTATTGTTTGTTTGTTTGAATTAAAACACAAACAAAAACACAGCAACTGAATAATTCCCAGATCAGAAATGGCAAAGGGGTCTAGGAGGGTGGCTCACACCTGTAATCCCAGCACTTTGGGAGGCCAAGGCAGGTGGATCACTTGAGATCAGGAGTTCAAGACCAGTCTGGCCAACATGATGAAACCCTCCCTCTACCAAAAATATTTAAAAATTAGCCGGGTGTGTTGGTGCGCACCTGTAATCCCAGCTACTCAGAAGGCCGAGGCAGAAGAATCACTTGACCCTGGGAAGCAGAGGTTGCAGTGAGCCAAGATCATGCCACTGCACTCCAGCTTGGGCAACAGTGAGATTCTGTCTCCAAAAAACAACAAAAAAGAAAGAAATGGCAAAGGGTAGGATGGGAGGCAAAAGGATGGAGGGGAGGGGCCTGCAACAAAGCCAGTGTCAGCCTTATGTCCTGAAAAATAATTAGTAAAAATTGAAATGCCCCAAACCATTAGGAAATAAGCCATATTATATATATAATATATATATATAATTTAGATAATATATATATATTACCTAAATAATAAGCCATTTGTGAGATAGTGGCTTCCACAGTTTCTCGTCTCTTAGATATAGCAATTATTATTGCTTCAATTACTTGTAGTAATTTGCATACTTAACTTTCACTCTCATTAGGTGGTCATCCCCTTAAGGGTAGAGATTGTGATTAACCACCTGTTTATATACTCCAAGTCCCTAACACAGTGCCTAGTTAACTGAGTATATTCAGTCAATGAAATATTGTGTTTTGTTGTTGTTGTTTTTGAGATGGAGGTTCGCTCTTGTTGCCCAGGCTGGAGTGTAGTGGCACCATCCTGGCTCACCACAACCTTCACCTCCCAGGTTCAAGAGATTCTCCTGCCTCAGCCTCCAGAGTAGCTGGGATTACAGGTACGTGCCACCACGCCTGGCTAATTTTGTATTTTTAGTAGAGACAGGGTTTCTCCATGTTGGTCATGCCGGTCTCGAACTCCCGACCTCAGGTGATCCGCCGACCTCAAGTGATCCGCCCACCTCGGCCTCCCAAAGTACTGGGATTACAGGTGTGAGCCTCCTCACCCCAATGAAGTATTTTTATATTTTATATATATCTATTTTAATATATGTATATAAATATATATAATACATATATTTATATATATTATATATATATATATTTTGGATAGGTAAATGTATTCACACTGTTCAAAACTCAAAGTTACATGCAGATATATAAAGTCAATAATTTCCCTTCTTCCTTTCCTCAGTCCACTGAACACCTGGTTTCCCTCCCTGGAAGTATCAATGTTACGTGTAACAGTTCTTGTGTAGTTTTTAAGAGATATTTCAAACAAATATTTTGAATGTACTTTTTTTTTTTTCTTTTTTGAGACAGGGTGGAATGCAGATCATGGCTCACTGCAGCCTTGAATTCCCAGGCTCCAGTGATCCTCCCCTTCAGCCTCCAGAGTAACTGCAAACACAGGCTCATACCATCACGCCTGGCTAACTTTTGTTTGTTTGTTTTTGACATGGAATTTCCCTCTTGTTGCCCAGGCTGGAGTGCAATGGCACGATCTCAGCTCACTACAACCTCCACTTCCTATGTTCAAGCATTTCTCCTGCCTCAGCCTCCCGAGTAGCTGGGATTACAGGCACCCGCCATTACGCCTGGCTAATGTTTTCTATTTTTAGTAGAGACAGGTTTTCACTACATTAGCCAGGCTGGTCTTGAACTCCCGAACTCAGGTGATCCACTTGTCTCAGCATCCCAAAGTGCTGGGATTACAGGCGTGAGCCACCACACCAGGCAAATTTTTGTATTTTTTGTAGTGACATGGTTTCACCATGTTGCCCAGGCTGGTCCCAAACTCCTGAATCAAGAGATCCACCCATCTCAGTCTCCCAAAGAGCTAGGATTATAGGTGTGAGCTACTGTGCCTGGCCAAATATACTCGTTTTAGCACCATGATAGCATATTATACACTGTTCTGTAGGTTGCTTAGAATAACCTAGCACCATGATAGCATATTATAGACTGTTCTGTAGGTTGCTTAGAACAACCTAGCACCATGATAGCATATTATACACTGTTCTATAGGTTGCTTCAGGTAGTAACTGAAGTAAACAAGGGTAGAAGGCAGGATGGGGTTAATCCTAATGGCCTCTTAGGAGAAAATGGTTAATCAGCTAATAGTTCTCTGGGGAGGTTCAAGATGGTGAGGCAGGCAGAATCATGGCTTGAGGTTGGGGGTGATAATTATACTAGAATATGGAACTGGGTGATTTCCCTTCAATCTTAGTGTCATGGCCAGGGGAGGGGTAGCATGGCAAAGCCAAACTTACAACTAACCCTAACAAAATTAGCACATAGCAGCCAAGAGGTTATGGTAACCTCAATGGTAAGCACAGGTCCTAGCACGTAGTAGGCACTCCAGAGGAGTCCTCAACCCATCTCAACTGGATGTCATCTAATGACATAATTATTGCTTTTCATCACTAATACTGTAACATTGTCTCATATGTGTAACCAGGCATGGGGTTGGTTTTGAAACTCATGTTGGGTGAAGAGGGTATCCCCACAGGAGAAGAGCCCTCATATTGAGTATTGAAGCCCATGCAGAATTAGAAGGATGTCTCTGAATCATGGTGGCCCAGAATGGCAAGTCTAAGTCTGAAAGATTGGGAAAGCATCCATAGAGGGATGGGAGAAGTAAGAAGGGAGGGATGGGCCAGCCGCAGGAGTTGGAGCCTAAGCATGGCAAGGAGGGTGTGCACAGGGGGACTGGACCAGCCCAGGCTGTTGGAGTCCCAGAATATGAGGAAGGCGTCCCCACACAAGGGCAGCACGGTGCAAGGTGTCTGAGTGAATGCAGAGTGACAGGGGCATATGTGTGAGGGCAGACTAGCGAGGGATGTAGAGGCCCACGCAGGACAGGGGGATGCCAGGCTGTGGGACGGCCTGGCACAAGATGCTGGAGTGTAAGCAGAGTGATGAAGATGTTCCCACAGAGGGGTAGCCTGGAGTCAGGTCCAGAGCCCGAGCAGGGAGAGCTGGGCAGCCACACCTAAGCAGCCTGGGGGGAGAAGTGAGAGGGGAAATGGGGAGCAATGCATCCCAGCAGGGAGGCGGCCTGGGGCGGTGTGTCAGAGCCCAGGCAGAGTGGTGAGTCCGTCTATGCAGAAGTGGGGGTAGTAACTGTCCGACCTACCCTCTGCGGGAGGACTGAGCTCGTTCGGAAAAAACCAGGCCGCAGGTTAGAAGAAAGTCTTAAGTTCAGGCTTTATTGAGAGGAAAGAGCCTCCGAGCAGACCAGCCGGGAAGAAGAGGAAAATGGCCGCGCCGCTCAGAGGAGCAGGGTTCTTTTATAGGGGACTGAAGGGCTGAGGGAGTGGGGAAGCCGAGAGAGCCGAGGTGGCGGGCAACGATTGGTCAGTTTAAACCGCTGGGCGGGGAAGCCGGGCGGCGGGAAGCCGGGGAGTGCTGATGAGGCAGGCAGTGATTGGTCAGCCGGTTGCTGGGCGGGAGGTGGCTGCGGCCGGGCAGGAAGGCCAGAGCGGTATGTAGAGTGGGAGATAAGGGAGCGTCTTTGTGGGGGAGGGAAAGAGAGCTTTCACGGTAGGGGCAGAGTTTTTCCGAACAGTAACAACCATTGGTTAGGCAGACAGGGATTGATCAAATAACAAATTAATACGAGGGATAATAAAAACCGTCATTCTTGGAGAAGAGAGTAAAGAAAGCAGAGAAGAAGAAAACTAGAATAAACCGTGGGCTGTTTAATAGGAACTAGAGCAAAGCTCCATCTCAAAAAAAAAAGGAAAGAAAGAAATAGGTAAATGTAGATGTATGTACACATGTATGTATGCAAATTCATATGAACACAAACACATACATACATTCCCTAGCTCTGTCCACTGAGAGGGCCTAGGAGCAGTAATACCCCAGTACCAATGAGAGGGAGTGCCATGCTTTGTAAAACTGGTGGCTAGATAGAAAGCATAGAGAGGTCTCTGTGCCCTCGCTGGTGTCCTATCCTAAGCGTTGCTGAGGAAGCATCTTGATCCTGCTGTCAAAACATTTGAAGCCCATGGTGATTGGAATCTAACCAAAACTGCCAAAAAACAGACCAACCAACCCAGGCCCACTTTAACTTCAGATTATACTTACTCAGCTTCTGGTAGGATGTGTCCTTTGTTGGGAGTAAATATTACTTCAACCTCCACTTTCCATTTTATGCAAGAAAATATGATATATTATCAAGAGGGGAAATCATCAAAAAAGCTGGCCCCAAGTAAGCCCAGATTTTGCAGTTATAAAGGGGATTTAAAATAACATTAACAGGGCCAGGCACGGTGGCTCATGGTAATCCCAGCACTTTGGGAGGCCGAGGCAGGCAGATCATGAGGTAAGGAGATCAAGACCATCCTGGCCTACATGGTGAAACCCTGTCTCTCCTAAAAATACAAAAATTAAAAATATATATACAAAAATTAGCTGAGTATGGTGGTGCACCTCTAATCCCTACTTGGGAGGCCGAGGCAGGAGAATCGTTTGAACCCAGGAGGCAGAGGTTGCAGTGAGCCAGGATTGTGCCACTGCACTCCAGCCTGGGAGACAGAGTGAGACTCTGTCTCAAAACAAAACAAAACAAAAAAATAACATTAACAAACATGACAAAGGACCTGGTGAAAAAGGTAAACATCACGTATGAATAAATGAGAAATTGTAACAAAGAGTAGACAAAGAATGAAATACTGGAAATAAAAAACATATCAGAAATAAAGAAGTAATTTGATGTACAGTAGACTGGAGACAGCCAAGGAAATGAACAGTAAACTTAACAGCAGATCAATAAGAACATGTCATGCATTGCTTAACAATGGGAATGCGTTTTGAGAAATGCACCATTAGGCAATTTTGTCATTGAGAGTGTTAAAACATGTGCTATGAATGAAGAGACCCCCCCAACAGGTTTTGTATGAGCAATATGGCTATTTATTTACCTGGGTGCCAGCAGGGTGAGTTCGAAAAGAGAGTCAGCAGAGGGTGGTGGGATTGGAGTTGGTTTCATAGGTTAGAGGTAGGCAGTGGAAAGTTGCAGAAGTCACAGTTTAGGGCAGTTTTTGCAAGTTGGGAGGGGGTCATAGGCTCTTGAGTCATGAGGTTGACCAAGGTCGGTTACAAAGTCTAATTGCCTTATCAATTGAGGAAGGAATAAGGAACAACAGAGAATATCTCAAAGGTGATTAGGCACCGCAGGGGTTGATCATTTGTTCTCCCTTCTGTGGTTTTCCAGTTACTTCAGACTTTCTGGTTCTGGGAGGCCATCCAGAGGTGTGTGTGTGGGTCATGGGGGTCGCCATGGCTCGACTTAGGGTATGGCCTATGGTGCAGCCAGTTAGCCTAAAAGACCTTACAATGGGAACATCATAGAGTATATTCACGCACACCACACAGCCTACTACACACCTAGGTTGCTTGGAATAGCCCACTGCCCATAGGCTACAAACCTGCACAGGATGTTACTGTACTGAATACAGTAGGCTATTGTAACACAATGGTAAATATTTATGTATCTAAACAAATCTAAACATAGGAAAGTTACAATAAGAATACAGCATAAAAGATAAAATATGGTACATCGATGTAGGGCACTTACCATAATGGAGCTCACAGGACTGGAAGTTGCTCCAGTTGAGTGAGTGAGTGAGTGAGTGGTGAGTGAATGTGGAGGCCCAGGACATTACTGCACACTACTGTGGACTTTATAAACAGTGGACACACACAAAAAAAAATAAAAAATAATTTTAAAAAAGGCCGGGCGCAGTGGCTCACGCTCGTAATCCCAGCACTTTGGGAGGCGGAGGCAGGCGGATCACCTGAGGTCAGGAGTTTGAGACCAGCCCAGCCAACAGGGTGAAACCCTGTCTCTAAAAATAAATAAATAAAATAAAAAATAAAAAAGAAGAAATAAACAGTGGACACTTAGGTGACACTAAATTTATTGTTAAATTTTTTCTTTCTTTTTTATTTTATTTTATTTTTATCCAACCCCTAAAATTTTTCTTTCTTCAGTAATAAATTAACCTTAGCTTACTGTAACTTTTTAACTTTATAAACTTTTTCATCTTTTTTAGCTTTTTGACTCTTGTAATAACACTTTGCTTCAAGCACACATTGTATAGCTGTACAAAATATTTTCTTTCTGTATATCCTTATTCTTTAAGCTTTTTTTTTTTTTCTTTGAGACAGTCTTGTTCTGTCACTCAGGCTGGAGTGCAATGGCATGATCTCAGCTCACCACAACCTTTGCCTCCCAGGTTCAAGCGGTTCTCCTGCCTCAGCCTCCCAAGTAGCTGGGACTACAGGTATGCACCACCACGCCTGGCTAATTTTTTGTATTTTTAGTAGAGTTGGGGTTTTGCCATGTCGGCCAGCCTGGTTTCAAACTCCTGACCTCAGGTGATCCACCCGCCTCATCCTCCTAAAGTGCTGGGACTACGGGTGTGAGCCACCATGAGCTGCTTTTTTCCATTTTTAAAATTTGTTATTTATTTTTCTGCTTGAGGTTGTTTTACAGTTAACTTTATATATGTATATATAAAATATTGTATATTAATGCATGTGAAGTACACTCTAAAATAATGATAAAAGGATGTATAGTAAATACATAAACGAGTAACACCATTGTTTATTATCAAGTATCATATACTATACATTATGGTGTGTGCCATACTTCTATACGACTGGTGGCGTGGTAGATCTGTTTATGCCAGTGTCACTACAAACACATGAGAAATGTGTTGCACTAGAACTTTACGACAGTTACAACATCACTAGGTGATAGGGATTTTTCAGCTTTCTTATAATCTATGGGGCCAACATCATATATGTGGTCTGTTGTTGGCCAAACTGTCATTATACAGCACGTGACAGGAATCCAACTAAAACACAAATAGAAAAACGTGGGGGGATAAAACAGAGCATCTAAGATCCTCAGGATGACAGCAAATGGTTTAACATATTTATAATTGAAGTCCCATAAGGAAAAGAAAGAGAATGAGGCAGAAGAAATATTCGGAGAGATAATAGACAAGAATTTTCTAAACTAATAAAATAAATCAATTCACAGATGGCATCAGCTCAATGAACTCCAAGCAGAATAAATGCAAAGAAAACCATCCTCAGATATATCATAGTCAAAGTGTTGAACATCAAAGATAAAAATAAATTATTAAAAGCAGCCAAAGAAAAATTATGAATGATGGTTAACTTCTCATCAGAAACAGTAGAGGCCAGAAGACAACAGAAGAGCTTCCTCACCCCCTCTTAGGGTTTGGCTCTGTCCCCACCCAAATCTTATCCTGAATTGTAGCTCCCATAATTCCTACACATTGTGGGAGGGGCCTGGAGGGAGGTAATTGAATCATGGGGATGGGTCTTTCCTGTGCTGTTCTTATGATAGTGAATAAGTGTCATGAGACCTGATGGCTTGCTTTTCTTTTCTTTTCTCTTTTTTTTTTTTTTTTGAGTCTGATCTTATTTATTTGTTACTCAAAAAATCTTATTTCTGACTGGATTCAGACTTAGAAGTAGAAGCTCACAGAGGAAAGTCTGCGTCTCTTCACAATTTGTTGCTGGCACTTCTCTTTAGCCTCCTTCATTCTCTTGGCTAAAAGTTTAGCATATTCTGCAGCCTTGTTCTTATATTTTTCTTGGTACTGCTTCTTCAGAGCAATATTCCACCACTCGTGCTGCAGGACACATGGAATAACAAGACGCTGAATCTTGGGTGCTTTGGGTCTAGGTTTCTTTTTTCTTTTTCTTTTTTCGCCGAGGCTGGAGCGCAGTGGTGCAATCTCAGTTCACTGCAACCTCCGCCTCCAAGGTTCAAGGGATTCTTTTGCCTTAGCCTCCTGAGTAGCTGGGATTACAGGCACACACCACCATACTCAGCTAATTTTTGTATTTTTAGTAGAGACGGATTTTCACCATCTCTACTGGTTGGTCGGGCTGGTCTTGAACTCCTGACCTCATGATCCATCCACCTTGGCCTCTCAAAGTGCTGGGATTACAGGCATGAGCCAACACGCTCGGCCTCAGATATGTCTTTGTTAGTAGCATGAGAACAGAGTAGTACACCCCTGCCAAAAAAAGAAAACTAGAAAAGCTTCCTTAAAGAACTAGAAAAAAAAAAAAAGCAAAACCTGTCAGCCTGGATGTCTATATATATTTCAACCTAAAAGTAAATAAGAATATTTTCAGAAAAAAAGAATTCATGTTTCAAAAAACCCACTCTACCAGAAATGATTAACAGAAAAAATGTTGGATGGAAGTATAGATCTGCAGGAAAAAAATAAGAGACCCAGAGAGCATAAATATGAATCTTTTTTTTTTTTTTTTTTTTAAGACGGGGTTTCACCGTGTTGGTCAGGCTGGTCTTGAACTCCCAACCTCAGGTGCTCCACCCGCCTTGGCCTCCAAAGGGCTTGGATTACAGGCGTGAGCCACCATACCCAGCCAAATATGAGTCTAAATAGAAAGGAGAGCTATAATTTTTTTTTCTTTTTAGTTACATGAATCTCATCGTTGCCCAGGCTGGAGTGCAGTAGCATGATCTTGGCTCATCACAACCTCCACCTCTAGGGTTCAAGCAATTCTCCTGCCTCAGCCTCCCAAGTAGCTAAGACCACAGGCACAAGCCACTCTCCTCGGTTAACTTTTTAATTTTTCAATTTACTTATTTATTTTCTTATTTTCTTTTTTTTTTTTTTGAGACTGAGTCTCACTCTGTTGCCCAGGCTGGAGTGCCATAGCATGATCTTGGCTCATCACAACCTCCACCTCTAGGGTTCAAGCAATTCTCTTGCCTCAGCCTCCCAAGTAGCTGGGATTACAGGTGAGTGCCACCACACCTGGCTAATTTTTATATTTTTAGTAGAGATGGGGTTTCACCATATTGATCAGGCTGGTCCCAAACTCCTGACCTCATGATCTACTCACCTCGGCCTCCCAAAGTGCTGGGATTACAGGCGTGAGCCACTGTGCCTGACCTTATTTATTTATTTATTTATTTATTTTTGAGACAGAGTTTATCTCTTGTTGCACAGGCTGGAATGCACTGGCATAATCTCAGCTCACTGCAGCCTCTGCTTCCCAGGCTCAAGTGATTCTCCTGCCTCAGCCTCCTGAGTAGCTGGGATTACAGGCATCTGCCACCATGCCTGGCTAATTTTTGGATTTTTAGTAGACACAGGGTTTCACTGTGTTGGCCAAGCTGGTCTTGAACTCCCGACCTCAGGAGATCCACCCAACTCTGCCTCCCAAAGTGTTGGAATTACAAGTGTTAGCCACCGTGCACAGCAAGTGCCACACACTTTTAAACAACCAGATACCACGAGAACTCACTATCATGAGGACAGCACCAAAAGGGGAAACCCACTCCCACGATCCAGTCACCTCCCACCAGGCCCCGCCTCCAACACTGTAGATGACAATTTGGCAGCCCCTCCAATTAGAAAACAGATTTGGGCAGGGACACAGACCCAAGCTCTATCACAGAGAAACAAACAACAGATGGAACAAGTAGAAAAAAAAGTATAGGTTTCGTAAGGTGTTAAAAGTAAAGCTAAACATACCCCAAAATCATGTAAAACACAAATGAGAGAAGCCTGCTCAGTAAAGTGGGATCCCATCTCTACAAAAAAAAATGTTTAAAAATTAACCAGGCATGGCCGGGCTCTGTAGCTCACGCCTGTAATCCCAGCACTTTGGGAGGCAGAGGCAGGTGGATCATGAGGTCAGGAGTTCAAGACCAGCCTGGCCAAGATGGTGAAACCCCATCGCTACTAAAAAAATACAACAAATTAATTGGGCCTGGTGGCAGGCGCCTGAAATCCCAGCTACTCGGGAAGCTGAGGCAGAGAATTGCTTCAACTCGGGAGCCAGAGGTTGCAGTGAGCTGAGATCGTGCCACTGCACTCCAGCCTGGGCAGCAGAGTAAGATTCCGTCTGAAAGAAAGAAAAGAAGAAAGAAAGAAAGAGGAAGGAAGGAGGGAGGGAGGGAGGAAGGGAAGAAGGGAGGAAGGGAGGAAGGGCGGAAGGAAGGAAGGAAGGAAGGAAGGAAGGAAGGAAGGAAGGAAGGAAGGAAGGAAGGAAAGAGAGAGAGAAAGAGAGAAAGAAAGAAAAAAAAGAAAACATTAACCAGGCATGGTGGTGTATACTTATAGTCCCAGCTACTCAAGAGGCTGAGGTGGAAGGATTGCTTGCACCCAGGAGGTCGAGGTTTCAGTGAGCCATGATGATGCCACTGCACTCCAGCTTGGGTGACAGAATGAGACCCTGTCTCAAAAACAATGCTAATAGACTAGCCCCTCCAATTAGAAAACAGATTATTCCACTGGAGAACAAAAGTCTCAGGTGTACTTTGTTTACAAAACACACATTAGAAATATAAAGACACAACCAAGTTGAAAGTAAAATAGTAAAAAAGCATATACTGTACAAACAGTAAACTTCAGAAAACAATACTTGGGTTAGGCTCAGTGGCTCATGCCTGTTATCCAAGCACTCTGGGAGGCCAGGGCTCACAAATCACTTGAGGTTAGGAGCTTGAGACCAGTCCGGCCAACATGGTGAAACCCTGTCTCTACTAAAAATACAAAATTTAGCCAGGTGTGGTGGTATACATTATAATCTCAGCCACTTGGGAGGCTAAGGCGGGAGGATCACTTTAACCTAGGAGGCAGCGGTTACAGCAAGATGAGATCGTGCCACTGCACTCCAGCCTAGACCACAGAGAAAGACGTGCTCCCAAAAAAAAAGCAATGTTTGGCTTAAGTTTATGGTTATATTAATATCAGATAAAGTATCTTTCAAGCAAAGAGTATTCCAGAGATAAAAATATTTCTTAATATTAAAACATTTAATTAGTTAAGACATAAAAATCCTAAATCTGTATATACCTAATAAGAAAGCTTTAAAATACTTAAAGCAAAAATTAACAGACAAAAGGAGAAACAGATGAATCCACAAACATTTTATGTTTTAGTATCCCCTCTTAGTAATTGTTAGAATAAGTTGGGGGGGAAAAGTAAGGTCATAGAAAATTTGATAGCATTACCAGTTAGTTTCACTTAACTGGCTACAGAATATCACATTCAAAAATTGCAGTCACATTCTATGAAGTGCTCATGGAATATACACTGAGATGGGTTATATGCTAGTCCATAAACAATTCTCAAAAATGGCAAAGGATCAAATTCGCTTAGGTTATGGTTTTTTGTTGTGGTTTTTTTGAGACAAAGCCTCGCATTGTTGCCCAGGCTGGAGTGCAGTGGCACTATCTTGGCTCAGTGCAGCCTCCGTGCCAGCCCAGGTTATGTTTTTTGACCACCGTGGTATTAAGACAGAATTAAGTTAAATGTTTTTACGATCTTCAAATATTCTGAAATTAAGCAACACTCTTCAAAATAACCTTGAATCGAAAAAGAAATCACAAGAGACATTAGAAAATATTTCAATCTAAATGATAATGAAATCATGATGTATCAATATATGCAGGATGCGGGCCACGTATGCTGGCTCATACCTGTAATCTCGGCACTTTAGGAGGCCAAGGCAGGAGAATCACTTGAAGACAGGAGTTCGAGACCAGCCTAAGCAACCTAGGAAGACCCCAACTCTACAAAAAAATCAAAAAGTAGGCAGGTGTGGTGGCACACACCTGTAGTCCCAACTACTCTGGAGGCTGAGGTGGGAAGCTCTCTCCCAGGAGGGAGCCCAGGAAGTTAAAGCTGCAATGAGCTGTGATTGTGCCACTGCCCTCCAGCTTGGGTGATGAAGCAAGGTCCGGTCTGGAAAAGAAGAAGAAGAAGAAGAAGAGGAAGAGGAAGAGAAAGAGGAGGAGGAGGAGGAGGAGGAAGAAGGAGGAGGAGGAGGAGGAGGAAGGAGGAGGAGGAGGAGGAAGAAGGAGGAGGAGGAGGAAGAAGGAGGAGGAGGAGGAAGAAGGAGGAGGAGGAGGAAGAAGGAGGAGGAGGAGAAGGAAGAAGGAGGAGGAGGAGGAAGAAGGAGGAGGAGGAAGAAGGAGGAGGAGGAGGAAGGAGGAGGAGGAAGGAGGAGGAGGAGGAGGAAGAAGGAGGAGTAGGAAGGAGGAGGAGGAGGAAGAAGGAGGAGGAGGAAGAAGGAGGAGGAGGAGGAAGGAGGAGGAGGGAGGAGGAGGAGGAGGAAGAAGGAGGAGTAGGAAGGAGGAGGAGGAGGAGGAAGGAGGAGGAGGAGGAGGAGGAGGAGGAGGAAGGAGGAGGAGGAGGAGGAAGGAGGAGGAGGAGGAAGAAGGAGGAGGAGGAGGAGGAGGAAGAAGGAGGAGGAGGAGGAGGAGGAAGGAGGAGGAGGAGGAGGAGGAAGGAGGAGGAGGAGGAGGAGGAAGAAGGAGGAGGAGGAGGAGGAGGAAGAAGGAGGAGGAGGAAGAAGGAGGAGGAGGAGGAGGAAGAAGGAGGAGGAGGAGGAGGAAGGAGGAGGAGGAGGAGGAGGAGGAAGAAGGAGGAGGAGGAGGAAGAAGGAGGAGGAGGAGGAGGAGGAAGAAGGAGGAGGAGGAGGAGGAGGAGGAGGAGGAGGAGGAGGAGGAGAAGGAGAAGAAGAAGGTGGCGAATGATTTAATAATTAAAATCCCAAATCCAAATGGCTTCACTGTTCAATTCTATCCAACATATAAGAAATAACAGCAGTTTTACGCAAACCAACCTCTGGTCAGCGTGATCATGGAGTGTGTCAGAGTGGGTAGAAAAGAAAGGTGCCTGATGAAAAAAAAAAAAAAAAGAATGCCCTAAAGGTGCTCACTTGAAAGTATCTCAAACTAGATAGTATTGTTTTGTTTTGTTTTGCTTTGCTTTTTGAGACAGAGTCTTGCTCTGTTGCCAAGGCTAGAGTGCAGTGGTGCCATTTCGGCTCGCTGCAACCTCCGCCTCTCAGGTTCAATCGATTCTCCTGCCTCAGCCTCCAGAGTAGCTGGGATTACAGGTGTGTGCCACCACGCCTGGCTAATTTCTGTATTTTTAGTGGAGACGGGATTTCACCATGCTGGTCAGGCTGATCTCAAACTCCTGACCTCGTGATCCGCCAGCCTAGGCCTCCCAAAGTGCTGGGATCACAGGCAAGAGCCACCGCGCCCAGCTGACAGTGGTGTTTTTAAGGAAAGGTGTCCAAGAAGCAGCCGCTGTGGTGGTGCCAGACGCTGCCAGGAGGAGATGCGTGTGCGGGGACAGGCGAAAAAGATAACGCAAAAATGAAGGCTGATGTTAAGCGGGAAAATGTTTTCTAGACCAGTATGGGCAGTACCCAGTATGTAAGAAGCAGAGGTAAAGAAAAAGGCTGCGGCCGGGCGAGGTGGCTCATGCCTGTAATCCCAGCACTTTGGGAGGCCAAGGTGGGCAGATCACTTGAGGCCAGGAATTCGAGACCAGCCTGGCCAACATGGTGAAATCCTGTCTCTACTAAAAATACAAAAGTTAGCCAAGTGTGGTGGTGCAAGTAGTCCCAGCTACTCGGGTGGCTGAGACATGAGACTCACTTGAACCCGAAGAGGTGGAGGTGGCTGTGAGCTGAGATAGAGCCGCTGCGCTCCAGCCTGGGTGATAGATTGAGACTCTGTCTCAAAAAAAGAAAAAAGGTCTGAAGGCAAAATGAGAGGAAAGAAAGGAGAAAAGTAAAGCAAAGGCGGTGCAAGCAGGGAAGCGTTCAGACCGGTAGACTCTTAAGAATCTGGAAAATGCCACAGCGGGTAGATGTCTGATGAGAACGCACATATTCACTCCAGCTCCCGCCAAATAAAAACTGTCTGCTTTCATATTTTAACTTGGCCTTTTGCTTCCATTCAAACTCAACAATACTCCTCAAGTTTGTTTTGGGCATTTGAGTAAAATACTTTATTTAATGCACTAATGTTTTAATTGGATGCTGTCCAATATTCAGGTATTAGCAGACATCAAAATTCTGTCAAGTATTAATGTGGTCGGAATTGTTTGTTTTTACAACTCGGTAATTATAGTTAGTAAAGATAAAACAAATGATATTATACTATCAAATTTGAGTGATTTTAGATTTAAAGGAAGCTATTACATAATCATTATTTAAAAACATAACATTAGTGGATCTTATACACAGTACTTGTTTGAACTTTTGATTTTGTATAATTCAGAATGAAAAATATTTTGTGTATAAAAAATATTTTGTGTACAAAAACCTTTCAGAAAATAGAGAATGGGGCCAGATGCAGTGGCTCACACCTGTAATCCCAGCACTTTGGGAGTGCAAAGTGGGCGGATCGCCTGAGGTTGGGAGTTCGAGACCAGACTGGCCAGCATGGTGAAACCCTGTTTCTACTAAAAATATAAAAATTAGCCAGGCGTGGTGGCAGGTGCCTGTAATCCCAGCTACTTGGGAAGCTGAGGCAGAAGAATAGCTTGAACATGGGAGGTGGAGGTTGAGGTGAGGCAAGATCACGCCACTGCACTCCAGCCTGGGCAAGAAGAGCAAATCTTCATCACCCCCCCCCACATACAAAATAATAAAAAATAAAAAGAATATACTGTATTTAGCTGGCACAGTGGCATGCACCTGTAGTCTCAGCTGCTCAGGAGGCTGAGGTAGGAGAATAGCTTAAGCTTGGGAGGCAGAGGTTGCAGTGAGCTGAGATCACGCCATTGCACTCCAACCTGGGCGTCAGGAGTAAAACCCTGTCTTAAAAAGAAAGAAAGAAAAGAAAACACTGTATGATTCCATTTATACAAAACTCTAAAAATGCAAACTAATTTGCATATTGACAGAAAGCACATTAGTGGTTTCCTGGTATGGAAGGGAGGAGGAAGCAAGGAGAGGCAGGAGGGTGGGATGACAAGGAGCATGAGGAAACTTTGGGGAGGATGGATGTGTTCATTATCTTCATTGTAGTCACAGCTGCATGGATGTATCCTTATGTCAAAACCTATCAAGTCAAATATTACACTTTAAATATGTGTATAGGTTTGTTTTTGTTTTTTTTTTTTTGAGACAGAGTCTTGCTATGTTGGCCAGGCTGGTCTCGAACTCCTGGCCTCAAGCGATCCACCTGCCTTAGCCTCCCAAAGTGCTGGGATTACAGGCATGAGCCATTACGCCTGGCCATGTCTTTGATACCTCAGTCAAGGTGTTGTGGGGAAGACACAGGGAGAGAGAGAGAGAGAGAGAAAGAAAGAGAGAGGAGAGAGAGAGAGAGAGAGAGAGAGAGAGAGAGAGAGAGAGAGAGGTTTGAGAGAGACACAAAGAGAGATTTCCCATGGGAAAAAATACCCACAGAGACGAACAGCTAACATCAAAAAGCCTGGCAATACCAAATGTTGGAAAGATTGGGGGCAACTGGAACTCTCTTACCTGCTGGCCTTGGCATGTCCCAAGCACAGAAAGGAAAGCCGGAACATTTTGAGAAACACACTCCAAAGAGCAGGGACTCCTGGTGAGCAGGCCCGGGGAAGGGTCTCACTTGCCCACGTATAAGTCAGTGCTGTCCAGGGGCTGTGGGAGGTGGTGTCCCTCACTTTCCCTCCCACAGAACTCCCTCAAAATAGAAGGGGGTTGGGACAAAGGTCAGGCCCCAAAACAGCACCTCCCCACTCCACACTCAGGCCATAACCACACATTCTGATCAGCGTGAGAGGACCACTCCAAGTTCCTAACATTTCTGACCAGTGCAAAGCACTTGACCTTGAAGTTGGCCTGTGTAGGCTTATTTGAGGTAACTAGAAGATTTCTATTAGGCTCTGGAAACAGTGAAAATAGCTCACACACCTATAAACTCTTAAGGAACTGAAGAATCATCCTAGTTTGAAACCAGAATTTGAAGGCTTCACTCAGTTCAAACAATCTGTAATTTAAAAAAATATAAGGCTGCAGTGGAGTTTTGTTTGAAAGTTAATTTCATAATGTGGCTGCCTGTGGTGGCTCACACCAGTAATCCCAGCACTTTGGGATGCAAAGGTGGGCAGATCACTTGAGGTCAGGAGTTTGAGACCAACCTAGCCAACATGGTAAATCTCCGTCTCTACTAAAAATACAAAAATTGGCCTGGTGGTATGCACTGGTAACAGCAGTTATTCAGGAGGCTGAGCCATGAGAATTGCTTGAAGCTGGGTGGTGGAGGTTGCAGTGAGCCAAGATTGCACCACTGCACTCCAATCGGGGCAACAGAGGGAGACGTCACCTCAAAAAAGAAAGCTAATTTCATAATGAAACATAAAATAATGCTTTTAAAGGACTATTGCAGGCTCGAACCTACTTAGCACTGGCTAAATGCACCAATATAGTTGGAATTCTCAGTAAATACAGGACCCGCTATGGTGCCTCCCTCCAGAAAATGGTGAAAAATACTGAAACCAGCCAGCACACCGAGTACACTTGCTCTCTCTGTGGCAAAACCAAGAAGAAAAGATGAGATTCAGGGATCTGGCACTGTGGTTCCTGCATGAAAACAGTAGCTGGTGGTGGCTGAACCTAAAATACCACTTCTGCTGGCATTTAAAGTCTGCCATCAGAAGACTGAAGCAATGGACCAGGGGATGTTCCGCCACCACTGGAGACACCACTAGCATTTAATAAATGGGTTAACTATGTAATAATGAAAAAGGACTGTTGGCATAATTCCATATGGCAATAGTCCCAAACTTTCTTTTCTTTTCCTTTTCTTTTTGAGACTGAGTCTCACTCTGTTGCCCAGTCAGGAGTGCAGTGGTGCCATCTCGGTTCACTGCAACCTCCACCTCCCGGGTTGAAGCAGGCACCTCAGCCTCCCAAGTAGCTGGGATTACAGATGCCCGCCACCACACCCAGCTAATTTTTGTATTTTTAGTACAGATGGGCTTTCACCATGTTTGCCAGGCTGGCCAAACATTCTTGATACGCATCCCAATTCAACATAGTATCTTTAACATATTTGCATGTATGCTAAACAATGACATACATAATAAATACATATAAATATGCCATATCCATAGGTATTTATTATGAATTGTTTACAGTAAAACTTTATGTACACTATAAAACATAAAAACAGAAATTAGAAATGGATGGGTTAAATATAGATACAGGTTCTAGTGTCTTCCTCACCCCAACAGACCGTCTTGCAATATGTTGTCCCTGGGTGCCCGTGCCCCACTTTGGAAACCTCTTCTCTTTTGTTTTTTGAGACGGAGTCTCGCTCTGTTGCCCGCGCTGGAGTGCAGTAGTGTGACCTCGGCTCACTGTAACCTTCACCTCGGGGTTCAAGAGATTCTCTGTCCTCAGCCTCCCAAGTAGGTGAGATTACAGTCACCCGCCACCACACCCAGCTAATGATTAGTATTTTTAGTACAGACAGGGTTTCACCCTGTTTGGCCAGGATAGTCTTGATCTCCTGACCTCGTGATCCACCCACCTTAGCCTCCCAAAGTGCTGGGATTACAGGCATGAGCCAGTGTGTTCAGCTGGAAATCACTTCTCCAGGCCATAGGGAAGAGGAATGAGCCCTGACTGCAGGCCACTGGCCAGAGAGTGACTCAGGGACTCTGGAGAACGCAGTAAGAGAAGGGGCAGGAAATGACTACATGGCTGAGTACCATAAAACCATCAAGTTTATGGACAGGCTGTAAATCTGAACATGACGCCCTTCTCTTTCCTCTCTCTCCCGGCACCCCACCCAGGTGGACTGCTCTTCTGTCATTCCCACATAACCTCTCAGCCAGAGGCTTGTCCTTGCAGGGCTCTGTCTTCCCTTCAAGGCTGCTCTTGGTGATCACACATTAATCTGATCTGAGGTCACCCAGACATAGATGCTGAAGAGGCGAGGTACGAAATGTGACTTACCCACATGCCACTCTGGCAACAGACCCAAGTGCCTGGTTAGGGGCATCACTGGCATTTACTAGGAGAATTAGTGAGGCTAGCCAGCATTCTCTAAAGCACTTTGCCATCCAACTACTCCTATTGCTCTTCTCTTTTTTTGAGGTGGAATCTCACTCTGTTGCCCAGGCTGGAGTGCAGTGGCGTGATCTCAGCTCACTGCAACCTCCGCCTCCTGGGCTCAAGTGATTCTTCTACCTCAGTCTCCTGAGTAGCTGGGATTATATAGGCACACACCACCATGCCCAGCTGATTTTTATGTTTTTAGTAGAGATGGGTTTTCACCATGTTGGCCATGCAGGTCTCAAACGCCTGACCTCAGGTGATCTGCCTCAGCCTCCCAAAGTGCTGGGATTATAGGCGTGAGCCACTGTACCCGACCCCCACTGCTCTTCTCAGAAAGGAGACTTCAGTCTTCAAGACATTAGTCCTGAAAAGCAGGGCCTGTTTTTCTCAGGCAGATACTATGAACAAAATTCCACTAGAAATTTTTTTTAATAGAGGGAGTATTTAGTGTCTGTCTAAATGGCTAAGAGCTTGTGGGCATATTCTAAAACATACACAAAGCTATAGACATACACATACGTCCCTTAAATAAAAATGAACAGATTCTAGTGATCACCAACATCCTGTCTGTTTATCTTCACATACTGATTTTGTGTGATGTTCCACATCAATCTTCTGGCAGTCCAAAGGTCACATTTATTTTCTAAAGATTTAGGGAAAACACAAAACTACAGTGCTCAATTTCATTTCATCAGCATAGGCTCACCTTGCAAAATTCCTGAACACCCTTGGATGAATTTAAGAAAGGGCCAGGTGCGGTGGCTCATACCTGTAATCCCAGCACTTTGGGAGGCCGAGGCAGGTGGATCAGCTGAGGTCAGGCGTTCAAGACTAGCCTGGCCAAATGGTGAAACTGCATCTCTACTGAAAATACAAAACAGTTAGCTGGGCATTGTGGCAGCCGCCTGTAATCCCAGCTACTTCAGGAGGCTGAGGCAGGAGAATGGCTTGAACCCAGGAGGCGGAGGTTGCAGAGAGCCAAGATCGCACCCTTGCACTCCAACCTGGGAGACAGGAGAGAAACTATCTCAAAAAAAAAAAAGAAAAGAAAAAAGAAATCATGGAAGACAGAGTAAAGAATGACTAGGCTATAGTTTTAAAATAAGACAAACAAGATTTTCTGAATCACAGTTTCCTCAAGAAATGACTCATGACCTCCAGTAAAAGAAATAATATATGCCCATCGCCTAGCAAACGCATAACCCACAGGAGGCTCTCCTCGGCCCTATGGTAAAGAATTGCTTGTTTACTATTTACCTGTTAGAGACAGGGTCTTGCCCTGTCACCCAGGCTGGAATGCAGCAACGCAATCATAGCTCACTTCAATCTTGTCCTCCAAGGCTCAAGTGATCCTCCTGCCTCAGCCTCCCAAGCAGCTAGGACCACAGGTGAGCTCTGTCATGCCCAGCTAATTCATTTTGTAGAGATGGGGTCTTGCTATGTCATCTAGGCTGGTCTGAAACTCCTGGCCTCAAGCCATCCTCCCTCCTTGGCCTCCCAGAGTGCTGGGATTATACGCATAAGCCACCACGCCCCATCCAAGCAGCACTTCTTTAAAAGCAAACAACCATTACAAATGTACAAATAGACATGTGTCAAATAAAAAAAACCTTTGAATCGTCCCCACTCTTGACCCCCCCCCAGAAATTGCAACAGGGATGTTGATTTTAAGTTGGCGCTAGATTTAATAGCTGGGGTAACAGTTTCTAAGATGTCAGGTATTGAGCAGGGGTTACCGGTGAACTCATCTCCCTAAAGAATGACTCGGGACAAGAGCCAGCGCCACATCAGTGAGAGTCAGCCCAGGATGGATGACTGCTGACTGCTGCTACTACTCTTTCGGACCAGCAGGACAACACCCCATCACTTTATGCTGAAGGACATGTCTCTAGGACAAAAATGAATTAACAAGCAGCTCACCGGCTACCCAGCACCAAGCTTATCTGACGCAGGAGCACGGGCTGTGGACCAAGCCTACTGGCTGGATGCACAGTTAAGAGAGAGGGAGGCAGTGAGCGGGACCGAAGGCTCACAAACAACGTGTATCGGGATACGCGGGGAAATAGTATTCCTAGGTTACAGACTGGGGTAGAGGGTGGGGAAAGGGGCAAACAGAGGGCAAGTGGCTCCAACCCAGAGGGATGGGCAGGCTTTGGAACAGAACCAAGTGTTTGGAAGCTGACGAGGAGGGCCCACAGCTGAGGACTGTGCAGTAGAGACAATAGAGGAACGTCACCTTTTCCTTCTTCTTCTTTTTTTTTTTTTAGACGGAGACTGCTCTATCGCCCAGGCTGGAGTGCAGTGGCGTGATCTCAGCTCACTGCAACCTCCGCCTCCTGGATTCAAGCAATTCTCATGCCTCAGCTTCCCGAATAGCTGGGATTACAGGTGTGCGCCACCATGCCCGGCTAATTTTTGCATTTTTTTTTAGTATAGACGGGGTTTCACCATGTTGATCAGATTGGTCTAGATCTCCTGGACTCGTGATCTACCCACCTCGGCCTCCCAAAGTGCTGGGATTACAGGCGTGAGCCACCGCGCCCGGCCTGCGACCTTTTCTTCTAACCGCCTCTGAACTTGCCTTTACTTCGGGGATCCCAGTCCCCATCCTCTGGGTCAACCTAGCAGATCTTCTTGAAGGCTGACACCCTTTACATACCTGTAGGTAGTTCTCCCCACCCTGACCCCTAACCCTAGTCCCAGTGGGCTGTCGTCCTCTGTAGTCACACAACGAGCCCACCCCATGCGCCACTGCGCCTCAGTCACAGCCCACTGGGAATCACTCGGCTCCGAATTAAAACTCCGTCCCTCTCCGGGGTGATCTTTACTTCCTTCTGCCATCTACTGGTGAAAACAAGAATGTCATATTTTCTTACCTGCCTGTTGCCGATTTGAAAATAACTTTGAACCTGAAAGCTCATTTGCCGTAATACTTGTTGTGTAGAACATATTATTCCAAAGGGGGGAAAATGCTATAAATGATGGTTAAATTATTTATGCGATGCACACGTATGGAATGAGAAATATAATACGGAATCACACATATATACATACACACATACACGTTTAGGGTATGTGTGTATGTATATATGTGTGATTCCGTATTATATTTCCATATTTAGGGTAAAGGGCAGAGGCTTGGAATCCAATTTGGCTTCAATTTTTTACTTAGCCCTTTACCAGCTGTATGATCTGGGCACGCTGCCAGTCTTCTGTGATAATAGCTACAATTAATGATGCTAACACCTACTGATTGTTATCATGAGCCACAGTAGGGTTCATTTAAACTTCATGACGCTGCGCTGTTACTGTGTTTCTTCAGACAGGAACGTTGAAACACAGGAAGGCTGAAACACAGGAAGGCTGAACAACTTGTCCAAAGTCTTCTGGTCAGGGGCCGATTTGGCAGACTGGCTCCATAGCTCATAATGGGAACAGTAATATCCACTGTTCGGGATTGTTCAAACAACTAGAAACAATACATCTCAAGCCGCCTGACACAGCTTAGATTTCAGAAAGTGGCAGATACTGAACATTTACTACTATGGGCCCTGCATGATATTAGTTATATCCATGAATTAGGTGTGGTCTCTGCCCTGTAGGAAGCATAATCACGATACAAAGGCTGAGCTCAGCAAAACCAGCATCTGACTCTTTCTTCCGTGCTGGTTTCCTAGTACCTGGCACAGTGGCTAAGATATGGTGGACACTGGAAGGGAAGGAGGAAGGAAACAGAATTTTTAAAACTAGGTTCAAGATCCTGTGAGGCAGGCCGGGTGCGGTGGCTAGCACCTGTAATCCCAGCACTTTGGGAGGCCAAGGTGGATGGATCATCTGAGGTCAGGAGTTCGAGACCAGCCTGGCCAACATGGCGAAACCCTCTCTCTACTAAAAATAAAAAAATTAGCTGGACGTGGTAGCACGTGCCTGTAATCCCAGCTACTTGGGAGGCTGAGGCAGGAGAATTGCTTGAACCTGGGAGGCGGAGGTTGCAGTGAGCTGAGATCATGCCACTGCAGTCCAGTCTGGGCGACAGAGCAAGACTCGGTCTCAAAAAAATAAAAAAAGAAAAGATTCTGTGACAGAGATAGGCTAGATGGTCTTCTTTCCATATTAACAAATGAGAAAACTCAAGGTTCAGAGAAGTTCAGTAACTCCCCCAAGTTGACACAGCAACAGTGAACAGTCCGATGACTAACACTTTCCCCACCTGCCCTCCTGCTCCTTCCAGCCTCTTTGATGGCACTGGCAGAGGATCAAAGGTAGATAGTGCCAGGAGACATCCCTTGTGTTTAGAAGGTATCAGGGGATGGATGTCTACAAGCAGACCTCGGGGCCCACCTCCTAGAGACCGCATGGCTCCAGAGGAGCCCATTTTCTTCCTGTCTCCATGGCATTTGGCACCAGTCAGCTCTTCACTTCAGATGAGACTGTTCAGTGCTATTTCCCAGACTTCAAGTTTCTGCAATTATTTTTAGCAGTAGTTTTAATGCATGCCTGGGACAGGTGAGGCATGAAAAGGAATGTGGGTGTGGGTAACCCTTGAATCTCTAGAGCTATGGTCTGAGTCTCTTGTCATTCCAGCTACAGAGGGGTGACTCACACCCTGATTTTTTATCTGCCCAGAGGCTAGATTTCACCCTAAGAACCATGTGGTTTAGAATGTCTTATATGTTCTCTTAGTTTTAAGGACGTCGTTTCTTGATGTTGCTTTGTTACCTGCTTTTGGTAACTTGGATCCCTTCACTCTCTGTAACCAACACCACAGCCTGTGGTTCTTTCTGATGCTATTTCCCAGGGCTGTGAGGGACGTGGGGTAGATAGTCTCCCATTCAGGTTTGCGGATGCCTCTGCAGGCAGGCAGCTACCTGAAAACACTCTGTCTGTAAGCAAGATGTCCTTAAGGAGACAGCCAAGTTCTGGGATATCCATTGCCTTTTTTGAGAGACTGAGAAAGAATAATCATGATCTAGTCAGGTCTAGACCCCACTTAGTAACTAGAATCCCCTCTGAGTTCCCTCAGATGACTTCTTCATGGGTCCCTGGAATTCTGGAACTGCTTTAAGCCTGAAACAGCCTATACGATTGAAACCCTCTCACTAGGATCCTAGGACATGTTCACAAGACAGAGAGGTGTTTTCCTCATTCTCACTCTCACTCAGTTCTGTACAGAGGAAGTAAAACTAGGCCACCTAGGCCAGGCACAACGGTTCAGCACTTGGATCCCAGCACTTGGGAGGCCGAGGCGGGTGGATCACCTGAGGTCAGGAGTTTGAGACTAGCCTGACCAACATGGAGAAATCCCATCTCTACTAAAAATACAAAAAATTAGCCAGGCGTGGTAGCACATGACTATAATCCCAGCTACGCTGGAGGCTGAGGTAGGAGAATTGCTTGAACCCGGGAGGTGCAGGTTGCGGTGAACTGAGATCGCACCATTGCACTCCAGCCTCGGCAACGAGAGCGAAACTCCGAAAAAAGAAAAAAACCTAGGCTAGCTAGTACCATGAAGCCACTGTTATTGCGACTGCATACAATGAATACTGTATCAATCGGTTTTATGGTTCAGATGAGAAATAAGGAGACATTTCTCTGGACTGACATCACATGACTATTCCACGATACTCCTTTTATTAAGTCACATCTGGGGTGGGGAAGATTGTTTTGAAGCTCACCGTTTCTTAAATCAGAAATGTAGGACAAAGGAGCTGTACCAGGAAGGGAACAGCAGAGGGATCAGGGACCTCGTTCCCCACTACTAAATCTAGAGCCTTTGGTATCTTGACTGCAAAGGCAATTTACATCTCATTTAAGAAAATGACACTTTAACGTTCTTCTATACTTCTAGCAATACCTATTCAAACATTTCTCAAGACCCATCTCCTGTCTTCTCCACACTTTGTAACTAGTTCTCCCCACAATTTCTATTCCATAATTGCAACCTTAAACCCCACAGCACGTAGCAGAGTCCACAAGGATGCCCCGTACTGGGCTGAATAATGTCCCACAAAAAGTCATGTCTACCCATGTATTAGTCTGTTTTCACACTGCTGATAAAGACGTACCTGAGACGGGGTAATTTACAAAGAAAAAGAGGTTTAATGGGCTCACAGTTCCCCATGGCTGGGGAGGCCTCACAGTCACGGTGTAAGGTGAAAGTCCCATCTTACGCGGCGGCAGGGAAGAGCGAATGAGAGCCAAGCAAAAGGGGGAACCCCTTATGAAACCATCAGATCTTGTGAGACTAATTCGCTACCATGAGCACAGTATGGGGGAAACCACCCCCATGATTCAATTATCTTCCACTGAGTCCCTCCCACAATACATGGGAATTCTGGGAGCGACAATTCAAGATGAGGTTTGGGTGGGGAAACAGCCAAACCATATCAACCCAGAACCTCGGGTGACCTTATTTGGAAATAGGATCCTTGCAGATGTAATTAATTAAGATGAGGTCATGCTGGATTAGGGTGAACCCTAAATCCAATAACTAGTATCCTTATAAGAAGGCCTTGTGAAGACACAATGATACACGGGGCAGAAGGCCATGTGCGGATGGAGACAGGGATGGAGTCATGTTGCTACAGCCAAGAAACACCAGGGACCACAGGCAAGCAGCGGCGATGCTGGCTAAGCAGCCAGGAAGGACTCTTCTCTAAAGGCGTCAGATGGAAATGGCCCTGCCCACACCTTCATTTTGGACATCTTAAAATCCGGGACTGTGTGAGAGAGAATACATTTGTTGTTTTGAGCCACCCAGTTCCTGGTACTTTGTTTCAGCAGTCCTAGGATGTAAAAACACACTTCTATAAGGGTTTCGGCAGCACGACCTCACTGTCTCACCTCAGAGGACAGGGCAGGGCAGCCCAGGAATGGCCAACAGAGCACACCTACACGCCTTGCTTTGATTTACTGGTGGATCACATTCGTCTCTGTGCCTCCTGCCCTTTGCAATGGCATCTGTGCTTTTTCTGCATAGGGTTCTATGCTCTGGATCTGTTAACATACCTGAAGACACGGTGTCCACATTTCTTTCATTAATGTCCTTTCTTCCCGTCCTAGCAAAGCATAATTGCATACATACATCAGAGACAGCAGTTAAGCTCTGGAGCAGTTGTTCTTAACCTTTTAGTCTGCCCAGAAATATGCATATTCCTCAGGGGTCCACAAACCCCAGGCCAGAGACCACTGCCTAGGTGGAAAGGTCAGACGTCCCTGAGGATGGTTCCAATCTCTCCTTCCTACGCCGCACTGGTCCACCAATCCCATTTCAACTTGCTTCTGAAGTCCTCCACCGAGCTGAAACAGCACCCATGGGCTGCCTCAAGGTAGACTGCTATCCTAAGCCACCCCGGAGAGTCCCAACAGGAAAATACAATGTTACTGGAGAATTAGCCCCAAGTGGGAGGCACAACTCATAACAAATAGGAGCAAGTCCGGCCCGCTCAACCATTTGCCTCCCTATTCTGGTACCTTTTCTCCTTTCCTTTTCCTTATCGTCTCCTGACTCCTCTAAATTATCCTTCACACAAAGGTACCATAACAGGCAGCAATGAAATTCAGAGCAAACAAAACAACAAATATGTCATGCACGGTACTTCAGTTCATTGCAAATGCCTTGCCCACAGGTGTCCATTTTAGAATGCTTCTTTGGTAAAGACACTCCGTGATGGTATCTGCAAAGATCCTGCAATGAACAGCCTACCCCAGACTACCACAGCGCATTCTATTGCCGTGTAATCTTTACTTTGCATCACATACTCTGACTTAGATGGATATGGAAAGTTTCTTTTCTGCCAAACTTCGTTCCAATCTTAATCCATCCAAGTGATTCTTTAGACTCTCTTTACCTTGGTTCTGCCACTCCAGACACACTCTTCTAGTGAAACTGTTACAGACAACAAAAAGTATTAGGCATCTTCTGATGTGTAAACATCCTCAGAACTGTTCATGATTGGGAATTTCAAAGTTGTTTCTGAATTCCAGCAACCCTCCCCAGTCATCCAGCCCCTAGAGTCCCAATGCTTACCTCCTCCCCTGGAACTGAGGCCCCAGCTCTACATCTCCTGCATCACCTAAGAGATGGGGACAAAAACGGTGAGTGGCCAGTGGGCACCAACGACAAGTGGATGAAATCAGGTCTTAGAATTACATTTCTGATGCATATTGATTTTACTCTTGTCACCTGGGGATAAGAGTCTACATAAGAGGCTGGGTGGCCGGGCACAGTGGCTCATGCCTGTAATCTCAACACTTTGGGAGGCCAAGGTGGGCGGATCATGAGGTCAGGAGATTGAGACCATCCTGGTCAACAAGGTGAAACCCCATCGCTACTAAAAATACAAAAACCAGCTGGGCGTGGTGGCGCCTCAGCTACTTGGGAGGCTGAGGCAGGAGTGTACAGTGTGACTAGGCTGGAGTGCAGTGGCATGACCTCAGCTCAGTGCAGTGTGACTAGGCTGGAGTGTGGTGGTGTGACCTGCAGCCTTGCCCTCCCAGGCTTGTGATCCTCCCGCCTCAGCCTCCTGAGTAGCTGGGACTAGAGGCACACACCATCACTTCTGTTTAGTTTTTGTATTTTTTGTAGAAATGGGGTCTTGGCATGTTACCCAGACTGGCCTTGAACTCCTGAGCTTAAGAGAGCCGGAGGTTGGAGTGTTGAACCAGGGAGCCGGAGGTTGGAGTGAGCCGAGGTCACTCCACTGCAATCCAGCCTGGCAACAGAGTGAGACTCCATCTCAAAAAAAAAAAAGGGGTTGGGTGCAGTGGCTCATACCTGTAATCCCAACACTTTAGGAGGCCAAGGTGGATGGATCTCTTAAGCTCAGGAGTTCAAGGCCAGTCTGGGTAACATGCCAAGACCCCATCTCTACAAAAAATATAAAAACTGAACAGGAGTAATGGTGTGTGCCTCTAGTCCCAGCTACTCAGGAGGCTGAGGCGGGAGGATCACAAGCCTGGGAGGTCAAGGCTGAAGGTCACACCACCACACTCCAGCCTAGTCACACTGCACTGAACTGAGGTCGCACTCCAGCCTGGGTGACAGCAAGACTGTCTCAAAGAAAAAAAAAAGTCGCTGGGCACAGTGGCTCATGCCTGTAATCCCAGCACTTTGGGAGGCCAATGCAGGTGGATCACAAGGTCAAGAGATCAAGACCATCCTGGCTAATACGGTGAAACCCCATCTCTACTAAAAATATAAAAATTAGCTGGGTGTGGTGGTGCATGCCAGTAGTCCCAGCTACTCAAAGGCTGAGGCAGGAAAATCGCTTGATCCCGGGACACAGAGGTTGCAGTGAGCTGAGGTCATGCCACTGCACTCCAGCCTGGAGACAGAGTGAGACTCTATCTCAAAAAAAAAAAAAAAGAGCCTACATAAGAAACCAGTCTTCCTAAGTACCTGCTTAACTGAGGGAACAAAGGAAATAAATCTATTTAGGGATTGTCTTACTGATGGACTTTGCTCCATCTGCAAAAAAAGCACAACCTCCTTTTAAGTAGGACTTCCCTTTCAAAGCCATTAGGACAACCAATGAATTCGCCATGAAACCAATACTTCTTAGCTACTAACAAGATATTACTTAAATCTATAAGGCCCTTCAATACCAATGCCTTCGAGCGAGGAGTTTGAATCTTTTTAAAATAATATTTAAATTTATTGTTTCACGTTAGTTTGAATAAAGCGTCAAGATAGCTTAAATATCATTTACAGATGTCCAGGCTTCTTTCCAATTACAAGTTATGGGTATCATCAACCTCATCCTGGACCTGCAGCTAAAACAGGCAAAAGGTCTGTGTGACAGAAGAGCACATCCTACTCATGTCATGAGCAAGGAATCAAAGTTGAAGGACGGCAAAGGTCTTGACATCAGCGCCATAAGAACTATTCTGCAGTAACGGTACTCCAACCCAGAATGGGGAAGAGTACTGAGTGAGTCAGGCACATTTGGGACACAATTCTGACAGATTTCAGTCTCCAGATCTCTGTTGGAGCAGGTTTCATTCTCTTCTTCAGTTCTCTTTCACGGAACAGCAGAACTTGAGCCTTCATAGAACTGATTAACGGCCTTTCCGCTTCTTCATTTTTCCTCCAGCCACCTTGTTCCTGACACCAATAGCACCCTCTGTATCGTCGTTATCTCTGGCATCCTCTCGCGAGCGTTTCTTCTTTTCTCCATGCTCCCTTAACTCCTACAAGAAAAAGGAGGATGGGATTGAAAACGAATTACTGGCCCTGAAGGGAACACATGCTCGTCCCCTCTCCTTAAGCTGAAGTATCAAGTAACTCCCTGGTTCCTGACATTAGCAAAGGAATGAGACTGGACTCCAAATATATAAAGATGTTAACCTTATTAGTAATCAAAATGTGAACATTCAAATAATAAGGTTTTATTTTCACATGGCAGATTGGCAAAGACTTAAGAGAAGGGTAATCCCCAGTACTGGCCAAGGTGAAGAAAATTCACATATATTGTCACTTATAGTGCAATCTGCTATAGCTTTCCTTGGTCTGGTGTTGGGGGGGATTTGGTGTTCTGTATGAATCAGATTTTAACTGTGTATATCCCTTGGCCCACCAATTCTACTTCTAGGGATTTATTCTAAAGGAGTAAGTACGCAAAGCTGTATAAAGCAGGATGTTCAAGACTGTGCCAAAGCAGAAAAAAAACTGGAAAAAAGCATAAGCACCCATGAATGCAAGTGTTTCATACACATGATAGAATTCTTTCTAGCCATTAAGAAACGATCACATGGATCTATATTTGTTGAAACAGAAAAATGTTAATCCTATGTAATTAGATAAAGTCTAATTGTGGCTAAGAAAGAAAAGGAGCCAAATGCTATCAATGGTTTTCTGTGGGGTATGGTTCACCTTTTCACTTACTACTTTAATTCTTCCTGTATTTTCTTGATGTTTTTCCCCGATGCACATGTACTATTTTTATAAACAAAAATACCAAACCAAAAAATCCTATCTGGGTAGAATAAAAACCAAATCTGTAACTCAGCTACTCCAAAAGCAACCCATGGGCAAAGTTTTTGCATCCCTCAGACTAGAACTGCAGAAAGCAGGCAGCATTTCCAAGGTTTTCCTCTAGAATCTTCTCATCACCACTGCTACTGTTGCTGCTGTACAGTGTGAGTATCCCTTGTCTGAAATGCGTGGGACCACTAGTTTTTCAGATTTCAGATTTTCTCTCATTCTAGAATATCTGCAGATACATAATGAAGTATCTTGGGGATGGGACTCAATTCTAAATACATATATATATATATATATATATATATATATACATACATAGAGAGAGAGAGAGAGAGAGAGAGAGGTGCAACCTCCACTTCCCGGGTTCAGCAACTTCCTGCCTCAGCCTCCCGAGTAGCTGGGATTACAGGCATGCACCACCATGCCCAGCTTATACAATATTTTTAATAATTTTGTGCATTAAAAAAGTTTTGACTGTGATGGTAACCTGTCACATGAGGTCAGGCATGGAATTTTCAACGTGTGGCAATCCTTTTGGCATTCAAAAAGTTTTGGGTCACCGGACACAGTGGCTCATGCCTGTAATCCCAGCACTTTGGGAGGCCAAGGCACGTGGATCACCTGAGGTCGGGAATGCAAGACCAGCCTGACCAACATGGAAAAATCCTGTCTCTACTAAAAATACAAAATTAGCCAGGCATGGTGGTACATGCCTGTAATCCCAGCTACTTGGGAGGCTGAGGCAGAAGAATTGCTTGAACCCAGGAGGCAGAGGTTGCAGTGAGCCAAGGCTGCACCACTGGACTCCAGCCTGAGCAACATGAGCAAAACTCCATCTCAAAAAAAAAAAACTTTTGGATCTTGGTTTTGGATTTCAAATTTTTGGATTAGGTATGATCAGCCCTTACTAGTAACTATGTAGCTTACATTGGCTTATCTGGTGCTCATAAAACCCCATAAGGTATTCAAGGCAAGTGTTATTCCCAATTTACAGGTGAGAAACTGATTCTGATGC
The DNA here is from genome assembly GCF_049354715.1 of Callithrix jacchus. Lineage (NCBI taxonomy): Eukaryota > Metazoa > Chordata > Mammalia > Primates > Cebidae > Callithrix > Callithrix jacchus. Next base: position 10,480,431 of record NC_133510.1, read on the forward strand.
TGAGAAATTAGGCAAATTTCCCAAGCTCACCCAGTTCACACAGCTAGATCTTCTGACTTCAAGCCCAATGAATGATCTCACCACATGTGACACATGAACAGTGGCTGCGAACGGGGTCACTCTGGTTAGACTGAGGCCAAACCCTGATTCAACCACTCGTTGTATGGTCTGATGCAGACTACCTACCAGCTGTACGCCTTAGTTTGCTCATCTTACATCTGGAATAAAATAATACCCAGCTTCCGCAGTCTCTTACAAGGGTTAATATAATAAAGTGGCCCACAGTTAACACTGTTTGCACAGGCACTGCTGAGAAAAGAGACTTGCATACCATTCGGGCAAATCTCTGGGCTTCAGTCACACGTTCCGTCAGCATCATAACCTCATCATCCTGTGTCGGAAAGACTGGTAGTTTCTTCCCAATTAAGTGTTCTATGCGCTGGAAGAGCTCCACGTCATACCTGAGGAAGGAAAACTGCACAGCTTTGGTTGCCTGGTTATGTAAATGTCTGTCCATTCACAATTTACTATTATATGATACAACGCAATATGAGCCATAGGTTTAAACATTATTGAACATGTTATTTCTTTTCTAAATATTGGTTAAGAGCAATCTCTGTGCACAGCCAATTCGAAAATCACTTAAGGGAGGCTAGGCATGGTGGCTTGCACCTGTAATCCCAATGCTTTGGGAGGTCAAAGCAGGAGAATCACTTGAGTCCAGGAGCTCCAGACCAGCCTGGACAACATAGTGAGATACCATCTCTATGAAAAATTAGAAATCAGCCAATCGTGGTGGCATGTGCCTGTAGTCCCAGCCACTCAGGAGGCTGAGGCACAAGGACCACTTGAGTTTAGGAGTTTGAAGCTGCAGTGAGCTATGATCAAGCCACTGCACTCCAGTCTGGGCAACAGAGTGAAACCTTGCCACTTACAAAAAACAAAGACAGAAAATTGGCTGGGCAGGTGACTCGCACCTGTAATCCCAGCACTATGGGAGGCTGAGGCGGGCAGATGGCTTGAGGTCAGGAGTTTGAGACCAGTCTGGCCAACATGACAAAACCCTGTCTCTACTAAAAATACAAAAAAGGGCCACGTGTGCTGGCATGTATTTGCGGTCCCAGCTACTTGGGAGGCCAAGGTGAGACAGGAGGCTGCTTGAGCCCAGGGGGTGGAGGGTGCACTTAGCCAAGATTGCACCACGGCACTCCAGCCTAGGCAACACAGCAAGACCCTATTTTTAAAAAAGCAAGCAAGAGAAAGAGAAGAGAGGAGGGGAGGGGAGGGGGGAAGGGAAGAGGAAGGGGAGAGGGAGAGAGAAAGAAAGAAAATCACTGAAGGTATTTAATCACAGAACAGCCTTGGGTACATAAAAATTTGTTCCTTAAAAAACAAAAAGAAAGACAAAAAAAAACTTTGTTCCTTAAAAAAAAAAAAAATCAGAAATAGTTGTTCTAATGCTTTCTGAGTTGACAGGAAGGCAATTGCTCTCCAGCTCTAGGTACCATTCTCCATGCCACATACTACACTAGATCTTTTACATATATTATCTCCAATCTTCACCAAAACCCTGATAGACAGGTATTATTATTCCCATCTTTCAACTCCTTCTTCCTCATTTTCAGTATGAAAGTGATTAGTGTAGCAAATAATAGCGTTAGGTTCCCAGCCAGTGGCTCAAAAGTTCTCTCTTTTCTCTACACCGCTCCGCCCCTAAAGCTGATTTACTTACTGTGTGACAAAAGTAATAGCCTTTCCGGAGCGCCCGGCTCTAGCTGTACGACCTACTCGATGGATGTAATCCTAAAACAAAAAGTGTAAATAAATTCAAGTTATATGGATTATAAGTTAAAAAAAAAAACCTCCCTATGCAAAGTCTTGCTGCAAAACCTTTGAAGGAAAATAGATTCATGTTGTAACACAGAGAAGATAAACAGCCCAGGGAATTTGTTGAGACAAATCTACTTCATCTTTTTTATTCTCTTTGCAGCACAAAATTGATCCAACGCTTTCCCTTCTTTTATAGAAAGATAAATCTACAAAGCATATCTACGTGGTCACGGGCTACATGGTAATTTTAAAAGACAGCACTGGATCTCAAGGCAGACCTGGGTAACAGCTCTGGGCTACCACCGGCCAGTCACACAATGACCTGCAAATCACATAACCTCTCTGAACCTTTGTTTCCACCTATTGAACAGGAATAAAAATACATGCCCAAATTAGAGTTGTTAGAAAAATCAAAGGAGAGAGCACCTTGTCTCCAGCAGAAAAACACGAAGACAAGAGACACACCAGTTCTCATCCAGGGGTGATTCTGTCATCCTCAAGGGACACTGGTAATAAACATCTGGAAATATTTCGGATTAAAACCAGTGGAAGAGTGTGTGATGCTGCCGTTTAGTGGGCGGAGGCCAGGAATACTGCTTGGAATCCTTCAACTCAAAGAACAACCCCCGCAACAAAGAATGGGATAGTATAAAATGTTCATAGTGCCAAGGCGAAGGAACTGTGATACGCCAAGAACTGCAGGCTGTCATTCTCAAGAAACAACAGTGACCTAGATCAGTATGTGGCGCACCTGCCTCTTTTGACTACGAGGATCTAACAACTCTCCTTGGCTACCCCCTTCATATGTACTAATGTTACATGCACAGGCCTGTGCATGGTGATGAGAATGAACAAATCAAGGGCTTTCTCGTTTTTTGATGCTTAATCAGGAACAAAAAACTGCTGTAACTAAGGAAAGACAGAAGACATTCCATTAAGAAATACACTTTAGGACTGGAAAGGCAAGTTAGGAAGAGGACTCACCTTGGAATGGGTAGGAATGTCAAAGTTGACAACTACATCTACATGAGGTATGTCCAAACCTCGGCTGGCAACGTCAGTTGCTAGAAGAATGGAACGGGCCTTGGCCTTAAACTTATTAAGGGATCCTAGGCGCTTACTCTGAGATAATGAAAAAGAAATGTTGGACAACTTAACATACGTTTTGGGATACAAAACACAAAACACACAAACACAAGAACAAAGAGGCATACATGTTTTAAAAAAGTTTTTTTCCCACTAAGTTTTCAATGGGGCTTCAAGGGACGAAACAGAAATACGGAAGCAACAAAAATAAGTAAGACTCAACAAAAAATATGATACAAAAAAAAAGCATAGTTTGAAATGAAAGAAGGGTAACTGGGAAATAATTTATTAATGTTTTTAGAGACCGGAGTCATTATTATCACTAGGGCTGAATAAATCAACTCAACAGCTTGCAAACCAGACAGTTACATATGAAATATTCTAATGGAAGCCTCCTGCTACCCTGAAAGAAGAAAGCAAGGATCTAGGGCAACACTTCAAAGCCCATAATTACAATTATGGAAACAGGCATTGATGCCCTATGTCCTTACCGTACAAATCTACTGTTAGGAGGTTTATGTCACTCACGCCACCAGTGCACGGCTGATGACGACGAAGAATCCTTACCTGACTCATCTGTCCATGGAGGGGGATGGCAGTGAATCCAAGATTTCGCAGTAGCAAAGCTGTTCTCTGGGTATTGTTACAGGTGCTGCAGAATATCATAAAGGAGTTTCCAGCCAATTCATTTAGAATATAAACCAGGTAGGTATCCTAAGTTACAAACCCAAAACAATAAATGTAATTGAACCTGGGAGAAAGGATTAGAGACCTGGCATAGGTAAAAGACTACGCCTATAGTTGTTTCTCAATTATCCAGACCCCCAGCTGCCAGCTTTCCAATCCTTAACCAGCATTACCATCTGTGTGAACCACGTACTCCCCACACAGCCTGAAGGCAAGCAGGAGATCTATACTGAGCAAACAGGAGAAGTCATTATATCAAAGCACAAAACCAGGGGCTTCATCCTAAATAAAAGCTACATAATAAGCAGACAGAGAAAAAATTACCTCAAGGATGGGGATGGGAAGGAATTATATGATTAAATCACAACTTCAGTATTGTGGTTTAATGTGTTGTGAATTCCTGGAATGTCTGGCTTATCGGCGATAATACAAGCATGAGATGCACTCTAAAGCAGACGGGACGCCAATCTGCATCGCAGCTCTTAGCTAATCAGGAGTTGACACGTTTTCAGAGGCTTTGGTGAAAAGAAGAGGGAGAGGCAGGAATGATGAAAGCAAACACTTCACCTTGAATTTAGAGGGAATAAAGATATAATATTGCTGTAATTTTTCAACTGTCTGGTATTTAGAGGAAACGGCACATTTCACAGGATTCTTCAGAGCTGCTCGCTGAAGTTTTTGCACCTGAAGGAAGAAAATCCAGAATAGCACACTGATGCCTAAACACTCTTTATTTGTGATATGGTTTGGCTTTGTGTCCCCACCCAAATCTCATGTCGAATTGCAATCCCCACGTGTCATGGGAGGGACCTGGTGGAAGGTGACTGGATCGTGGAGGCGGATTTTCCCCATGCTGTTCTCATGATAGTGAGTTCTCACAGTTTCTGACGGTTTTAAAGTGTGGCACTGCCCCCACCTCCTGCCGCCACGTAAGACGTGCCTTGCTTCCCCTTTGCCTCCTGCCGCCATGTAAGACGTGCCTTGCTTCCCCTTTGCCTTCTGCCACAACTGTAAGTTTCCTGAGGTCTCTCCAGCCATGTGGAACTGCGAGTCAATTAAATCTCTTTTCTGTGTAAATTACCTAGTCTCAGATCGTTCTTTATAGCAGTGTGAAAACGGAGTAAAGCAACTTATTTTTACTTATTGTTATTATTGTTGTTACTGTTTATGTGTCAATTCTCATAAAGAAGAAACAAAAGTCCTAGCAAATTTCACCTTCTTGGTCATGGTGGCAGAGAAGAGGAATGTTTTCCGATCTCGAGGAATCACTTTGAGGATCTTGTCAACCTAAGGCACAACGGGGAAAAGATGCCAATGTGACATTCAGACCGGAAGACCAGAAAATCCTCCAGGCAGTGAAGGAGGTAGACACTAACAAACCAATGTATCACTGTGACGATTTGAGACTCGAAAATAATTCGATTCAGCTAAGGTTTACTGAATGTTTCCTATCCGATACCCTGCCAGACACATAAAAAATACCTTTCTGAGAAAAGAATAGTATAAATTAGTAGACTGGAGCTAATCTAACAGAAAAGTCGATATTAATCAACTAAGTAAGCTGGGAGTAGAGGGTCATCAAAAAAAATGAAGATATTTCACGGTGTATGTCAAGGTCTAAATTAAATGAAATGGAAAAGAAAATCTGGTTTTGATATTTCCCATTTCTGGCGTCAGAGCCAGACTATATCCTAAAGATAAGAGGGTGCTCAGTAAATGCAACTTGAAGATTATCAAGAATAAAACTCATACTGATGCAATGTTCTACACAAAACAAGTGGGCACTGAACCAAATTTTGAAACAGGAACTCTGAGATGCTCTAAGAGGAGGAACGGAACTGAGAGCTCACCTCTGTCTCAAAATCCATATTCAGTATTCGGTCGGCCTCATCCATGACCAAGTATTTGAGAGCTCTCAAGTTGAAACCTTTCGTGTTTTCCAAGTGGTCAATCAGTCGACCAGGAGTTGCTACCAAGAGAGGTTGAGGAGAAACAGTGATGTTTTAGAACAGGTCAAAAAACAAATAAATAAAGTTATCTGCCCCACCCCACAGCTCTCCACCAAATTTAACTTAAGAAATTAAAAAATTTCACAGGGTTACAAAGTCTTTCTATCCAACACTGATAGATTTTCGCCAATTCATCACTGCCAATGTCTTTTACCTCTGTCAGTTACTCACCTATTATTATATGTGGTTTTTTTGCAAGGGCCAAAGATTGAGACATTGAATCAATTCCACCTACAATTACAGCTACAAAGAGAGAAAGAACACAGAGACGAGATCCTTAATTTTTTTCCACAGTCCACTGAATATCTTTTAAAGCCAATGCCAGAGTTCTACTTAAATTTGCTCTTCCCATACAATTCATACTCTTCCCAAAGCTATAATACAACATTAGCTCTTTAGGTCAACAAATGATGCTAGTAACACTTTACTCCATTTTCTTTTCACACTCATTATTCACTTGTAATATAAGCCCCTACAAACTACAACCCAGGATCCCTTCCCTCTCAGACACTTACCACTCTGCACTCCAATAGAGGACCCCAGGGCTTCAAACTGCTCTGAGATCTGAAAGGCCAGCTCCCGAGTCGGGGTGAGAACTAGGGCAAACAAACGCTGCGGGGTCTCCAGCAGTGCATTGAGAATGGGCAAAGCAAAGGCGCCTGTTTTTCCAGAGCCAGTTTCTGCCAGCCCAATGATATCACGACCTAGAAGAAAAAGAAAACATTCAACAGCCAAGAAATTCTCTCTGCACTACTTCTGTGTTTTCTACGGAGACACGATGCTGGGCACAAAATAGACTCTGAATAAATACCTGATGAACTGGGGAGAGAGAAAGGCTGAACACAGAAAAGACATGGTCTCTCTCTTGGATAAGCTCAAAACCCAGTGGTGAGACAAACATACATATGCATTATAATGTGATAAGAGTTTTAATATAAGCCCCTACAAACTACAGTGAGAACACAAGGAAAAGAGTAACTACTGCCCAGAAGAGTTAGAAAAGGCTAACAGAGGTGATGAGTGAGTTAAACCTGGAAGTAAGCAGAGAAAGGAAGAAAGGGTTATTCCTTTAAGAGGGAAGAGAATTAAGGCTTCACAGAACACAGCATGCATAGTTAGGCCAAGAAGTGCATAGTTGGCCGGGCGCGGTGGCTCAAGCCTGTAATCCCAGCACTTTGGGAGGCTGAGGCGGGTGGATCACGAGGTCAAGAGATCGAGACCATCCTGGTCAACATAGTGAAACCCCCGTCTCTACCAAAATAATACAAAAAATTAGCTGGGCATGGTGGTGCGTGCCTGTAATCCCAGCTACTCAGGAGGCTGAGGCAGGAGAATTGCCTGAACCCAGGAGGCGGAGGTTGCGGTGAGCCGAGATCGCGCCTTTGCACTCCAGCCTGGGTAACAAGAGCGGAACTCCATCTCAAAAAAAAAAAAAGAAGTGCATAGTTAGGCTGAGAAGTGCAATGTGGCTGGAAAACAGAAGTGTTAAGGGAGAAAGAAGAATGAGGCTAGAGTTTTGATGCTTTCCTATAAGAGAGAATTGAAGGATTTCAAACAGGGAATATCATGATCAATATTACTTTTTAGGATGATAAACTCTAGGCCTGATGGTAAGGAGGAGCCAAAGAACTTAACAGTGCATGCCATTTACTGCTGCTTCTCAGGGAAGAATGCTCTAAGCAATTCTTTTTTTCTTTTTTTGAAACGGAGTTTAGCTCTTGTTACCCAGGCTGGAGTGCAATGGCGTGATCTCGGCTCACCGCAACCTCCTCCTCCTGGGTTCAGGCAATTTTCCTGCCTCGGCCTCCTGAGTAGCTGGGATTACAGGCACGCGCCACCATGCCCAACTAATTTTTTGTAATTTTTAGTAGAGACAGGATTTTACCAGGTTGACCAGGATGGTCTCGATCTCTTGACCTCGTGATCCACCCGCCTCAGCCTCCCAAAGTGCTGGGATTACAGGCTTGAGCCACCGCGCCCGGCCCTCTAAGCAATTCTTTAAGAATAGGTCACCGCTGTGTGTTATCACCACTCAAGCCACCATTTACAAGACTTGAAAATTAACTCCTGAGTCAAAAGCACCATCTCCAGGCTGGCTGCAGCCCGTGAGGTAGCTACGCACTGCAACAGCGTCCAGTGAGAATGCTCCCTATTAAATCATGGCCCCACAGTTGCTGCTCCTGTTCTATGCCTGTGTTACTGCTGAGAAGTCTTCTTTGCCTAGAAAACAATCCTATAATAAATAAATCCCTTTTCCCTGACATAACCTAAACATGACTTACAATTTGAAATGACTTCAATGACCAGAACAAGGAAAACCAAGGCTCAACTGACAACTGAGGCCAGGCATGAGCACAGGGACCAGTGAGATTCAGAAACTAACAAAAGGAAATGTGAGTGACACACACATTTTTAGTGCGGGACACTCAAAAGCCAAAAACTGAGATGCAGGCAACAGAAAAATTAGTCCTGGTGAGGAAAATAAGGACTCCGGTTTCCACATAGGGAACTCGAAACTTAAGGTTCCTGCAATAAACTCAAAGAGATATGTCTAAAAATCATGGGAGCCATGAGTGTCCTACCACTGGTACTCCCTCAGGGACAGATGCTTCAGAATCATCTATGAGGCTTACGTGTGTGTGTGTGTCTGCCCAGTCCCATTCCTGGAAATTCTGATTCAGTAGGTCTTGGCTGGGGGCTAGAAATCTCTATTTAACAACAAAAAAGCTCCACAGATGATTCTGATGAATACAGACTCACTTTAAGACAGGCTTTAAGGTTGAGGGCTGAATAAGAAATGTTACATAATGTTTCAGAGTAAGAAAAAAAGATAAAGACAGAATCAATACTGTAAGGCAAAGGGAAAGGAATCAGAAGAGACTGAGAAAGAATAGCTAGAAAGACAAGAGGAAAATGCTGTCTTGAAATTTTTAAGCAGGAAGACAGCTTCCAGCAAGAAGAGTGATTAGTAGTGTTCAGTGACACTGACCAAGTAGAACAGACTTGTAAAATCCATCTCTTAATCAGTTAAACCAGGATCTGCCATGCCAGATCAGACAACAGTGTGATATGGCTTGGCTCTGTGTCCCCACCCAAATCTCATCTTGAATTGTACTCCCATAATTTCTACATGTTATGGGAGGGACCCAGTGGGAGATAATTTGAATCACGGAGGCAGTTTCCCCCTACACTGTTCTAGTGATAGTGAAAAGGTCTTACAAGATCTGATGGGTTTTATCAGTGGTTTCTGCTTTTGCATCTCTCTCATTTTCTCTTGCCGCCACCATGTAAGAAGTGCCTTTGTCTCCTGCCATGATTCTGAGGCCTCCCCAGCCACAAATGGAACTGTTAGTTCAATTAAACCTCTTTTTCTTCCCAGCCTCAGGTATATCTTTACCAGCAGCATGAAAATGGACTAATACACAGTGTATCCTAGTGAATTCTATCCTTTAGCCTTCTTTTCATTAACATCAGTGTTTCCCATTCAAAAGCAAATGCAGAAATGTGAAATCCAAGTCAAACCAGATAATGGACTGATTTTTTAAAGATTATAGATGCAAATGACAATCCAGGAATAAAATGTCTCACTCATCTACTTATTTTCATGTTCTCCAGTGGCAGGGCAGGTAACAGTGAATGGCAACAGCATCCACCTATCTGAGAAATAAAGGTCAATGTAAGTAAATGATTCCCAAAGCTTTTTATTCCTCAGCCCCTAGGGGATACTGCCACCCCTGCCTGTGTAACACAATACACCTTCGGGAACAGGGGGCAGGGGAGCTAGGGTTTGTCCTTTTTTGTCAAGAGAAATCTTAACATTTCAGAAGAAAGGAGTACATAAGAAAGATTTAGGGAAGTAAAAGAGCTAAAGTTGCTTGATTCATGAAGCAGTAAGCACCGCTTGCTGCCCACAGCTGAGGCCTGCACTGCTTTTAGTTTTTTAATGAGTCCGTCAGAGCAACCCTCAGTTTGTGAAACTGATATTTTTCTATGTCATTTCCTTTCCTTCCCTCTGAAGAAGTCGCTAAGCCTTTTCAGTGTTTATACCTGTAGAGAATAGACCAGAATGCATAAACTCCGTAAGAGCAGAATAAATTTTGTCATATAGATCTGCCACATTGCTAGCACTGAATTAAGTGCTCACTATACAGCAGCCATTAATAAACTGAAATTCTTTGAGGACAACTCTAAGTGATCTCAAACTGATAGAAACAGATGGTGTCTCACTATGTTGCCCAGGCAGGTCTCAAACTCCTGGCCACAAGCAATCCTTCCACCTCAGCCTCCCAAAGGGCTGGGATTACAAGCATGAACCACCATGCCCATCAAACAATTTTCCATCTCTTGATAGTAACACACTTTGATGCGGGTCCATTAACAGAGGTTTTTCGAGCTATAAGATTCTATGTTCAAATTCCAGCTCTGGCAATAATTAGTTATGTGACTCTAGCCAAGGGACTTAACCCCCTGAGTCTCAATTTCCACACGAATAAAACAATCAACCCTACCTACTGTTCTGGATTGTCACAAGGTTTAAGAACAGCAGACAATCTGGGCTCAGGAACTTTGCAGAAACTGAAAATGTCATTAGTCCCACATTAAAATGTACAAGTTATTTTAAGCAACAAAAACAAACACTAGAGTATTTGAATCGTTTGCTTAGAGGCAGAATCTATAGATTCAAATGAAGCATTTATAAACTACTCATTAGAATGAGACAAACCCAAGAATAAGAAAAAAGACATTTTCCATGGTGATCATTTCTGCCAGTTCCTAGGAATCTTCGACTGACCCCTCCCTATTCTTTTCTGCAACAAATTTAAACTTACGGCTGAAAAAATTAGAATGATTTTAGGATTATTACCAGCTATTTTGACTCCTTCTTCTCACCTATGCTGTAGGGCAAACTGGAAAAGTTAAAATCCATGAACCCTTCTTGCTATTTTAAAGTAGCACTGGGCCACTGATATTTCTTTCCCACCACCTGCCTTTGAACGGTCCTTATCCTCCAAATTTCTCTACACAAGTTGGACGTGTTTCCTAGCCCCTCCTTGAGACACTTTCCCTTCCCTAGTTTGTGTGAACCCATACTCGAATGATTTTCTTTTCTTTTTTTTTTTTTTTTTTTTGAGACGGAGTTTCGCTCTTGTTACCCAGGCTGGAGTGCAATGGCGCGATCTCGGCTCACCGCAACCTCCGCCTCCTGGGTTCAGGCAATTCTCCTGCCTCAGCCTCCTGAGTAGCTGGGATTACAGGCACGAGCCACCACGCCCAGCTAATCTTTTGTATCTTTAGTAGAGACGGGGTTTCACCATGTGGACCAGGATGGTCTCGATCTCTTGACCTCGTGATCCACCTGCCTTGGCCTCCCAAAGTACTGGGATTACAGGTTTGAGCCACCGCGCCCGGCCACTCTCATGATTTCCAACGCTCTACTGACTCTTCCGATCTTCCTCTGTCATCTTCTGGCCTCATTTGCCAATCTAACCCATTTCTAGCCTCAGTTATAATCGCTCTTTGGACACAGTCTCTATATCCAGTTCTGGCCTCTTGATCAAGTTCCAATCCCAAAATTCCAACTGTCTATTTTTTTCCTATTTTATTGTCCCCCAGTTTTATTGACAAAAAAATTATAATATACTTATGATATCCAATGCAAAGTTTTGAGATATGTATACTCTGTGAAGCGATTAAATCAAGCTCATTAACATATCTGTCACCTCACATCCGTGTCATCTTTGTGGTGGGAACATTTAAGATCTACTCTCCTAGCAATTTTCAAATATACAAAACATTATGATTAACTGTAGTCACCACGCTATTCAACAGATCTTCAGAACTCATCCATCCTGTCCAACTGAAACTGTACCCTAAGCAACATTTCCCCATTCCCTTCCCGCAGTTATCAACTCTAGCTCATTGATATCCAAAATCAATGACTTCCAACTGAATTCAGCTTTCCTGAATTCTTCCCCCTGCTCCCCTCTGGTATCAGTGATACACCAATAATATGCCCCAAACATATAGCCTAGAAACTGGGCAATAATCTTACATTTTCTCCACCCCTTCCTTGCCTTCTACTTTACTGGTTATATAATCATGATTCTTTTTCTAACATTTTCTCTTTTCATTCTACCACCACCCTACCCATTATTTTTTGCTAAAATCATTTGAATGACACTGGCTTCCCAGACTCCAATCTCTTGTCTCTAATGATCTTTCACAGCTATGAGATTAATCTTCCAAGAGTACAACTCTAAATCCTTAATCTCTAAAAATGCTCCACTGCCTATGAAACAAAGACCAAATTCCTTGACCCAGCACTCAAATCCTTCATAATCTGGCCCCAATCACCTTACTAAATTTTTCACCACTCTGTTAAGTACTTGCAAATCTCCATACATGCCCATGTTTTCCAGACTGGCTTTTTTCATGCTATTCCCTATGCCTAGAAAGTCCTCCCCTCCCCTCATATCTGAATGTCTAAATCCTTCTAAATTCAGTCTTCAAGGTTCAGCTCAAATGTCCTCCCAACCTCCCTGGCCAAAAATAAAATGAAATAAATCTTCTCTAATCCATCCCAATTAGAAGTAATCTCTTCTCCCTCAGTGCACCCTGAATGTAACTTTCTTAGGTCCCCATTCAACTTGTAATAAATTTATAATTATCTCTTTATTAGAATATAGATTCTTGGGGAAGACAGTTCACCTCCAGTGCATTACATTTACACCAAATAGTAACTATTAATGGAAGGAGCAAATGCAGTTTTGCAGAGTAAGCCTAACCCCTTTTCCACATGACAGTTCTTCAAATCATTACATTTTTCAATTATTATAAATAAGCAATACATTAATTACTAATAATAATTATAGCTTACATTAATCACTAATATAGTAATTAATACAATAATAGCTATATTAATACTAACAATAATTAGCCACATTGACTACTCTTATAATAAGAGCTAAGATTACATTCACTTTCTCTGAAGATCTTAATAGATTTCAGTTAACTAACACCTCTGAGTCTCTTTTATCACCTACTCTAATCCTGTAAAGTTGGTACTTTAGGAATCTAAGAGCACGATTTGACTTCTACTCCTGTTAAAGTCCATCCATGTACGGCCAGGTGTTGTGGCTCATGCCTGTAATCCCAGCACTTTGGGAGGCCAAAGCAGGCAGACCGCTTGAAGTCAGAAGTTCCAGACCAGCCTGGCCAACATGCTGAAACCCCATCTCTATGAAAAATACAAAATTAGCCAGGCATACTTGGGAGACTGAGATGGGAGAGTTGCTTAAACCCAGGAGGCAGAGGTTGCAGTAAGCCAGGATCACACCACTGCACTCCAGCCTGGGCTACAGAGTGAAACTCTGTCTCAAAAACACTCCATCTTAAAAAAAAAGTCTCAAAAATAAAAAAGTTCATCCTATTGGTTTCAGTTCCACTAGCCATCCATCAGCGCTTTAACCATTCTTTTACAAATCTGATAAGCATGGCTCACAGCAAGAACTCTCAACTCAAGACACACACATGTGTTCCAGGAATCCTTCCCTGCCTAAGTGTGCACCCACTGATGCATAAAGTCTACCAAGATTGTCGTTAATATACTTTAATCCAGGGCTTCCTTAAAGTCAGCATCTGTGGCAGAGAACAAACCCTTTCAGCTATTAAGACAGAAAGTAAGCTCAGTAAAACTGTAGAATGCCATTTTCAAATACCATTACCCAAACCTTGTACATTTAGCGACCACATCCTCATTTCACTTGAAGTATGCAGTATGCAAGCAACGGCTTTCAAAAGGGGTATCTAATTGAGATAACTTTATATTAAATCTGTACGAGGTCATACAACCTACCTTGTAAGGCCAAAGGAATAGCTTCAATCTGGATCTTTGTGGGTTTTGTCCAACCCAACTGGTCACAAGCTTCACACAATACATCGGTCACACCCTTAGAATTCAGAAAAATACATCTTAGCCAAGAACAGCACACACCTACCTCCCTCCTACTTAACTGACTTTGACAGAACCATCAAGTACAATGCTTATACTTGATTTAGAACCTATTTACTGTGCATCTCAGATCCTACTCTTTATAACATGAGACAGTAGCTCAAGACTTAACGAACACTTTGTACTCACCAAGGCCAAGGCCAAATGCTTTACATGTATCATCTCACTGAATTGTCACAACAATTCTGAGAGGTAAGTACTTTTACTACCCCCAATTTACAGATGTGAAAAGAGAAGCACAGAGAGGTAACAATTTGTCTATAGTAAGAGACTGGGTCAAAATTCAAATCTGGTTGGTTCCTCTGACTCCAAAGCTCCAACTATAGAGACCAGTTCCCCATATGTACAACCTCCTGGACACATACAAACGTTGCCACACTAAACTGCAGAACAGGGCAAATAGGGGCCCTGAGAGCCCACGAGCCCTCTCACCACCCAAACTCGGAGTAAGCCCGGAACCCGGCCCTCTGAAATTCTGGGGGAAAACCCAAGCTAGGCCCCGAGATGCTTTTGTACACTATCAGAGCGAGGTCTAAGGTAACTGGGGTATGCCTGAGCCTGACACCAGAGTATATAAAGGAAGCCAGCATCACCCAGTCTCACCAGGTCTTTAAATGTTTTAGTTTCCTCCTCTTCCACCACCGGCTGGGGCTCTTCGGTCGGAGAATCGTGCTCCTCGGATGCTGCCATCTTGCCCGAGGTCTCCGGAAGTGGGTCTGCGGCGCGCGGGATGCCGGGAAATGTAGTTTTAGTTCTCCCCGGTCGGTGTGCTCTGGGCGCCCCCTGCGGGCTTGCAGAGATTTGCACCCGTCCGCTAGACGGGTGGGGCCCAGTGGAAATGCAGCTCAAAATTAGCGGTGGATATGAGCGCGTAGGCTTGGGGAATAGATCCGAGTGCAGAAGGGACTGATCACCAGGAAATCCAGTTGACCTTTAGGTCCCTCTTAAAGAGCATTCCCTACGTGTGTCGCCAGTTACGTCTCTCACTTTTCTAACCATAGAATTTGGAACGGATTGGTATCACAATACTATTTTTTTCATTATTTCATTAATTTATTCGAACATGTTGAGAACCTACCATATGCTAAGTTTATGCTAGATACCTAGTGAACAGGACAGTGACCTCTGCCCTCGTGGAGAAAAAGAAGACAGATCATAAATAAGCTATCACAAACCATTTCAAATTGTGAAAAGTGGCTGGGTGCGCTCACGCCTGTAATCCCAGCACTTTGGGAGGCTGAGACAGGCGGATCACTTGAGGCCAGGAGTTCGAGATCAGCCTGGGCAACATGGTAAAACCTCATTTCTACAAAAAAATACAAAAATCAGCCTGGCATGCATGGTGGCATGTGCCCAGCTACTTGATAAGCTGAGGTTGTGGGATCACTTGAGCCCAGAGGTTGAGGGTGCAGTGAGCCAAGATGGTGCCACTGCACTCCAGCCTGGGTGACAGGGTGAAATCCTGTGTAAGTAAAAATGACAGAGTAACCTGGGGAGGGTGGGTTGTGGGGATAACTGTGAGACTGGGAAGGCCTCTCTGAGACAATGATTTTGAGCTAAGACCTCACTGAGGAGCAGGAGAAAATGCTGTAAGAGCCCAGGAGATAATTATTCCAGAGTAAGAGAATTACAAGTACCAAGACCATGAAGCTACTGAGGCTATTTGGGAAAGCAGCAAATTCAGAGCTGTATGTTGCATGCCCCATGGCCAGCAAGTGCCCTCCCATGGCCTGTCACTCGGGCCTCACACTGTGCAGGGTGCTTATTGCAGCCTTATTCCTGAGGATGGGAAGTTGGAGGCAATCTGGTGCCCGTCACTGGGAAAATGCATGTTAAAATGTGAACATGGTGTCTACAAACATGCCCTTAACAATATGATTAGATCTCAAAGTGCTGAGTGAGAAAAGCATAAAATACATCAAGTATATTAAAATATAGGCCCACAGATATCACATTCTGCTAAAACACATCCAACAGAAGATTCTTGAAATATTTTAGAATGGTTGCCTGCGGAGGGAGAGTAATTAGAATAAATTTGGGAACTGGGAATAAAAAAAACTAAGTATAAAAGAAAATAGGCTGGGGAAGGGGGCTCACACCTGCCATCCCAGCACTTTGGGAGGCCAAGGTGGGTGGATCACTTGAGGTCAGGAGTTTGAGACCAGCCTGGTCAACATAGTGAAACCCCGTCTCTACTAAAAATTAGCTGGGCTTGGTGGTGTGCACCTGTAATCCCAGCCACTCAGAGGGCTGAGGCAAGAGAATCCCTTGAACCCAGGAGGCAGAGGTTGCAGTAGGCCATCAGTCCATTGCACTCCAGCCTGGGTGACAGAGCAAGACTCCATCTCAAAATAATAATAATAATAAATACACAAAGCAAGAGAGGGGACTTTGTGATGCCAGTGTGCTTGGCCTGAGAATCGTGATGAACTCAACTCAATATGCCTGCTGTCTTTCCCACCACCACACCAAAAAAAAAAAAAAAAAATCCCTGATTTAGGCATCACAGTGGTGTCTGTGACAACAAAAAGGGTAGGGTTCAGTGAGAAAAGTGGGCTCAGCTCAGACCCTGCAGGGCCCCATGGAAAAAGGTCTGGGATTTGGGTGTTAAAATGCAAATCCCAGACCTTTTTCTCTCTTAGATTAGGGGTCCCCTTGGACTGGTGCAGAGGGAAGCCACTGGGGGGTTAGAGCAGGGAAGAGACATGGTCTACATGTTGAAAATATTCCTCTAACTCTCTGTGGAGATAAGCTGTAGAAAGAGTGGGAAAAGGAGACCATCTAAGGCAGTGGCCCCAACCTTTTTGGCACCAGGGACTGGTTTCATGGAAGATAATTTTTCCACCGAGTTGGGGCAGGGATGGTTTCAGGATGAGTCAAGTCCATTACATTAATTGTGCCCTTTATTTCCATAATTATAATATTGTAATATATATTGAAATAATTATACAACTTGCCATAATGTAGAATGAATGGGAGTCCTGAGTTTGTTTTCCTGCAACTAGATGGTTCCATCTGGGGGTGATGGAGACAGTGACAGATCACCAGGCAATAGATTCTCATAAGGGACAGGCAACCTAGATCCCTTGGGATAGGGTTTGTGCTCCTAAGAGAATCTAATGCCACCACTGATTTGACAGGTTGTGGAGCTCAGGTAGTCATGCTTGCTCACCTGCTTGCTGCTCACCTCCTGCTGTGCAGCTCGGTTCCTAACAGGCCACAGACTGGTACCAGTCCACGGCCCGGAGGCTGGGGACCCTGATCTAAGGGAGAAGGGATGGTCTTCATACCCCTGGCTCTAAGCACAGGGCCTGGCAAAAAGTGGATGCTCTGTAAATGCTGCCTGGCTGAAGTAAAACTCAGCAAAGTGTTGGGATCAGGAACCCCAGCAGACCAGGGAGGGCTTCACTGTTTGTTTTTTAGGGAGTGAGGTTTTTCCGTCTTTAAGATTACACTCTTGGCCGGGCACATTGGCTCAGGCTTGTAATCCCAGCACTTTGGAGGCCAAGGTGGGTAGATCACTTGAGGTCAGGAGTTAAAGACCAGCCTGACCAACATGGTGAAACCCCATCGCTACTAAAAATACAAAAATTAGCTGGGCATGATGGTAGGCGCCTGTTATCCCAGCTACTCGGGAGGCTGAGGCAGGAGAATCACTTGAACCTGGGAGGTGGAGGTTGCAGTGAGCCAAGGTCGTGCTTCTACACTGCAGCCTGGGCCACACAGTGAGACTCGCCCTCCAAATATATATATATATATATATATATATATATATATATATATATATATATATATATATATAATAAAAATTTTAAAAACGTTACACTCCTGCAGAATAGGCCGGGGCCTTTGGTCTTTTTATATTCATTCACTCCAAGTTAAAAGAAAGGCGGGAAGACACACACTGGATAAGACACCAGGCCACCCTGAAATTGGTTCTATTGGGCAGTCACAGGCATACCATTATGCTACCCCGTCTAAGGCACTCCATCTCTCTGTTTAGCTCTCCTCTCGGGCCACCCTAGATGGTCTCCAAAGTGCATACATATGCTTTGGGATAAGGGGACGTCATCTTCTCCCAAAGAAAGCCTACGCAGCTCACTTGGGCTCTTCCTCTTCTTCCCTGTTATGTGGACCTGCTGGGGCATTTGTACCCCTCATCTGACAGATGAGAACTCTAGTCCCAGAGAGTAAGGAGACATAAGAGTAAAGAAATAGTAAAGATCACAAGAAATAAGACTAGAAGCCATGCCTCTTAGACCGGACACCGTGGTTCACGCCTATAATCCCAGCACTTTGGGAGGCCAAGGCAGGCAGATCACCTGAGGTCAGGACCAGCCTGGCCATCATGGCAAAACCCCGTCTCTACCAAAAATGCAAAATTTAGCCGAGTGTGGTGGTGTGCGCCTGTAAACCCAGCTACTTGGGAGGCCAAAGCAGGAAGATTGCTTGAACCTGGGAGGTGGAGGTTGCAGCGAGCTGAGATGACACCACTGCACTCTAGCCTGGGTGACAGAGTGAGACTCTGTCTCAAAAAAAAAAAAAAAGCCAAGCCTCTTCAGACCAGACCAAAGCTTTTACCAAAAAGAACATAATCTTACATAATCGAAAGCAGCTTTCTTCTTCAAAACCAGCCACACAGACTTTTCTGTAAGAACAAAGAGAGAAAGCAGTTGCAGTATTTGTTTTGCTTCCCCATGACTCATTCCCTGATTGCATTTAGGAGAGTGGAACTGGAAAGGAAGAGCTGAGAGGAGGAGAGGGTCCTGACTGGAGAGCGAGGGGAAGCAGCGATTAAAACGCCTGAAAAGGGGACTCAGATGGAAACAACTGGAAGGTCTATAAATGCGTACATAATACAACGGCCAACGTTACCCGAATTTTGTTCAAATGTGTTACAGAAAAGAGAGAATCATCCGTAAGATGTCTGGGGGTGGCTGCTGCTTTAAGGAAACTGATCTAAACCTTTCAACTCAGTTATAACATAAAACCCTGTTGATTTTAGCCAAGCAAGAGTCTTTTCTGTTTGTTCTTGGATAAGTCAGACACAGGCTGCTTTTAGAACTTCCTCTGGTGCCACTGTCCCCAAGGTTTCAAGGGCGGTGAAAAGAATGTGGCATGCAGTGACAGCAGTGTCAGTGCTGCTCAGTTCCTTGATCCGTTCCTGCCAGCAAGGTTTGGGCCTGGGAACAACACCCACCCCAGTGGCAAGATTGATGTCAAATCCACAGGATGGCCACAGGTGTGTTCAGAAGAGGACCTGCCGGGCTGAGATGGTTGTCAGCTTTTGACTATTCCTATCAGGTGAGAAGCAGTTCAGATATTTATATTCTGGGAATGGAAATAATAGAGGTCCATTCTAGTTAACTGAGCCGTGTCATATCCTGTACTTTCAGAACAATGAGAAAGCTTGAGGAGGAAATCTAAATAAACACTCTACATGATGAGGGAGGAAAAGCAAGCCTGAAACAATATCCCAACTCCAGAAGGAGAGGTCGAAGGTCTGACCCCAACTTACTCAAAGGTTTTCATGAGCCGCAGGCTCCTTCGCCTTCATGCCCCTCTTCTTTCACAAAAAAAGTATTAAAAATTATATTTTACAACTGCAGTAGTATATAGACAAATATATTAATGTTACACATTAAAACCTGTTCTTTGGCTCAAAAACAACTTTTTTATTGTATTATTTTTACTTTTTAGAAACAGGCTCTCTCTTCTGCCCAGGCTAGCGTGCAGTGAGTTCTGACTGTGCCACTGCAACCTTGAACCCCTGGACTCAAGTGATCCTCCCACCCAGCCTCCCAAAGCACTGGGATCACAGGCATGAGCCAACGCAGCTGTGCCTCTTTGTTTTTATGTTTTTTTTTTTTTTTCTTTTTTGAGATGGGGTCTCACTTTGTCGCCCAAGCTGGAGGGCAGTGGCATGATCTCGGCTCATTGCAACCTCTGCTTCCTGAATAGCTGGGACTACAGGCACGTGCCACCACGCCCAGCTAATTTTTGTACTTTTAGGAGAGATGGGGTGTCACCACATTGGCCAGGCTGGTCTTGAGCTCCTGATCTCAAGTCATCAGCCCACCTCAGCCTCCCGAAGTGCTGGGATTACAGGCATGAGCCGCCGCGCCCTGCCCTGGCCTTCTTTAGATTTTAAAAGAAATTAAAACCTGTTTTTGGAGATCTGTGAAAGCACTGTGGCTCTAGGCATTGGGTCAAGGGAAGGGTGAGGAACGTGGGTGAAGCCTGCCACAGCCCAGGAACCCAGGACCGCTGTGGGGGTGAGCAGCTTAGTGTGTTGGTGGTTCTGGAGCAAAAGTAGAGTGAGCCCCCAACTTAGGGACAAGAGAGGGCTTTCTGTGAAGGACTCAAAGAAAAATCAGTATCAGTTTCTGCACAAAATGGTTGAGAAGCCGCATACGCGGAGGTCTATTTTGGAGGACGCTCACTTAGGACCAAGTGCCCTTTATTCAAGAAGGAACCCATACCCTACATAGTCAGTCAGGAAATTATCTTTAGACTTGTGAGTGCTAACTTGTCATGAATATGTATGTTCAGAGGAAGAAAGGACATACATAGATGATGTAATAATGGGGGCAGAGAGAGAAGACAGCAGTCTACATAAATCCAGAAAAGAGACAGTTCAAGTTACTTAGTTTTCTAACCAACTCTTGTCTAGAGGGAAAAAACTACTCCTTGCTATTTGTTGATTTCTTTTTCTTTTTGCTTTTAATTTGAAACTTTTTTTTTAATGTTTGTTTGTTTGTTTGTTTTCAAGACGGAGTTTCGCTCTTGTTGCCCAAGCTGGAGTGTAGATGCGCTATCTTGGCTCACTGCAACCTCAGGCTTCTGAGTTTAAGCGATTCTCCTGCCTCAGCCTCCCGAGTAGCTGGGATTATAGGCATTCGCCACCACGCCTGGGTAAGTTTTCTATTTTTAGTGGAGACAGGGTTTCACTATGTTGGCCGGGCTGGTCTCAAACTCCTGACCTCAGGTGATCTGCCTGCCTCAGCCTCCCAAAGTGCCGGGATTACAGGTGTGAGCCACTGTGCCCTGCCTTTCCTGTGACTTTTAAACTGAGACTTGAAAGCTGAGCAGCACTTACTAGCTGCGTAGGGTGTGGCAAGAGGTCTACAGAGAGAAAGAATCTTCCAAGTGAAGCCCCTGCGGTTGAAAAAATCAAAAAGAAATGATAAGGCAGCAATTTATGAAAAAGCTGGACGTACAGTGAAGGACCTTGCCAGGACCTTATGGAGCAGGTTAAGGATCTGGGCTGTGGGACTTTATTCTAAGGACAATGAATAGCCGTGGAAGAAATTTCAGCATGGAAGCATTTGAAAGGAGTCCTCACTCAGCTGCAGTGGAGAGTGGTTTGGATAGGGGCGGGATGCAGGAAGATCAGCTAGCAGCTGTTTGAGCAGAAGATGATGGCATTTTGGAGCAGAGAGGAGATGGTGGCGTTGGAGAACAATGGACACTTAAAGGCTGTATACAGGTTAGGTAAATCCTCACGACTGATTTAACATGGAGGATGAAATCCAGGCATGTGTCAGGGATTCCCAGATTTCTGGCTTAACAGGGAGCAAAGTGGCATAACCACTGACAGCTAGAAAACACTGGAGGAGCGGCAAATACGTGGAAGGGAAGAGGTCATGTTCAGAAGGCGTGGCTGTGGTAGGAACCAGGACCTAAACTCAGAAGTCTGGTCCAGAGCTCACCCTTACACCATCCCGTGCCATCCCTAGTGTCGGTTTTGGGCGATTCTGTTTTGATTTTGTTTTTGTTTTTATCGAGATGAGGCCTCCTTATGTCCCACAGGCTGGTCTCAAACCCCTGAGCTCAAGTGATTCTCCCACCTCAGCCTCCCAGAGTGCCAATGTACCCAAGTGTGTTGATACTACATTGGCACTGTACTATCCCCAGTAGGATGAAGAGAAATATCAGTAATACGCTCAAAACGTTTTCAATTCGCTTAAGCCGATTTATTTTGTCTTCTGCAGAGTCTACGCACTTCAGAGGACGTCTCTTCTGTGGGTAATCCGTTTTGAGCCTCAATTTGGCCATATCTTCCAGTGAACATGAAAACTTTAGCATCTGGATTTCTCCCAGTACTTGCTTTTCTCTTCACCTTCTTCATCTCACCCCTTTCTTTCCTGCAGGCTCCACATCAGCAAGTCTTACAGACTCTGTTGCCAAAATTCGTCTGGACTCGCACTACTTCTCCTCCTTTTGTGTCACTGCCATCAGAGTTCAAAATAAATTTTATCGTTGTTTGATTTCCCACCAGAATGCAGGCGTTACCGGAGCAGTGACTAGAGCACATCTGTGCTGTGCACTAATGCAATTCCCACTGCCTAGCACAGAACAGGAATTCAGAAACACTTGCCCAGTGGGTGAATGAGTGGTTGGTAGATGGGTCTCCTGTGAGTGTGCTTAGCATGAATAAATCCCTAGAGCCTACTTATTTACTAATCAGATGGATCACAGGGAGTTTCTGAATCTGAAAAAAAAAGAGAGAGAGAGAGAGAGAGAAACCGACCTAGGAATGTCATAATTTAACAAGGCTGTGGCCACTCCCATGATGGACACCAACCCATAGGCGGTGGCTAGGAGCTGCTCAGCCGGGCTGGGGTGGCAGTGTGGCAGAAAAGCCAACGTTCCTACCAAACCCGCCATTTGGCCCCCTGAGTCCCCAGGTCCATTAGATACAACAGATTTTTCCGTCTAGTTCTCCCGAAAAATCTGGTGTCTCAGACTGAGAACCAAACTGAAGAGGACAATGACGTTTATAATGCAAATAAAATGTATAACGAATGGGTTCAACGTGAAGTCACCATGAGCAGGAAGTTCGAATGTTGTGTTATAATGCTCATGTAGAAAGCCACGGGGGCTAGGGTTTCAAGGTCAGTTCACACTCCGGGCCAGGTCATAAAGGAAGAGGCAGCTTTGAGTCATTTCCTGGTTTTCTGGTTTCCTTGTATTCCCTTCATACAAGTGTTTTTTGGTTTTTTTTTTTTTAATGTATACACTATTTTCTTTTTAGACAGTCTTACTTCCTCACTCAGGCTGCAGTGCAGCGGTCCGATCTCAGCTCACTGCAACCTCCGCCTCCTAGGCTGAAGAGATTCTCCTGCCTCAGTCTCCTAAGTAGCTGGAATTACAGGCGTGTGCTAATTCTTTTGTATTTTTAGTAAAGACAGAGTTTCTCCATGTTGGCGGGGCTGGTCTCAAACTCATGGCCTCAAGTGATTCACCTGCCTCACCCTCCCAAAGTGCTGGGATCACAGGCATGAGCCATCGCACCCAGCATTAAATGTATACACAATTTTTTAAAAAAGTACTAGAAATGGAGGTGTGTATAAAGTTCCCTGGCAATCCCGATACCAAGGCCACAATAAAATAATGAGTGTAATACACAGCGGCTTCCAGCTACACTGAAGCTAGAAGCATGTGAATTTCATAGAGGAAGTTTGATATCTAAATGCTTAAAATAAATAAAACATTCACTGGTCTCCTGGACACTTCTCATGCTTGATGACAGCCCAACATCTTGTAATCATCTTTTCCAATGATTGGCAAATTCCTCCCATTTTAAGTTCATCTCCTTGAAGTAGAAACCAGAAACTCACTCTCCACCTTCCCTTGCACCTGGGTCCCAGACACATGACTTGGTCTCTGCCACACAGACACAGTCACACCAGAGCTTAGTTCAGACGCGGGTCGGGCAAGGAAGTGGACACAGCCATTGGGAGAGTTGTCCTGCTGAAGGGGCAGCAGCAAAGGCTGTGACGTCCAGGCCTGTGCTAGGCGTGCGGTATGAGGTGCCCGAGCCTGCAGCAGCAGCAGCGGGGTTTCTGCCGGAGACGTGATCTCACAGCATGGTGTGCTGTTCCTGGCTGCATTGCCCTTGAGCCTGACTTTTACTTTCTTGGAGATTCTGCGAGCTTCCTAATATGCTTTAATAAATTCCTTCTCTGCCTCACTAGAAGAGGTTCTGGTGTTTGTATCTAAGAACCCTAAGAGCTGGTAAAGGAAAAAAACTACATTTCTCTGATCTGTTGGGTTTTTTGTTTGTTTGAGATGGAGAATCGTTCTGTCACCCAGGCTGGAGTGCAGTGGCTCAATCTCAGCTCACTACAACCTCTGCCTCCTGGGTTCAAGCGATTCTCCTTTCTCAGCTTCCCGAGTAGCTGGGATTACAGGTGTCCACCGCCCCCACCCCGACCCTGCTTAACTTTTGTGTTTTTAGTAGAGACGGGGTTTCACCATGTTGGTCAGACTGGTCTCAGACTCCTGACTTCAGATGTGATCCATCTGCCTCAGCCTCCCAAAGTGCTAGGATTACAGGCGTGAGCCACTGTCCCTGGCCTGATCTTTTTTTTTTTTTTTTTTTTTTTTTTTTTGAGATGAGATCTCACTCTGTTGCTCAGGCTGATCTCAAACTCCTGGGCTTAAGTGATCTTCCCACCTCAGCCTGCCGATCATATGTTATGAAAACCTGCTCAGCAAACTGTCCGTCTGTGTTGGTCCTTTGTGCAATCTGGTGAGCCTGTGCATTTCCTTACTGCGTCTTTCTCCCACTCCCACTTTCCTGAACCAACTCAGCTCAGCCTTCCCGTGCCCCGTCTCCCACTGTCACTCTCAGCCTATGACTTGCTTCCTATTTCAGTGAAAAAATGAAAAAAAACTGCCACGTTTCCACCGCCCGTCTTATCTGCCTTCCCTCTTGTTCTTGAAGGTGTGCTGTCATGCCCCTGCCAAATGCAGCCAACCCTCCACGTGAGCCCTGGGCCAGATCTCACCCCCTCCTACTTTCTCAAGGACATTCCTCTGAAGTCCCTGTGCTCTCTCCTGCTCCATGAATGTTTCTCTCTGCACTGGATGATTCTCCCAATATCTATACATGCTGTTATTTCTTCCCATCTTAAAACGTATTTCTGATGACCCCACATCCCTGTAGTGCCACTGCCCACTTCTCTGTTTCCTTGACAGCAAACTCTTCGTACACATTGTCTGTGTAGGCCGCCTCCCATTCCTGTTTCTTGAATCCACTTGAGTAAGCCTTTTGCCCAAAACGTTTCCAGGGAGACTTCCTTTAGGACCGTCATGCTGCCGAATCCAACTGTCAGTTCCTGTTCTTCATCTTACTTGATTCCTTAGCAGTATCCAACTGTCTCTTCCTTGAAAAATCCTTTTCACTTGGGTCTCAATACACTGGAGACTCGGTCTTTCTCCTGGCTCGCTGGCCGTCCCTTCTGTCTTCCTAGCTAGTTCTTCCTTATTCCCACCCCTTCCCACCCGAAATGTCAGAGTACCCGGGGCTGGATCCTTGGACCTGGTCTCTGTATTGCCTATTTCCACTCATCTCTTGTGGCCACATCCAGTCTCATGAGTTTTAATACCACCAACTTGCTCGGGATCCCCAAATGGATATCGCCCTTCTAAGTCCTTCCTTGGGTCTCAGACTCATGTATTCAGCTGCCTGCTAGGATATGTCAGGAATCTCTAACACTCAACTCCTGACTCCACTCCTCCCCAGCGTGTTTCTCCCACAGCCTTCCCCACATCAGGAAATAGCCATGTCATCTTTCTAAATTACTCAAGCCAGAACTCCTCTCTTACACCTCCCACACCCGATCTGCCAACAAATCTTGCGGGTCTGCTTTCATCATGTATCCGGAATCTGGCTACTTTTCTCCACTCCCAGCTACCAACACTTCTGACCTAGGTTATGGCAGGAGCCTCTTAACTAGTCTTCTTGTTACCATTCTTACCTCTCAACCATCAGTTCTCAACATAGCAGCAAAGGGATCCTTTGAAAACATGAGTCAGTTAGGCATGGTGGCTCACGCCTATAATCCTAGCACTTTGGGAGGCCATGGTGGACGGATCACTTGAGGCCAGGAGTTCAAGTGCAGCCTGGCCAACATGGCAAAACTACATCTCTACTAAAAACATAAAGAATTAGCCAGACATGGTGGCATGCACCTGTAATCCCAGCTACTCAGGAGGCCCAGAAAGGAGAATCACTTGAACCTGGGAGGTGGAGGTTGCAGTGAGCCAAGATCACACCACTGCACTCCAGCCTGGGTGACAGAGTGAGACTCTATCTCAAAAATAAATAAATAAACAAACAAGCTGGGCACGGTGGCTCACACCTGTAATCCCAGCACTTTGGGAGGCCCAGGCTCGCGGATCTTGTGGTCAGGAGTTCGAGCCCATCCTGGCCAACATGGTGAAACCCCACTTCTACTAAAAATACAAAAATTAGCTGGGCATGATGGTGCGTGCCTGTAATCCCAGCTACTCAGGAGGCTGAGGCAGGACAATTGCTTGAACCAGGGAGGCGGAAATTGCAGTGAACTGAGATCATGCCACTGCACTCCAGCCTGGGCAATAGAATGAGACTCCACCTCAAAAATCAATAAATACATAACCACAGAATTGAGTTCCTTTTAGCCCTTCATAGTGTCATCCATCATAACAAACACCACAGGAACTCGGCACTTCTCTGGGGTGTGTACTCAAGTTCAGAGTCAAAGTTTAGACAAGATTATGTTCTGTTTGCTTGAACTATAAACAAACCTGGAATTATGTAAATGAATCAAGGATTGAAGTATGGGGTGAATTTGAGCAGAAAGAAGTTGGAATTAGGAAACAGCTTGAAGGTCATCGTAGGTGTTAGGACATAAAAGCCTAGGTGGGTGTGGGAGCAGTAGAATGGATCAAAACGGAGGGGAGAGACATTTCATGGGAAGGAAATACTTTGGCAAAAGTATATTAGAGTGGCCAGGTATGGTAGTTCATGCCTATAATCCTAGCACTTTGGAGGCCAACACAGGTGGATCGCTTGAGCCCAGGAGTTCGAGACCAGCCTGGGCAACATGGCGAAACCCCATCTCTACTAAAAATACAAAAATTAGCCAGGCATGGTGGTGAGCACTTGTGATCCCAGCTACTCAGGAGCTGAGGTGGGAGGATCATGGTGGGAGGTTGAGAGGACTTTAGCAGTGGCCACACCAGTGCACTCCAGCCCACGCAATAGAGGGAGAACCTGTCTCAAAAAAGGAAAAGAAAAAAGAAAAGTATATCAGAGAAGTAAGAAAAAGGACAATTTAGAGATGATGATGATGATGATATTTCCAGGTAGACAATTGGGAGACTGATGTTGCCTTTGATAGAAGAGCTGTGAAACTGGGCCAGTTTTACAGAGAAATTTAGATTCAGAGGTTCTAAGAAGCAGTGCCAGCATATCCATGAGGATAAACATTGCTTGTTCAGTCAACAAATGCTATTGGGCATCTCCTGTGGCAGGAGCTGGAGAGCTGGAGAGAGATTTAACAATGTCTATGATGTGGTTTCTGTCCTTAAGAGCCTTGGGGTAGGCACATACATATTTAATAAAAGGTATCAAGTGATAAATTTACATAAGAGACACACAGATTGCTCCTAGACATTCAGATGGGAATGTCTGCATCTGGCTGGAGTCAAGTACAGCACATCAGTGAGAGGAATGGGATAGTAGGAATGCAGCTAGGGCTTTGGTTTATGTGCACTCTTCTGCAACCTTTTTCAGTCAGTCAGTGATTTCATTTGTTTTCGTTTTATATGATACCCACCAAATTCAACTTGACCCCAAAGAATCCTTTGGAGCTGGTTTCATCCTTACCAACATCCAGCCCACGACTACTGAGACCCTGGAAACGCACATGCTCAGTGAAGGGCTGTGTGGTGAGGTCAGGGGAATGGCAGCCTGGGTCTGAGGCTCAGGGGAACTTGAACTTTAAGACTGGAGGAGAAAAGAAGCTGTCAGGGAAACTGAATAGGAAAGGCTGGTGTCACAGAATTCAAGAGAAAGGGTGCCTTAATAATCAGGTATTCAGCAAAGTCAGAAGTTACAGAGAGGTTAGAAAGGATGAGAATTAAACAGCTAATAGTGTTCACTATGCAAAACCTCAGAGAACAATGTTAGAATCAAACCAACCACAGGCAAAGCATTATGATGAAGACGTGTGATACCCAACGTGTTATTCCTACTCATACCTATGTACTCACCCACATGCCTCCAGCGCTTTTAGCCCATAACTGCTAGACTGCAACTGAGCACACACCCCTAACAGGAAGAAATTTGACAAGCAAGGTCAGTGGTAGTTTCGATGGAATGACCCCAACAAGTTTCATTTTTTTGAGGTTTTCAAATCTGATCTGGATAGGCCTGTTCGACCAGTAATTTCTTCCTTCATGTCCGTGTGGGCTCCACTGTTATCTTCAGTTCCAGTGCATCTGCAGTTAGCAAAAGGTCCTTATAAATCACGTCCTTCCACTTCAGGTGTTTTGTTTACAAGAATCTTGCCATGTTTGGGAGATTTGGGGGACCATCGCAAAGTATTGTTCTGTACATAGGTTTCCGTTTTGTTTTGTTTGAGACAGAGTTTCGCTGTCAGCCAGGCTGGAGTGCAGTGGCACAATCTCAGCTCGCTGCAACCTCTGTCTCCTGAGTTCAAGTGATTCTCCTGCCTCAGTCTCCCGAGGAGCTGGGATTACAGACGTGTGGCCACCATACCCAGCTAATTTCTGTATTTTTATTAGAGACGGGGTTTCACCATGTTTGCCAGACTGGTCTCGAACTCCTGACCTCAGTTGATCCACCCACTTCAGCCTCCCAAAACGCTAGAATTACAGGCGTGAGCCACTGTGCCAGCCTGTATATAGGTATGATTAGAGCAAAGTTCTGTAACTTTCAAATCACACCCACATCGTTTATTATAAATACTAACTTGCAAAACTATATTTTAATTTCTGATTGACTAACCTACTGGCATAAGATTACTCTTTCTAGTTGGCTAGACTGTTACTGCCAAGAGATTTTTTTTTTTTTTTTTTTAGACAGGTTCTGGCTATGTTGTCCAGGCTGGTTGGAGTGCAGTGGTGCAATCACAGTTCACTACAACCTCGACCTTCTGGGCTTAAGCAATCCTCCCACCTCAGCCTCCCAAGTAGATGGGACTACAGGTGTGCAACACCACGCTCAGTTCGTTTAAAGTTTTTTGCACAGATGATGTCTCACCATGTTGCTCAGGCTGGTCTCTAACTCCTGGACTCAAGCAACCCACCTGCCTCAGCCTCCCAAGGTGCTGGGACTGGCCAGACACGTTGGCTCACACCTATAATCCCAGCACTTTGGGAAGCTAAGGTGGGCAGATCACCTGAAGCCAGGAGTTCAAGACCCCCCTGGCCAACATGGTGAAACCCCGTCTCTACTAAAAATACAAATGTTAGCCTGGCATGGTGGCCGGCACCTGTAATCCCAGCTACTCAGGAGTCTGAGGTAGGAGAATTGCTTGAACCCAGGAGGCAGAGGATGCAGTGAGCCGAGATCGTGCCACTGCCCTCCAGCCTGGGCGACAAGAGTGAAACTCCATCCCCCCAAAAAAAGAAAGAAAAGAGCATAACTAGAACTTTGGAGTCAGGCTGCCAGAATTCAAATTCTGGGGCGCCTCATGCTGGCAAGGCAACCTCTCAAACTCCTTACTTTGTCTAGTAATATAGGGTAATTGTAGCGTGCAAACCACAAGAGATTTGCAAGGTCAATGAAATGAAACAGGTCAAATTGTAATTAGAACAGTATCTAGTGAGTTACCAATAAGTCTTAGCAATTGTTATTGTTAAATAACCCATATGTATGTTCAATATTACTGAAATGTCATTTTATTTAAGCAGTGAGAAAAATACTGTTTTTAAATAGTATTTTGAGAGTACAGTTTTAATACAAAGTAAGGGCAGAAACAAATGTCTGCTTATCAACCAGGGAGCCCTAGAAAAAGAAGTTTCACCTAAAAGAAAGATTTTTAGGCATCCCCCTACCCCAAACTGCATCTACACAAAAAGCTTCTCCCAGTTACAATTATTTTGGTGAATTTGTCAACCGTATTCACACAAATGCTGGAGGAAGCCAGGATCTGGCTGCTCCTGTGTGTAAGGGAGGCAGAGGCCTTGGCTGTGACCCATGGCTAAAGCTCAGGGCGAATCAGGTCACTGGCCTGCCTGTCCTCCGAGCTCTGGGGTTATAGTGTAAATACAAAATTAGATTAAGCATTATTTTCTGCAGATAAAGCTTCGTATAGACAGTCTCTATGTGTGCAGGCAAAGACCATATCACAGAGCCTTCTCTCCACAACCCAGTGCTAATGCTAGTCAGGTGTGGGGGTGCCGAGGACCCCTAATGTGCATTCCTGGCCCCTGGATGGATCTTGCTTCATCAGCACGATTTCCCCTCTCCTAACAACTCTCTGGTTGCTAAGAGATTGTTTTCAGATCTAAGGGCTCACTCTTTGTCCTATTCCAGACCACAGCAGGGTTTACTTTTCCTCTTCTGAGTTTGCCAGGAGCAAAAAGTAACATCCCAACCTCCTGTCAAGTTAACAAGAGATTTATTGCAATTAACTAAAAGGACACTTGTTACTACAGGAATACCATATGCTTCAGCAAAGGCAGGATCCCAGCTTGCGGCTGGCCTCTGCAAACAGTCAGGGGCCTGCCAACACAGCCTTTTTCGGTCGTACAGTCATTAACAGTGCAGCCTCCAGACCCAGGAATGTTTCCAAGGTGCAGCTGGCACTCAGATAGTGAGGTCATCTCCACAGCAGTCTCTCCCAACTGGCTGCAGCAACCACAATAGGCTTTTTGTTTGGATTGCTGGACCCCCTTCTCAATGGTCACCCTCCTTTCCTTTCTTACCAACAGAATCTTAATACTACTAGGGGCTACGTTGTTCTTGGCTAAAAATACATTTCCCAGCCTGTCTTGCATGGTCAAGATCGGTGACTTGCAAGGTTAAGTCCCCCGGAGATTTACGGGAAAGTTTTGCTTTCCTGATATACATGCTGCCCTTCACCCTCCCTGTCCACCTCTCTTCAGTGTTTGGATTTTGTGAAGGCTAATCTGGCTGATTCTAGGTTTCCTTTCAATTCCTTCCCAAGTTATAATTATGTTCAAAGGTTTTGAGACTGCCGGAAGTCTGATTTCAAGGCAATAAGGGAATTCCTGTGTATGCATTGAATACTTTTAAAAAATGGATTCATATAGTTTGATCTGAATCTTCTAAGTGAAAATGATTAAACATTTGCCCCTTTTCAAAGTTACTGCTTCATACCCAAGGAAACATAGGACTAGGAAATTAATTACAGAAAGATCAAAACGTTTGAGGAATGAGCAATTTATTTCAATAAAGGGAAGGCATTAATTTTGCTACAGTGGGAAAAAATGAACTCAAGAGTTGCTACATGTGACCGTATCCCCATTTATCTCTGCACAATGTCTGTATCTCAGTGTCTCAATTCACTCTAAAGTATTAATTGAGAAATATACCACGTTGGCTAATGGCTTAACATATCTGATTTAGGGAGACTTCCACAACCACTCCTCTCTTTTTTCTCCCAGTAAATACTTTTGATTTTGACACTTGCCATATTGGAAATGACAGGTGCCTGAGGGAAGTGCATCAAAGCAGTTAGAAGCCGAATGCTTGCTAAGGATTATTTTTTTAATGGAGCAGAATGTAGTTTTACTGAATCCTTACAATGCAGAACCCAGTGAATCTCCTTTATTGTGAAACAAAACCACCAAAATGATTGCAAACCCAAGAAGCACTTAAACATTTAGTACAAACATATTTATTTCTCAAATTCTGACATTTTTGTAAAGTACACTTAACATCTAAATATCCCTCTTCCTTCTTCCCTTTTATGACACACATTTCAACCTTTTCATTTATAGAATGAAGACCTTAAGGAAAAGCCTTACTCACATCCCCACAAAAGAAATGAATAAATATTTGTTTCTAGAATCAATCTAACTGAAATTGACTAAATCTTGGTAGAGGCTCCAATCTTATACATAAAGGGATGGATGATGTTTCGTTATCAACACATTCTCATTAAGATAGCCAAACAGTCAATTAAATTATTCAAATGCATTTCTTAAGTTCCTGCTATGTGCAAAGTATTGTTCCAAAGTAGACACTCTTCCTTAGATATAAAGCGGGCCACTGAAATCATAACTTCAAAAGTATAGAACTTCTGATACATCCAAAATATCCAAAGAAAAGTTTGCTGCTGCTGTTGCTGCTGCTTCCAGAAGTGCCCACTTTATTTCCAGGGAATAGCTTAGGCATTGGAAGAATATAATTTAAACTTAAGCATAAATAAAAGGTAGAGTTAGGGAATAGTTGTACCTTTATCCCACAACACAACTAACAATGTGAACTACAGCCCGGTGACCTAAAATGCTAGCATCTGGCCAGGCGAAGCAGCTCACGCCTGTAATCCCAGCACTTTGGGAGGCCAAGGTGGGCAGATCACCAGAGGTCAGGAGTTCAAGACCAGCTTGGCCAATATGGCGAACACCCATCTCTACTAAAAATACAAAAAACTAGCTGGGTATGCTGGTGCACATCTGTAAACGCAGCTACTCAGGAGGCTGAAGCAGGAGAATGGCTTGAACCCAGGAGTCAGAGGTTGCAGTGGGCCAAGATCACACCACTGCATTCCAGCCTGGGTGACAGAATGAGACTCTGTCTCAAAAAAAAATGCCAGCATCTGGGTGAGGCAGTCTAGGAGATGACATCAGCTTGAAAATAAACCAATATACATTTCAAAATAAACCAGGATACAGACAATTGCAATTTATAGAAAAAATAAAAATATAGAAATATCACCTCTTCTCCCCAACCCCAGTACTGAGATTATACTTCCTCAGACAAACTGCCATCATTGGGAAGGATGGGGGTTGATTAGGTACATGTATAGCATATTAAATAATTAAATAACAGAGGCACAGTTTTCGCATGTATGGTCCCAAAGACTTTTCAACTTATTTTTCAACATTACAGCTGTTAAGAATGGAAATTGAAGGAATTGTATTTTCACTGACAGTTTCTTACATACCCCAAAGTGAAAATGCAACACATCACCACCATAAATCATGCTATTCTGTCACCCATAAGACATAACTTCATAGGACATTGGGCTTGCAAGCTCTAAGTGCTTCCTTCACATATCTCTAAATTTTTATTTTTCCTGAACTAAACAGGTTCTTTTTCCAGGTCAAGTGTTATCTTCTGGCAAAATACATTCAGGATAAATATGCTTCCTCAGTATACATCACACAATGCAAGCCTCCATTACAAGCTTAAACTCAGCTTCTGGCCTTGCTATTCGACATTCTCCACGCTTACTTAAATGGATCATTTAAAACACTAGAGGAAAAAAATCCCCCTGAAGGAGACAGACATTCAAGGAAAGCAATGCTGTTTCCAGCTCATGCCTTGCCTTAGAAACTTAATCTCATCTCTTGCAAAGAGCCTCAGCAGTCTCCCATTTAGAAACTTGCTCTTATTATTTTCTAAATGTGGTGATTTAATAAAATTAAATGCAAATAATAAACAATAATTAAATTACAAACTTAAAATAAATTAAAAAATACATGGACTGGCTATTTTCAGAGAAGGTAATAATAGAGAAAGCTCAGTTTCGGGAACTTCACATTCCTTTCTGTACCAGTTTCTACAATAAGTGGGAAACACTGCCCTCTAATGGTTTTATAGTGTTACATCCCTTAGTTCATATGGTGAGACACTGCCCCAGGATGCACATGCGCGTGCACACACACAATCATTCTCTCTCTGGCTCCTGGGACAGTCTGTCTTTTGTCAGACTTCGTGAAAGCTCATTGAGGGGATTAGAAGTTAGCATTTGTTGCAGTGGTTTTCAAACCTTAGTGTGCCACAGAACCACCTAGAGAAATTGTTTAAACTCAGGTTGCTGGGCCCCACATCCAGAGTTTCTGATTCCATAAATTGGCGGGTTGTGTCCAAGAATTTGCTTTCTAGCAAGTTCCTGGGTGATGTTAATTTGCCATTCCAGGGACTACACTATGTGAACCAGCACTATGCTAGGCACTTTGGCTCATTCAACGTCTCACAACAGGGTGAGGTTTTATCATCTTTGTTTTACACAGTCTCAGAGAGATCAGGTGGCTATGCTCACACAGTAGTGACAAACCCTGTCTCAAACCCAGGACGGTCTAACTCAAAACCCATCACTCTCTTCTGAACACAATGGTGTTGGGAAATGAGATTATCAGTCGCTCCGTCTATCAGGGCCTCAGCTGCTTCACGTGAGGGAGCAGGACTTAGAAGATGGTTTGGCAGGCTTCCCCTCTGAGTACTTGGAGGTCTGGACTGGGAGCCATACCCAGGCTGCATCTGGGAGTGGATGAGCTGAGAGGAAAGCGAAGAGGAACAGGGTCCTCTCTGGGTCCTGAACTGTCCTACAACGTTCAGAGAAGGGCTGATTTGCTCTGAATTCTGGAGTTCTTTGTATCAGAAACTCTAGCTAGACAGGCAAGGGCCTCCTCTCACGGGCATTTTGAGGACTTCAAAGACTAGTAGGACTTGGCAAGGACCCAGTGGGTGGCACCCTCTCTAGTCTCAGCTCAAGCCACCAGGGCAGGGTCAGGGACCCTGAAATAACTTTAAAACAGAAGTGCCTGTCCAGCTGTGTTTAGACAGAAAGGTTTTGATTAAAAAAAACAGTTTTGGGGTCACATTCTTCCACTAGGATCACACAACTGAAAAGTCTGTAGCACTCAAGCCCAGGCAGCTGTCACAGTGACGGGAAAAGAAGGGCTGTGGGAACCCACCCATTTCAAAAACAGTTTTTCTCATCTTTTGCCTTCAGCTCCTAACCCAAGTTGGTGTTTTCCTAAGGGAGCTACAAAATCTGGAGCATCCCATGGGGATGATTTGCTGGCCTCGGTCATTAGGAGGAAAGGATGTTCTCAGAACAACAGCTCTGCACGTTGATCAGCAGAGATCTTGAGGTCGTGGCCACGGCTGAACTTGGTGGAGAGCTGGACGCGGGACTCCAGCTGCTCGCTGAGTTCGTCCAGAGCCCCAGTGCAGGACTCCAGGCTCTCGGCCAGTTTTTGAATCTTGGCCTTCAGCACGGCCTGGCTAATCTTGGTGTTCCCTTCCGCCCGCCTGGGGATAAGGAAGCCACGTGAGCCAAAGAAGACGATGAAGTAGACAGAATTGTATAGGGCGATGGAGGCGTTCCTCCCGCACTGCAGCAGCTGGCGGTCTCCGCAGCCCTGCCAGCGGCAGAAGAACTCAAGGCAGCTCAGGATCTCGCGCATCTGGTCCTGGCAGCTGGCCGCGATCTCCTGCACCCTCCGCAGCTCCCGGGAGTTGCAGAAGATCAGCGAGAGGTCGGACGTGATGGTGACAGCCCCTCCGGCTGTGGCCACCCCCAGCCCCACGGCCGACGCCACCAGCGAAGCTCCCAGAGTGACGGGGCTGAGCGAGAGTCCCACGATGGCGGTCAGGGCGCCCGCGGCGCTCAGCGAGCTGCCGGCCACGTTGGCCGCCAAGGAGCGTCTGCGCAGGCGCTCCAGGCGTCGGACCACCTC
The DNA here is from genome assembly GCF_049354715.1 of Callithrix jacchus. NCBI lineage: Eukaryota > Metazoa > Chordata > Mammalia > Primates > Cebidae > Callithrix > Callithrix jacchus. The sequence continues at coordinate 10,515,516 of NC_133510.1, forward strand.
GCGCAGGCGCAGCACCTGGCCGTGCAGCAGGCCTCGGCGGTCCAGCAGCAGCCCTTGGAAGCGCCGCAGCGCGTCGGGCCCCTGCGGCCTCTCCATGCCCTGCGGGAACACAGACGAGCGATCAGCCTGCAGTCTCCGAGCCAGCCCCCGCTCCCGCCCCGCTTCCCGGGCTCGCGTTCAGCGGAGCGTCCCCTGCAACGCTAGGGGAACGGGTCTGTTTGCGGTGGATCGTGGCTCAGGCTCTCCAAGAAGACCTGTTCCGGAATCCGGGTGGAGCCCCACACGTTCTCAGGACCTCATCTCTGCATAATGGAAACGGGAATGGTGCCATCTTCTGCTTGTCTCCCAGGGAACGCTAACGATGGGTTTCGTCAGCTGTGTGTTAAATAAGATTTAAACTGGGAGGGGCGTGGTCTTAGAAGGCTTCTCCAATACCGAGGCCTTCGCTCTGTTTAAGATAACACGTTGTAAGTCGTAGGTTGTACAGTTTGCAAAGCCCTTCCATTATATGAAAATTGGATCCTAGGAGTTTTGCCACATACTTTTCTCTTTCTCTAATAAATGAAAAAGGCGTCACCAAAACCTCAAAAATCGTGTTTTCTACCAAGCAGAAGAAACTAAGTTAGATGCTTGCCTGAAGCAACTCTTCTTCCTGTGGTTCTTCCAAGCTCTTTTCTTAGAATTAAACCTAAAATGAGGTTTGCACTCTTTATTCTTCTAATAGGGCTACTTGGACCTTCAGAAACATCAATCTTTGCTGGGTGCTTAATTTAAACTAAGTTACATTAAATTAGTGTCATTGTGTCTCTTTATTATGGAAAGTTTCCTTAAAAAAAAAATGAGTAATGGTTGGATAAAGTGGCCAAAATTTTTGTTCAACAACTTGTACTAAGTTGAAACCAACTGAAGATGACTGACGAACATAGTAACAAGTTGTACGTCTTGGAAAAGCACATTCATCCTAGTTGCCAAGATTCCCACCTTCATGTCCACTGTACTCTTCATTATTAGGAACGTCTTAAAAGTGGCAAATGACCCATAAAAATAGAGCATTTCAAAGCTGTGAGCTATCAGGGCAGAAACCATTATTCTTGCCTGGAAGAATCACCTGCATCAGACAGGTTCTAGAAGCAGCTGATCCTTCACAGAGCCCAGGCTAGATTCCTCATCTCCTGACTCATAGGACTTAATTTTACTTCCATGCTTCCAGAATCCAGTCTACCAGGGATAATTTTCCAGGTAAAATGAGAAAAAGTCATCCCAAATATATGGCTCCGGGTTCCCCACTTACCTTTCACTTCTGGCTGCTGTTTCTGGATGAGTGTGCTTTATAGTTCCAGAGAACCAAAGTACAATCTGAGGCCGTTTCTGGATGAGTGTGCTTTATAGTTCCAGAGAACCAATGGCTGCCCTGGGAAAGCCTTGTCTCATTCTGAGAATTTGCCATTTCCTGTCCTGACCCCTGCTGCCTTCATCCAGAAGGATGTGACATGGTGGAAAATGACCTGCTAGCGCAGCACATCCCGTATTTAGGAAATGAACATTGTGTGTTCGCTTTCCCTCAAACTCAGGAAGAGAACCGCAGGCTCTTCCCTAACTTGAAACAAGTGTGTTGTCATTCTCCCGGGGGGATACCCTGCCTTTCCTCTCCTGAGAATAGCTAATGACGTGGTAGCGAAGGCCTTCAAATGCACCCCAGGCTGACCAATTATAGTGTTTCTTCAGGCCACCATTACAAAATCGTATTTTAAAAGACAAGGGAGGGGATGGAAGACGCTCATATCTGATATAGCCACTCACACTCCACCGCTGTATTTTTAAAAGCATTGTGCATCTGTGAGTGGCTGGAGCCTGTGATCCATTTGGCATGTAACGGGTACCCTTTAGTCCTAAGAATGCAAGGCCACACCCACAGGAAGTGCTGCGTGCAGTTTTAGGCATCTCCAGCTGTGGAGAAGACATTGGAGGTCTCAGAAAGGGCACACTCCAGGCAACATGCGTCAGAAAAATCAGTGGGGACAGGCTGCAAGAGAAGCTAATTATACACTTTCAGCCGCAGCAGGGAATTGGCTTCCCAGGTTTTCATTTGAAGTAGCAACTGTAGCCCATGTAATAGGGAAATGAGTGGATTCTGTCTACAGGGTAGTGAGATATGGGCTGAAGGGCAATTATTTTGATAATTCAGCAGGGAAAAGTGAGTGTAGCTTCTGTGGACTTGGTGCAGACCAGATCAGGAACATAGCTATCTCTGGGGCATTCAGAAGTGGTTGGAGCTCATCCTGGGAATTCAGTCCTACTACAAAGCCTCAAATCCATCCATCGTCCTTCTAACACTCACCTGCAGATAAGGAGGGGCAAATTCGTTTCTCACTTGAATGAGGATTGTCTCAGCTCTCTGGCTTACCTGGAAAGCCTTAACAGCCATATCATTCTGGAACATGATGAAATCGCTCCCTTTATGACTGTACTTGGTATTTATCAACACAACAGCATTTGCTACTACTTACGATTATAGTCCTTTCAAGCTTGATTATTCTGGATTTGGTCCACTTCCAAATATTCTTGCTGCAGCTCCTCGAAGGATAACTGTTACCTCAATCTAGATGCCTCCAGTGTCTCCTTTTGATGTTAAAAGTGGAAGAATATCCTCCTCTGTCTCCATATACATGGTCACTCCAAATGGGCTGTGGGCCAGGGTAAACTGGGGAGATAGACAGGAGGGACCGTACCCCTGATTCTTCAACTGACACGTGTTCCTCTAACTTCCCTGGACATCATCTTGTATGTTTTGGGTTTAAAGGAACACAATTAAATATTTTATAGATGAGGAATATTGCTGGGATGCAGGGTCTTCTTCAGAGCCTCGATACCATAGTTCAGAGGTAGGATGAAGAATAGTTGGCATGTGTACTGACCTCAGCCCATATCTTGGAATTTGTTTTTCTCTGTGTTGAAAACCCATTTTCTGTGTATTTGCCTCTTTATGGAGGCAAAAACGATTGAGTTATTTGACAGTTTGGGCTGAAGCTTTACTGCCCACAGAAACCTGGTACTTTGGCTGGTCATGGTGGCCCATGCCTGTAATCCCAGCACTTTGGGAGGCAGAGGAAGGAGGATCGCTTGAAGTCAAGGGTTCAAGACCAGCCTGGTCAACATAGTAAGACCCCATCTTTACAAAAAATTTTTAAATTGGCAAGGCATAGTGACTCATACCTGTAGTCCCAGTTATTCAGGAGGCTGAGGCAGGAGGATCACTTGCGCCCAGGAGGTCAAGGCTGCAGTGAGCTATAATGGTACCACTGCAATGTGGCCTGGATGGTAAAGTGAGATCTCATACCCCCCAAAAAAAGTAAAAAACCACAACGAGGCCAGGCGCCGTGGCTCATGCCTGTAATCCCAGCACTTTGGGAGGCCGAGGCAGGTGGATCACGAGGTCAAGAGATCGAGACCATCCTGGTCAACATGGTGAAACCCCGTCTCTACTAAAAATACAAAAAATTAGCTGGGCGTGGTGGCACGTGCCTGTAATCCCAGCTACTCAGGAGGCTGAGGCAGGAGAATTGCCTGAACCCAGGAGGCGGAGGTTGCGGTGAGCCGAGATCGCGCCATTGCATTCCAGCCTGGGTAACAAGAGCGAAACTCCGTCTCAAAAAAAAAAAAAAAAAAAGAAGAAGAAGAAGGAAGAAATGAAGGCATTTTGGTCAAAAGTTCTGTGTGGTCAATTTCTCCAAAAAAATCTGTGGACCACATTCTCAAACTTCTTTTATAAATTATGTGTTGGGCACTTCCAACACATCACCCTGGAGAGACTACATCAAAAGCAGGCGTTGGCCCTTAAACTGGGCTTCAGATCTGTTCAACTCTTTTTTTTTTTTTTTGAGACAGGGTCTCGCTCTGTCAGGCAGGTGAAAGTGCAATGGCACGATCAGGCCTCACTGCAGCCTCAACCTCTTGAGCTTAAGTGATCCTCCTGCCTCATTTTTTGGCTTTTGGGAGAGACAAGTTCTCACTATGTTGAACTCTTGATGCAGCTGAACCGCAGCATTAGCTATAGTAGTTTGAACTCCATAAGGAAAAAGTTTGAACTCCACATTCAATGCAGGAAGAAAAGAGATAGAGAGCTTTTTAAGAATAGGAATCTCCAGGCCCCAGCCCTGGAGGTCTGGAGTGGAATCTGGGAAAATGCAGGTGCTTCCTACCTGCAGCCAGGCTTGTGAATCACGGCTCTAGGAACTGGTAGTTTTCTGACTGCTGGTCACGTGGCAGCAGAAACAGTAATTCTAGTGACAGGACTATGTTAGCTAGGTGTTTATATAGTTATTAACAACCTATTTGCTTTAGGTCCCTACTTGAAACTATCACATTTTAAACATAAAGTGATAATTATGCTCAAGGTCTCCCAGAGGCCTGGGCCACTTCCATTTTTTGAGGCTGTCAGTTTTGGGTTTTTTTTAATTTTTTTCTTTTTTTTTTTTTTTTTTTGAGATGGAGTTTTGCTCTTGTTGCCCAGGCTGGAGTGCAATGGCACAGCCTCAGCTCACTGCAACCTCCACCTCCCAGGTTCAAGCGATTCTACTGCCTCAGCCTCCCAAGTAGCTAGGATTACAGGTGCCCACAACCAGCCTGGCTAATTTTTTGTATTTTTAGTAGAGATGGGGTTTCATCATGTTGGCCAGGATGGTCTTGAACTCCTGACCTCAAATGATCCACCTGCCTCAGCCTCCCAAAGTGTCGGGATTACAGGCATGAGCCACCGCGCCCAGCCTCTCAGTTAATTTTAAAAACGAAGAAATTCTATAATGGAATATAAAAAATTGTGGCTTATTTCTCTTAATTGCAATGTAATATATCTTATAATGTTAATATTTTGCTACTCACAATATAATCATGGATTTATAAAATATTAATTCATAGTGCACTAAGTGGAAAAGTAGCATAAGTTTAAAGCTATATGATATGACTCTTCCTTTTAATCCTTAACAGTATATCTCAGTGACTAAATATAGGACCTCTTTTGGGGGCACTGAAATATAAAATTGAGGGCGGGCGTGGTGGCTCACCCTGCAATCCCAGGACTTTGGGAGGCCAAGGTGGAAGAATCACTTGAGCTAAGGTGGGGTGGGAGGATGGTTTGAGCCTGGGAGGTGAGGCTGCAGTGAGCCAATATCGCACCACTGTACTCCAGCCTGGGCGATAGAGCCCAGGAGTCCGACACCAGCCTGGGCAACATGGCAAAACCCCATCTCTACAAAAAATACAAAAATTAGCTGGGCGTGGTGGCCTGCACCTGCAGTCCCAGATACTGGGAAGGCCAAGGTGGGAGGATCGCTTGAGCCCCGGAGACGGAGGTTGCAGTAGGCCAAGATTGCCCCACTGCACTCCAGTCTGGGCAGCAGAGCCATACTCTGTCTCAAAATAAATAAATAAATAAAATTGAAACAACTCATGAATGTGAGGTTTAGTCCAAAGGTCTTGCAGACTTTCCTTTGTCATCTGTTCTAATATGTACATTCACCAAAATAAAAATAACTTCGACCAGGCACGATGGCTCATGTCTGTAATCCCAGCACTATGGGAGGCTGAGGCAGTTCCTTGGTGGTGTGGGCCTGTAGTCCCAGCTACTTGGGACGCTAAGGAGGGGTGGGAGGGTGGTTTGGGCCTGGGAGGTGAGGCTGCAGTGAGCCCATATCGCACCACTGCACTCCAGCCTGGGCGACAGAGCCAGACTTTGTCTCAAAAAAAAAAAAAAGGTAAATTAAAATAATAACACGCCAGGCACGGTGGCTCACGCCTGTAATCCCAGCACTTTGGGAGGCCGAGGCAGGTGGATCACGAGGTCAAGAGATCGAGACCATCCTGGTCAACATGGTGAAACCCCATCTCTACTAAAAATACAAAAAATTAACTGGGCATGGTGGCGCGTGCCTGTAATCCCAGCTACTCAGGAGGCTGAGGCAGGAGAATTGCCTGAACCCAGGAGGCGGAGGTTGTGGTGAGCCAAGATCGCATCATTGCACTCCAGCCTGGGTAACAAGAGCGAAACTCCGTCTCAAAAAAAAAATAAAATAAATAAAATAAAATAACACATATTCCCCTGAGGATTTTTGCCCATGATTTTTGTGAATTTCACCAGAATGTAAATGCTCTAGAACATAGTCAAGCTCTCATAGTTGCTCACTGAATTTAAAGAAAAATGTTTTGTTCACTTAAAGAAATATTATTTTTATAACAACTTTGTAAGAATTTAACATAAAATTTTCTCTTAGAATCTACCATCTGGGATAACTTAGAGTATTTATTCTGCAGAAGACTTCCAGGATGTCTAGATTGTGTAGAATCTCAGTATTATTGTCAAAAATTCATGAAACTGCACAGGAAAATAAAGACCCAACAAGCACTGCCCTCGAGCCATTTTCATTTCTCCAGATTGCCCTCCAGTCTTTGTTAGTGTACACACACATCCTTAATCACTAGTGTTTAAACACTAGCCTGTGTTCTTTTTACTACTTAACGTTCCTGCAGATAGATACACACTTGGCTATGTTGACATAATCCTCACCTATGTTATTTTTTAATCGCTATGTAATAATCCCATTGTTTGCTTAGTCATTTCCCTGTTAGACACTTGGATTGCTTCCAGGGTTTTCACTGTTTTAACTAGAGTTGCCAGGACAACTGTGTACATTTTTTTTCCTTTGAATTATTTCGTCGAGGGTATTCACAAACGGGAAAATACCACGTCAAGGAGAATGAACATTTTCATAGTTTTTGTTATATATTGCTATATTGCTTTCCAGAAGAATCCATTTATAATGCTAACAGCTTTTGTAGGAATAGGGACAGAAGGCTTTCAAAATTTTCTTATGTTAATGCTTAATTTGGTCTAGTTCAGCCCCACTAATGTGCATTGAACACCTACTGTGTGTCAGACATCATGCTAGAGTCTGGGGACAAAAAGCTGAATAAGATACAGTCCCTGCTGTCCAGGAGACGGCAGATCTACTGGAAGAGAAAAAGACAGAACATAACATTTAAATTTAATGTGGGAAATGCCAGGGATGTGTGCTGGTACCAAGAAAACGCAGGGAAAGTGTGTGCCAAGGAAGTGCTAGGAAAGACTTTCTGGAAGCACTGACATGGAGGTGAATCTTGAGAGTTAAACAGAAGTTATTTGGACAAAAATTAGGAAAGAGAGGAGGGCAGGGCTGGACAAAGGGACAGAATGGACAAAGGCACGAAGGAGTGTCCAGGGTGTTTCAGGCAGTTAAGTGTTGCTGAACATAAAGTGGGAAGCAGGGAAGGCCCAAGGATGAGGCTGAAGGGGTAAGTAGAAGCCAAATCATGGCAGCTTTCCAGTGCCACGTGGGAAAGAGGGAGCCACTGCAGGCATTCATCTGTGGCCTTACAAGGCTCAGTTTGACATCACTGACGGCTGTGTGAAGGATGGTTTTCAGAGGTACACGAGTAAAGCCAGGAGACAGTTGGAAGCTTATTGAAGTAGTTGACAGAGATTATTTCAGATGTAGCCAGTGTTGCTACGATGGAATGGGGTGGATGAAGTACAGAATACGTTTTCGAAGCAAAATTGGCTAATCATACCTAAGGCTGCTCTGACAGGGTGGCCAGCACATCTACTCACATTCTATTGGCCAATCAAGTTGTGGCCAGCCCAACATTAAAGGGATAGGCGATAGGCACGGTGGCTCGTTCCTGTAATCCCAGCACTTTGGGAGGCCAACGCAGGAGGATTGCTTGAGCCCAGTAGTTTGAGACCGGCCTGGGCACCACAGTGAAAACCCATCTCTACAAAAAAAGAAAAAGCCACAAAAGGAGGTGTTAATCTGTAGTTTCAGCTACTTGGGAGGCTGAGGTGGGAGGACTGTTTGAGCCTGGGAGGGCGAGGCTGCGAGGCTACAGTGAGCACTCCAGCCTGGGCAACAGTGAGATCCTGTCGCAAAAACATAAAATAAAATAAAAAACAAAGGGATACAGAGGTATATGCCTCTCACAGGGAGAAGCAAGCAGATCATTGTCAGGATACTTTCTGGCCAAGCATGGTGGCTCACGCCCGTAATCCCAGCACTTTGGGAGGCCAAGGCCAGCGGATTGCTTGAGCTCTGGAGTTTGAGACCGTTCTGGGGAACATGGAAAAACCTTGTCTACACACACACACACACACACACACACACACACACACACACAAAATAGCCAGGTGTGCTGGTGCACCCCTGTAGTTCCAGCTACTCAGGAGACTGAAATGGGAGGATCACTTGAGCCCAGGGGGCGGAGGTTGCAGTGAGCCGAGACTGCGCCACTGCACTCTAGCCTGAGTGATAGAGTGAGATCCTGTCTCAAAAAGAAAAACAAACGACCTTCCCTTATAGAGAAGATATTTCCAGGTGAACTGTGACACCACCATCCACCTCCAATACCCTCTTCCTCTTCAGTTCCTTCTTTGCAATTGCAGTCTCCATCGGGATATACAGGTTGAGAGGTGGAGTTTCCCTAATCCAAAAATCCGAAAGCCGAAATACTGCAGTGAACATTTCCTTTGAGCGTCATGCTGGTGCTCCGTAAGTTTTGGATTTTAGAGCGTCACCAACGTGGCACTCGAAGGAAAAGCTCACTGGAGCATTTCGGATTTCAGATTTTTGGATTCGTGATGCTCAATTGGTACGCATACAATGCAGATATTTCAAAATCCCCGCAAAATTGAAATCCAAATCACTTCTAGTCCCAAAACTTTTGGATTAAGGAATACTCAACCCGTAGTAAAAATCTCGCTCTGGCTGATGTAAGTGAATTATTGCTGTGAGACTGAGGGAACTTACTTGAGCATGGGAAAGGACCACAGAGCTCTAAAGAACCAAGAAACTGAAAGTACAGCAGTCGTTTTGTAATTGGAATAGCCTGTGTGGTGAAACTGACCAACCACTGTATCCTTTTGTCCTTGTATCAGTTTAAGAATAAAAGTTCGAGCGGGGCTGGGTGGCTCACGCCTGTAATCCCAGCAGTTTGGGAGGCAGAGGCAGACGTAGGTGGATCACGAGGTCAGGAGATCAAGATCATCCTAATTAACACAGTGAAAACCCATCTCTACTAAAAATACAAAAAAAAAAATTAGCCGGGCGTGGGGTATACACCTGTAGTCCCAGCTACTTGGGAGGCTGAGGCAGGAGAATCGCTTGAACTTGGAAGGCAGAAGTTGCAGTGAGCCGAGATCCTGCCACTGCACTCCAGCCTGGGTGGCAGAGCGAGACTCTGACTCAAAAAAAAAAGAATCAAAATTTCCAGGAGTGACCACTGGGTTGGCCGAGCTTAGGTCAAGTGCCCATCTACTGTCTGCACTGGGCAGGGAGAAGAGGGGTGACTTGCCTTCAGCTTCCAAGTGGGAGATGGTGAAAGAACTTGACCTTCCCACTAACATTATATATATATAGTCAGGGAGAAAAAGTTTCACACCAGGAAATTGCAGTGGGATTGCTGTGTCGGGGAAAGGGAAACTGAGGCTTAGATAAGTGGAAAGAAAATAGCCACAATAAACATTTTAACCTAATTTTATCCACCTGGAGTTTATTATATATCGTGCCTAGTGGGTGCTAATTCTTCTTCAGATGAATGCAATTTTGGTAATTTTTTATTTAAAAAGTATGTTTTTCTATAGATCTATTATTGCTGGTTAGTCTTATATTGATTTGTTACCGTTGTTAACATGTACTTCTAGGAAATTTATTCCACTAGTTAACCTGTTTTTAATTCAATATAATATGATTTTGAATATTACTTCATAATCAGATTTTTATTTTTAAAGGGAGACTACCTTCAATGCTTTTTGCTGAGGAAAAAAAAACAACCATGTATATTTGGTAATCCTACTTGCTTATTCTTTTGGACATATCTGATGCTGGGAGCTCTTTGATTGTCCCAGGCTTCCTAATGTGATCCACAGAAGGCAGTTTAAAATTTGTCCTGCTTCCTCCTCCACAGGTGTGCACACCTGCACAGAACACCTGGGATCCTGTGGGTGAAACCTACACTTTATCATGAATACAGAAGCGTTTGCCCCATGGGCCCTATTACGGAATATCTAGTTTACCACATGCCTTTTCCTCTGGTGCCAGAAAGACTGCAGCTGAGTCCACATCCCTCCAGTGGCCATAAAGATCCTCTTATCTTCCAGGATGCCAGGAAACAATTACCTTTGTCTGTCCCTTTCCCAGGCTTAGTCATTATCTTGCGAGCTCTCAGACATCTACAACAGCATTGCAGCCTGGATTTTAACACCTGCTTGTTTTGTATCTACAGAGGCATAATAAGTCTTAAGCTTGCCCTCAGCTTTTAGACTATTTGAGTGGTTTAATTTGTAATATGCCTCTTATAGGCAAGAGAATGTTGGATATTGGTTTTCTTCTCTAACTTTGTTTAAAGTCTGTTTTTAGTAGAATTCAGTGGGCACGTTAAACAATATGATGAAGCAAGGGGTGTATCTTTTAACACCCTGAAAGTTGGTCATTATCGTTCTAGTTATTTGCTTTTATTAATTTAGATTTTTTTCTGTTTTTAGAGACAGGGTCTCACTCTGTCACCCAAGCTGGAGTGCAGTGGCACAATCATAGCTCACTGTAACTTTGAACTCCTGGGCTCAAGCAATCCTCTCACCTCGGCCTCCTGAGTAGCTGGGACTGCAGGCACACACCACCACACCCAGCTAATTAAAGAAAAAAAATTGTAGATATGAGGTCTTACTATTTTGCCTTCGCTGGTCATGAACTCCCGGCCTCAAGCAATCCTCTTGTCTTGGCCTCCCAAAGTGCTAGGATTACAGGTATGAGCCATTGCACCCAACTGTTTTTCTAAAAAAGTGTAGCCTCTATGGTGAGTTTTCAACTCTATTTGCTTTTGGATTAGGTGAGAAAACAATTTTATGTAATCTGTTTTCCTCTCTATAATTTTATGTAATCTATCCTGCTTTGTTAGACTATTTTTTAGAGCCACTTTAGATTTGCAGCAAAATTGAGTGGAACATACAGAGACACCCCACGCTCCCTGCCCTGACACACGTGTCACTTCCCCCATTACTGCCAATGCCCACAGAGTGGCGCCTATGTTACAATTCATGAACCTACATTGACCCAAAATCTGCAGTTTACATTAGGGTTCCTTGTGGTGGTGTACATTCTGTGCGTTTGAAAACTATTTAATGACACGTATCCACCATTATCGTCTCATGCAGAGTGGTTTACTTGCCCCAGAAATTCTCTGCACTTCACCTGTTCATCCCTCCCTCCATCCTAACCCCTGGCAACCACTGATCTTTGATCACTGTCTTCATAGTTTCACCTTTTCCAGAATGTCATGTAGTTGGAATCACAGTATGTAGCCTTTTCAGATTGGCTTCTTTCACTTACTGATATGCACTTAAATTCCCTCCATGTCTTTTAGTGGCTTCATAGCTCCTCTCTCTCTCTCTCTCTCTCTCTCTCTCTCTCTCTCTCTCTCTCTCTCTCTCTCTGTCTCTCTCTCTCTCTCTCTCTCTTTGAGAGGGAGTCTCGCTCTGGTGCCAGGCTGGAGTATAGTGGTACAATCTCAGCTCATTGCAACATCCACCTCCTGGGTTCAAGTGATTCTCGTGCCTCAGCCTCCTAAATAGCTGGGATTACAGGCACGTGCCACCACACCCAGCTAATTTTTGTATTTTTGTAGACAGGGTTTCACCATGTTGGCCAAGATGGTCTCAATCTCCTGATCTTGTGATCCTCGTGCCTCAGCCTCCCAAAGTACTGGGATTACAGGCGTGAGCCACCACCCCCTGCCCTGATGGCTCATCTCTCTTTAGCACTGAATAGTGTCCCATGGTCTAGATGTGCCACCATTTATTCACTCAGCTGCTGAAGAACAACTTGGTTGCTTTGCTTCTGATTTTTGGCAAGTACAAATAAAGCTGTGGTAAACATCTGTGTGCAGGTTTCTGTGTGGACTTAAGTTTTCAGTTCCTTTGGGTAAATACCAAAGAGCATGTCTGCTGGATCTTATGACAAGAGTGTGTTTAGTTTTTCAAGAAACTGCCAAACTGTCTTCCAAACTCATTGTACCATTTTGCATTCCCACCAGAAATGAAGGAGAGAGTTCCTGCTGCTCCAGATCCTCAGGAGGGAATTTAGTGTTGTCAGTCCTAGATTTTGGCCATTCTAATCAATACATAGTGGTACTTCATTGCTGTGTGATTTGCATTTCCCTGATGACATATGATGTGGAACATCTTTTCCTATACTTATTTATAGTCGATATCTTCTTTGGTCAGGTGCCTGTTAAAGTCATTGGCCCAGTTTTTTTGGTCAGGTTCTTTGTTTTCTTTTTTTTTGGAGACAGAGTCTCGCTCTTACACCCAGGCTAGAGTGCAGTGGTGTGATCTTAGCTCACTGCAACCTCCACCTCGTGGGTTTAAGGCATTCTCCTGCCTCAACCTCCAAGTGGCTGGGATTACAGGTGCACACCAACACACCTGACTAATTTTTGTATTTTTTGGTAGAGATGGGGTTTCACCATGTTAGCCAGGTTGGTCTTGAACCCCTGACCTAAAGTGATTCACTCACCTCAGCCTCTCAAAGGGCTGGAATTACAGGTGTGAGTCACCATACCCAGCCAGGTTCTTTTTATTATTATTATTTATTGTTGAGTTTTAAGAGTTCTTTGTATATTTTGGGTAACAATTCTTTATTAGATATGTTTTTTGTAAATATTTTCTCCCAGTCTGTGGCTTGCCTTTTCATCTATTCACAGTGTCCTTTGCACAGTAACATTATTTAATTTTAATAAAGTCCAGTTTATCAATTCTTTCTTTCATGAATCGTGCCCTTGATGTTGTATCTGAAAAGTAATCACCAAGTCCAGGGTCATATGGATTTTTTCCTATTATCTTCTAGGAGTTTTATAGTTTTATGTTTTACTCTTAGGTCTGTGGCCCATTTTAGGTTGATTTTTGTGAAGAGTGTAAGATCTGTGTCTAGATTCATTTTCTTCGGCATGTAGATGTCAGGTTTCCAGCAGCATTTGTTGAAAGACTATCTTTGCACCATTGTCTTGCTTTTGCTCCTTTGTCAGAGGTCAGTTGACTATATTTATGGGGGTCCACTTTTGGGCTCTCTATTCATACCATTGTTCCACTTGTCCAGTCTTTCACCAATACCACACTGTCTTGATTACTGTGATACTTTAGAGGAAGTATTAAGTCGGGAAGAGGTTCATTGATTTTATTAATCTTTTCCAAAAAACAGATTTTGATTTCCTGTTTTTAATATCATCGATTTCTCCTCTAAGTTTTATAATCTATTTTCTTCCACTTTTCATTTATTTAATAGACAGGGTCTGTCAGCTAGGCTGGAGTACAGTGGTGCAATCATAGCTCACTGTAACCTCAAACTCTTGGGTTCAAGTGATTCTTCTGCTTCAGCCTCCTAGGTAGCTGAACTAAAGGCACACACCATCATGCCTGGCTAATTTTTTAATTTATCTGTAGAGACGAAGTCTCACTATATTTCCCACCCTGGTCTTGAACTCCTATCCTCAAGCAATCCTCCCACTTCAGCCTCCCAAAGCACTGGGATTACAGGTGTGAGACACTGTGACCAGCTACTTCTACTTAGTTTAGATTTAATTTGTTCTTGTTTTTCTGGTTTCCTAAGGTGGAAGCTTATTGATTTTTAGATCTTTCTTCTTTTCATATATATGGATTCGGTGCTATAAATTTCCCTCTAAGCATTGCTTTTACTGCATCCCACAAATTTGGTAAGTTGTGCTTTTCATATGATTTTTTTGAGACAGAGTTTCACTCTTTTTGCAAATGGCATGATCTTGGCTCACTGCAACCTCTGCCTCCCCGGTTCAAGCAATTCTCCTGCCTCATCCTCCGGAATAGCTGGGATTACAGGCATGTACCACCACACCCAGCTAATTTTTTGTATTTTTAGTAGAGACGAGGTTTCTCCATGTTGGTCAACTGGTTTCAAACTCCCAACCTCAGGTGATCCACCCGCCTCAGCCTCCCAAAGTTCTGGGATTACAGGTGTGAGCCACTGCACCCAGACAATTTTGTCTTGTCTTTCTTTTTTAGAGACGCGCTATCACTCTGTCATCCAGGCTGGAATGCAGTGGTGCAATCCTAGCTAACGGTAACCTCGAACTCCTGGGCTCAAGTGATCCTCCCACCTCAGCCTCCCGAGTAGCTAGGACTACAGGAGTGCACCACCATGCCTGGCTTTTATTTTCATTTAGTTTAAAATATTTTAATTTTCTCTTGAAAGGAATGAATAAGTAAAAGTGTATTATTCAATCTCCAAGTATACTGGGATTTTCCAACTACATTTCCGTTATAGATATCTAATTTAATTTCTCTGTGGTTTGAGAGCAGACATTACATTATTTTCATTCTTTTAAATTTTGTTAAGATATATTTTATGGCCCAGAATGTGCTCTATCTGGATAAATGTTTTATGTGACTTTGAGAAGAATACGTAACCTGTTATTGTTTAATAAAGTCATGTAGATGTCAATTACATCCATAGATGCCGCACAGATTGATGGTGGTGTTGAGTTCAACTATGCCCTACTGCTTTTCTGCCCACTGGATCTGTCCATTCCTGAGAGAGGTGTGTTGAAGTCTCCAGTTATAATAGTGGATTCATTTATTTATCCTTCCAGTTCTGTCAGTTTTTACTTCACATATTTTGACACTCCATTGTTAGGTGCATACATTGGGTTAGTGATTGTTATGTCTTCTTGGAGAATTGACTCCTTTATCATTATGTCATGTCCTTCTTCCCAATCACTGTCCTTCTCTGAAGTCTGTCCTGTCTGACATAAGCATAGCTCCTTCTGCTTTCTTTTTATTAGTGTTAGCAAGGTCTATCTTCCTCTATCCATTTATATGTGTCTTTATATTTAAAGTGGGTTCCTTGCATACAACATATAGTTGGCTCTTGTTTTTTGAGCCACTCTGACGATCTCTTTTTAGCTGGTGAATTCAGACCACTGACATTCAAAGCGATTATTAATACAATTGGATTAATTTTTTTTTACTGTTTTCTATTTGTTTTCCTTGTTCTTTGTTCTTATTTTTATCTTCCACTCTTTTTTTATTTTGCCTTTTGTCATTACAGTTGAGCATTTTATATAAATTGATTTTTTTTTCATTTCTTAGCATATCGGTTATACTTCTTTTTTTCTAACCTTTTTAAATGATTGCCCTAGAGTTTGCAATATACATTTACACCTAAACTGAGTCACTTTTGAATAAGTGCTTTTTTTTTTTACTTCTGGTTACCACTTCACAACTAGCGAGTACCTTATAATAACAAAATAATCCTAATTTCTCTCTCACATGTCTTGTATCATTGCAGTCATTTGTTTCACTTATACATAAACATACACAAATATATATATATGCAATATGTAATCAAGAACATTATTGCTATTATTATTTTGAACAAACTGTTATCTGTTAGGAAATGCCCAACCCCTGGCTCTTTGAGGAGCCAGAGGAGACAAGAGGCTTGGGTTTTAATGAACTCTGACAAGAGCAAGCAGAAAATTATCCAAGAACAGGACACAGGCCTTGATGCCATTTCCTCCATCATAAGTTGCCAAAAACAAATGGGGCAGGAAATTGAGAATGAATTGGACGGACAAAATGAGTTAATTAACAACTTTGCCAGTTTGCTGGAGAACACAGATGAAAAAGTGTGCACTGAAACCAGGCATTCACACACTGTGGACAGAAAGTCAAGCTCCTGTTGGATAACAATGGTAGTTTTGTTGCTGCTCATGGCTCCTGTAGCCACTGCAGTCTGGCCAACCAACTGATGGCTGTTCAGGGGCCACCAGGCATGACACCTGCTAGTGGTAGATAAAAGCCCGGCACCTTTTTGGTACACCAAATCTGTCCGGTAAATTCCCCCAAAGCTCTGAAAAAGATGTTATCTGTCAGAGCAATTAAAAATAAGAAAAATAAAAGTTTTTTTTTTTATTTTACCTTCCCTTACTTGGATGGTCTTTTTTTCTCTATATCTGAGTTTCTGACCTATATACTCTTCCTTTGTTCTAAAGAAATTCTTTTACTATTTCTTGCAAGGCAGGTCTGCTGGCAACAAATTCCCCCAATTTTTGTTAATCTGAGAAGACCTTTATTTCTCTTCCCCTTTTAAAGGATGATTTTACAGCGTACAGAATTCTAGGTTGGTGGTATTTTTTTCTCTTTACACATTAAATATTTTACTGCACTCTCTTCTTGCTTGCCTACTCTCTGAGGAGAAGTTGGATGTAATTCTTTTCTTTTCTATAATATTTTTTTTCACCTCTGGTTTCTATAGGGATTTTTTTTTAATTTTCTGTAGTTTAAGTATGACATATCTAGGTATAGGTTTTTTTTAAAAAAAAAACATGTATTCTTATTGATGTTCTCTGAGCTTTCTGGATCTGTGATTTGCTGTCACTGGTTTGGGGAAATTCTCAGTCATTACTGTTTCAAATATTTCTTCTGTATTCTCTTTCTCCTGCTTCTGGTGTACACACTTACACCTTGTGTAGTTGTCCTGCAATTCCTGGAGACTCTTTTCTGTTGTTGTTGTTGTTGTTTTGTTTTTTTCGGTCTTTTTTTCTCTTTGTTTTTCAGTTTGGGAGGTTTTTCTTGAGATATCCTCAAACACAGAGATTTTTTCCTTAGCCATATTTAGTATACTAAGTACGTCAAAAACATTTTTCATTTCTATTGCAGTGTTTTTGATCTCTAACATTTCTTTTCTTTTTTCTTTTTTTTTTTGAGATGAAGTCTCTCTCTCTGTCACCCAGGCTGGAGTGCAATGGCTTAATCTCGGCTCACCGCAACCTCCACCTCCCAGGTTCAAGCGATTCTCCTGCCTCAACCTCCTGAGTAGCTGGGATTACAGGCATGTGCCACCATGTGCAGCTAATTTTTGTATTTTTAGTAGAGACAGAGTTTTACCATGTTGGTCAAGCTGGTCTTGAACTCCTGACCTCGTGATCCACCCACCTTGGCTTCCCAAACTGCTAGGATTATAGGCATGAGTTACCACGCCCGTCACTCTAGGGTATTTCAAGATGGCTCCTTTTGCTCTCCCCTCGATGGAAGCATGAGAGTCTCTTTCTCCAAAATCCACTGCAAAAACCTAGTAGAGCCCCTGGAGGTAAAACTACAGAAGTGTGGGAGCCTCCCAATGACGTTTTTATCTGGCAGACTTGTCCACATCAAGCCTCCAGCAATATATCAATTACACTTCAGGTTTTCCCACTCCAGCACTGATTCCCATGAAGGTTTCTGCTCCAGTAAGTTGTGATTATCTACATTCACCTATCTTTCTAATTTGGGGTTTGCTCTATGACCGCCCATCTCTTACGGATCTAAGAAGAGCTGTTGATTTTTCAGTTTACTCAGCTTTTTACTTGTTAAAATGGAGTGGTGGCTTTTTTTTTTTTTTTTTGAGATGAGGATCCTGCTCTGTTGCCCAGGCTGGAGTGCAGCGGTATCATCATGGTTCACTGCAGCCTTAACTGCCTAGGCTCAAGTGGTCCTCCCACCTCAGCCTCCCAAGTAGCTAGGACTACAGGCATGTGACACCACGACTGGGTAATTTTTGTATATTTGGTAAAGATGGGGTTTTGCTGTGTTGCTCCAGGTGGTCTTGAACTCCCGGTCTCAAGTAATCCTTTGGCCTCAGCCTCCCAAAGTGCAGGAGTTACAGGCATGAGCTACAGTGCTCAGCCAGGAGTGGCGACTTCTAAGCTCCTTATATGCCAGAATGGAAACTAATGTTCCTAATCCATTTTTTTTCCCTGAAAATGTAGCACTTTTAAAGTCATTTCTGCCTTTACTTTCAATGCTAAAAAAATTAAAATAAAATAAAGAATAAAAATTTTAAAAAGTTTAACCTACCTTTGAAAAAGAGGGGAGGCAGATTCTATAAGTTAGACCTCTGCACATAAAGTGAAAAGAAGGAGCTTGAGTCCCAAGTCTGTGGTTCATGTGTGACTTTGAGCAAGTGACTTGACCTATTGAGACTCAATTGCTTTATTTATTTATTTGTTTATTTATTTAAGAGATGAGGTTTCATTGTGTTGCCCAGGCTGGATTGCAGTGGTGTGATTCATTGACTGCCACCTCAAATTCCTGGTCTCAAGCAATCTTCCCAACTCAACCTCCTGAGTAGCTGGGACTACAGGTGCATGACACCTGGTTGATTTTTTTTAAATTTTTATTTTCTGTAGAGACGGAGACTCCCTAGGTTTCCTCCCGAGGTTTCTCGAACTCCTGGACTCAAATGATCCTCCTGCCTTGGCCTCCCAAAGTGCTGGAATTACAGGCATGAGCCACTGGATTCAGCCTCAATTGATTTTATAAGGTTTTCTTTATTTTATTTTATTTATTTTTTTTTTTTTTGAGACGGAGTTTCGCTCTTGTTACCCAGGCTGGAGTGCAATGGCGCGATCTCGGCTCACCACAACCTCCGCCTCCTGGGTTCAGGCAATTCTCCTGCCTCAGCCTCCTGAGTAGCTGGGACTACAGGCACGCGCCACCATGCCCAGCTAATTTTTTGTATTTTTAGTAGAGACGGGGTTTCACCATGTTGACCAGGATGGCCTCGATCTCTTGACCTCGTGATCCACTGGCCTCGGCCTCCCAAAGTGCTGGGATTACAGGCGTGAGCCACAGGCTTTCTTTATCATGTTAGAAAAGGAATGTGCAAACCCTGTAAGACCTACAAAATGTGGTACAATTATAAGGTATTCTTACCTTTTTCCAAGCCAGTAACTATTTTTTACTTCAAGTTATCTGTGGCCTTTTAAATCATTTAGCATTTGTACAATTGTCCCTCAGCATCCATGGGAAATTGGTTCGAGGAGTCCCCATAGACACCAATATCACAGATGTTCAAGTTCCTTACATATAATGGCACAGTATTTGCATATAACCTACTCACCTCCTTTCGTATACTTTAAATCATCTATAAATTCCGTATAATACCTAACACAATGTAAGTGCTATGTAAATAGTTGTCACACTAGTTTTGTTTTGTTTTGAGACAGAGTCTTCCTCTGTAGCCCAGACTTGAGAGCGGTGGTGTGATCTCACTGCAACCTGCACCTCCCGTGTTCAAGCGATTCGTTTGCTTCAGCCTCCAGAGTAGCTGAAATTACCAGCGTTGGGCCACCACATCAGGCCAATTTTTCTAATTTTAGTGGAGACGGTTTTCGCCCTGTTGGCCAGGCTAGTTTCAAACTCTTGACCTCAAGGGATCTGCCCACCACGGCCTCCCAACGTGCTGGGATTACAGGTGTGAGCCACTGCACCCAGCCAGTTTCTTTATGTGTATTATTTTTTAATATTGTTCTGTTATTTTTAATTTTTCCAAATAACTCCAATCAGTGATTGGTTTAACTCACAAATGCAGAACTCGCAAATACAGAGGGCTAACTTGTATGTATGTATGTATGTATGTATTTTGAGACTGTGACTCACTCTGTCGCCCACACTGGAGTATAGTGGCACGATCTCAGCACACTGCAACCGCCACCTCTTGGATTCAAGCAATTATCCTGCCTCAGCCTCCCAAGTAGCTGGGACTATAGGCATGCACCTCCACGCTCAGCTAATTTTTTTTTTTTTTTTTGTCAATCAATGAGCGCATGTAATGTTGCTCAGGTTGGCCTTGAACTCATGGCCTCGCCTCCTCAAGCGCCAGGACAACTGGCCGGAGCCACCGTGGCCCCCGCACTCAGCTAATTTTTGTATTTTTAGTAGAGACGGGGTTTTGCTATATTGGCCAGGCAAATTCCTGACCTTAGGTGATCCGGGCAGATCATTTCAGCCTCTCAAAGTGCTGGGATTATAGGCATGAGTCACCAAGCCTGGCCCCAGCTGATTTCATATCAGTGTTTTACTCTTGCCTTTTTATGGCTTTCTCAGAAATATCTTTTTAAATTTTTTAGCTATGGGAGCAATGCAAAAGTGATTTTTAACTCATCAGTCTTTAATAGCCTCTGTCCTTTGTGCAACTGTAATAGGCAGCTTGGGAATTTGTGGCCCTCACCCTGAACCTCACAACATCTCTTTATCTCCATTTAAAATATTCCAGTACATTGCTACTACATTACATGATCCTGCACACTGACTATACAGCCAACTGCACTAAAGGTGGACATCCGAGCCAAATTCAGCCAATTAAATTCTTTCAAGATTTCAGAATTTGGACTTAAAGAGAGTTGACGCAGTCTTCTCAATGATTGGAACTGAAATATGGAACTCAGGATCTGGGGGCAGCCATATTTTCCCATCATGTTCCCCCAAGAGCAGAGAAAGTTAGTTTGCTGGAGAAATTTAAGAGATAAGGACCTGAGAGGCAAACAGAGAGTCTTAACTTTTATTTCTTGCCATCCTGCCATTTTATGAGCCATTTGCAAATTCCTTTTTTTCTTTAACTCCACTTTCATTCCTTGGGTGACTTGATTTCTGATGTTGGCAACAGAAGATCCTACCAACAATAGAGCCCAGAAGATCCACTGTTTGACTTTGACATTTTTTTTTCGTTGTTTTTTGGGTGTTTTTGAGACAGCATTTCACTCTGTTACTCAGACTGGAAGACAGTGGTACAATCATGGCTCACTGCAGCCTCTACCTCCCACACTCAAGAGATCCTAATACCTCAGCCTCCTGAGAATTTGGGACAATAGGTGTGTGCCACCACCCCCAGCTAATTTTTGATTTCTTGTAGAGATGTGGTTTCACCATGTTGCCCAGGCTGGTCTTGAATTCCTGGGCTCAAGCACTCCTCCCAGCTCAGCCTCCCAAAGTGCTGGGATTATGCCCACCCTACACTTTGGTTTTAATGTTAACAGAATTAATGTAGATTTCTAAATATTTCCTCTTTGCAGTGCCCTTAAGTGAATTAAATGTTTAATAACCATTTAGGAGTTTTTCTTACCTTTGTCTTCACTTTAAGTGTAACAGTGCTTTCTTTTCATGCAAAGTATGGTTTATTCATTTAATCACAAAAAAGCCTAATTTTTATAACAAATTTCTATAATATAAAAATATATTGAGCCGAGTGTGGTGACATGAGGCAGTAGTTCCAGCTACTCAGGAGGCTGGGGTGGGAGGATCACTTGACCCCAAGAGTTCGAGTCTCGTCTGGGCAGCACAGCAAGACCTCATTTCTAATTTTCAAAATGAAAACCTTTCATTCCTTCCTCTCTGGTTTCCCTTCACCTTCCATCATGATTGGAGGCTTCTGAGGCCTTCATCAGAAGCAGATTCTGGTCTACGCCTCTCATAGAGCCTGCAGAACCAGGAAGACTACATTTCCCAGCACTCCCTTGAATAAACCACCTCTCCCACTTTCTCAGGCTTGTTCTCTCTTCCTCTGCACTGGTGGAAATGAAGGTTCCAAGATGGCAGATGAATAGGAAGGGAGAAGCCCTGATCCCTAAATTTGCCTCTTAGAAAAAAGCTGCTCTGGTGAACTTTCAGACCAGGAACATCAGCATGAATAAGAAACAAATCTTTCTTGCATTAAGTTATTGAGAGTTCTGGGTTAGCCCAGCAGAGTTTATTCTATCCCCATACCATGCAGTGGTCTTCCTTACTCTTCACTGGCGTGGAGAATCACATCCACCTGGAGGAGAACACCATGTGAGATACACACAAAGGTGTCTGAACGACTGCCGAATAAGGAAGATTCCCACTGTACTGTATATGAGACACTACAGGAAGGGTACCTTCACACTTGGAAACGTACTCACCGAGAAATCAACCAATAAAGCCCACACTTAGTAGAAATAAAAAATATATAATAAAAATAAAATATAGAAAGTTAGAAATAAAATACTTCTCCATGTTTTCACCCTCTAGAGTAATACTGAAGCTTATAGTTTGCTATGTGCTCATACATAATGCTGATGATTATGCAACTATGTACATTTCAAATGTGTGGTTGTGGTTTTCTTTTACAAAAATAGCATATTATATATTGCTCCGCAACCATAACATAAACATTGTTGGGGAGAATTGGGAAGATACTGGTCAAAGCATATAAAATTCCAGTTAGGGGGAATAAATTGAACAGATCTATTGTACAACATGGTGACTATACTTAATAATAATGCACTGTAGCCAGGTACAGTGGCTCACACCTGCAATCCAAGCACTTTGGGAGGCTGAGGCAGGAGGATAGTCTGAAGCCAGGAGTTCAAGACCACCCTGGTCAACATGGCGAAACCCAGTCTCTACTAAAAATACAAAAATTAGCCAGGCATGATGGCAGGCACCTGTAATCCCAGCTACTTGGCAGGCTGAGACATGAGAATTGCTTGAACATGGGAGGTGGAGGTTACAGTGAGCCAAGACCCTATCACTGCACTCCAGCCTGGGTGACAGTGAGACTCAGTCTCGATAAATAAATAAATAAATTAGTTAATTAATTAATTAAGTGTACTGTATATAGTCAGTCCTCTGGATCCTCAGGTTTGCCATCCATGATTCTGCCAACCTCAGATCAAAAATATTTGGGAAAAAATACTTAAAAACAATACAAACTTTAAAAGACAGTATAGGCCACGCATGATGGCTCATGCTTGTAATCCCAGCACTTTGGGAGGCCAAGACAGGTAAATCACCTGAGGTCAGGAGTTTGAGACCAGCCTGACCAACATGGTGAAACCCCGTCTCTATAAAAATAAAAATTAATAAATAAAATAAATAAATAATTTTTAAAAAGACAGTATAACAATGATTTCTATAACACTTATATCAGGTATTATAAGTAATCTAGAGATGCTTTAAAGTATAGACATCCCCCTCATGTAAGTGGGGAATTGATTCCAGGACCCCCTGTAGATACAGAGATCTGATGCTGAAGTCCCTACATAAAATGGTACAGCATTTGCATATAACCTATGCCCATCCTCCCTATCCTGTAAATCACCTCCAGATTACTTATAATACCTGATACAATGGAAATGCTATATAATTATACTTTATTGCTTTTTTATTTGGATTATTTTTATTGTTGTATTGCTCCCCACCCCCACCCCCAGTATTTTCCATTTCTGGTTGGTTGAATCCACAGATGCGGAGCCCACTGATACAAAAGGCCCACTATATGTTAGAAGATGTGCATAGGTTATAAGCAAATACTATGCTTTTTTTACTAAGGTACTTGAACATTCCCCAAATTTTGGAATTCACAGCAGGACCAAGAACCAATGTTTCTTGGATATGGAAGGATAATTGTACTTAAGAATTGCTAAAAGGGTAGTTTATTTAAGTTCCTACTGCATACAAAAAAATAATACATGAAGTAATGAATATGTTAATTAGCTTGATTTCGCCATCTCACAATGCACACATATATCTAAATGTCATGCTGTGCACAATAAGTATATACAACTTTTATTGTCAATTAAAAATAATATTTTTTTCTTGAGACAGGGTCTTGCTCTGTCACCCAGGCTAGAGTGCAGTCATGACTCATTGCAGCCTCTGTCTCCCAGGCTCAAACGATCCTCCCATCTCAGCCTCCAGAGTAGCTGGGACTACAGACATGCACCACCACACCTGGCTTTTTAAATTTTTCTTTTAGAGACAGGGTCTTACTATATTGCCCAGGGTGGTCATGAACTCCTGAGATCCAGAGATCCTCTCACCTCAGCCTCCCAAAGTGCTGGGATTACAGATGTGAGCTACGGAGCCCAGCCTAATTTATTTCAAAACCAAAATATCCCCAAAACATTGTGCAAGCCATTCCTTATCTTCATGGGTCATTTTCATTCTTTCTCTCTGGCGGGTGGACCATGTCACTGAGGCTCCCCTCCAAATGCTTCCCACTGGGTTCAGCCAATCAGAGGTCACTGCAGAGGTGTCTGCAGCAAAAGATCAGAGAATAAAAGGAAAAAATCAGGGTATTCCTTCCTTGTTTTCTACTTGCATCAGCTCTGTCTTTTGCAGTAGCTGTATCCATCTTTGGCTATAGCTCCACTGGGCGGCCCTGCCTCCCCCGTTCCAAATTTCACTGGGCTCTTATTATACTAGGCCCTCTCCTATTTTTTTTTTTTTGAGACGGAGTTTCGCTCTTGTTACCCAGGCTGCAGTGCAATGGCACGATCTCGGCTCACTGCAACCTCCGCCTCCTGGGTTCAGGCAATTCTCCTGCCTCAGCCTCCTGAGTAGCTGGGATTACAGGCACACGCCACCATGCCCAGCTAATTTTTTGTATTTTTAGTAGAGACGGGGTTTCACCATGTTGACCAAGATGGTCTCAATCTCTTGACCTCGTTATCCACCCGCCTCGGCCTCTCAAAGTGCTGGGATTACAGGCTTGAGCCACCGCGCCCGGCCCCTATGCCCTCTCCTTTGACCTGAGGCCCTAGAAGGGGAATCCCTTTCCACCATCGCCAGTCTCTAGGCACTTCACCATCCCTTGTTTGCTTGTCACCACCCAACCCCTGTAAGTAAATTTTCCTTAAAAATATCTTCATTTGCAGCCTGGGCAATAGAGTAAGATCCCATCTCTACAAAAAGAAACTCAAAAAATTAGCCAGGCATGTTGTGCACGCCTGTAGTCCCAGCTACTCGGGAGGCTGGGGCAATAGGATTGCTTAAGCTCAGGAGTTGGGAGGTTGCAGTGAGCTATGATCACACCACTGCACTTAGGCCTGGGTGACAGAGTAAGACCCCATCTCTTTCTCTCTCTCTCTCTCTCTCTCTCTCTCTCTCTCTCTCTCTCTCTCTGTTTCTCTGTCTCTCTATATATTTATTTATACGTATATATGTGTGTGAGTGTATACATATTTTCTTTTATTTATATGTTCATTCAAACCATTTGGGGGTGAATTCTGTTCCCCACCAGCACCCTCTCATATAGACATTTTTCCAAAGTGGTACACGTGGCTGTAACTCATTTTAGCGACAGGTCTGATTCACTCATTCATTCCTTTGTTGACAGACATTTATCGTATTTTCAACTAAATTACGTGTTACAAACAATGGTGCAGTGAACATCCTTGTGTGTAAACATGGGTGTGTATATGCTTATGAGTATTTCTGTAGAGAAGATTCCGCAAATTGAAAGTGCTTGAACAAAAGGCATACATATTTTGAATTTGATGCATATTTTCTGTCCCTACTGGGTAGAGATTAAACAATTTCCTCTCCCTGGAACATACTTACAAATAACGAACAACAAACAGGCTATAGCCGGATAAATAAAAAAGTAAGGCTTTGGTCAAATATGCATGTTTAGACGATTAATCCAAAAGAAATCATGGATATTTTTTAACCTAAAATTAAGTATGTCTTTATAACGAGTTTCTGAATCCTACAGCTATTCAGACAACATAATCCTTCAATCAGCTTTATTTCAAGGAAAGAGAACAATTTCCAACTGTTTGAACTAATCTGACCAGAAAAAGTTCCAGTGGTTCCCAAGTGTATTAGATTAAGCACATGATTAAAACTACAATTCAAAGAACATTCTGATGCTAAATTTTAGTGTATGTTCACATAATATATAACTTCTATTTGGGATGCAGACACTAAGATGTTTGCTATCACATTCTGGGTTTAGGTTATAAGGTTTAATATCTCAAAAGCATGAATATGTTCCAAAGAGACAAGACACATCTTCAGTGAGCACTGTATGTAATAATAAGTTGTTGTTATTGTTTTGAGCCGGAGTGTCACTCTTGTTGCCCAGGCTGGAGTGCAATGGCACAATCTCTGCTCACACAACCTCCGCCTCCCAGGTTCAAGCGATTTTCCTGCCCCAGCCCCCCAAGTAGCTGGGATTACAGACATTCGCCACCATGTCCGGCTAATTTTGTATTTTTAGTAGAAATGGGGTTTCTCCATGTTGGTCAGGCTGGTCTTGAACTCCCGACTTCAGGTGATCCGCCCACCTTGGCCTCCCAAAGTGCTAGGATTACAGGCGTGAGCTACTGCGCCCAGCAATAACTTTTAAACAACCTAACTTTCCCGGTCCAAATGTTTTGTTATGTATATAACATGTTTACTTCTATTGAGTTGCTTGTCTTAATTTTTTTTTAGTGGTGTTGTATAGTTCCCACAGCATGTAATCAAATTATCAATCAATATGGCTTTTTGCTTTTCTGCATCTTCTAATAATCATAGACTCTTCTAGGTTTTTAATTCCACTTCAGTTAATATTTGCAAATGGTAAGAAGTACAAGTGTTGCATCTTCCTCCAAATGGAAGGCCAATTATCCTAATGTCTTTCCCATAAGTCTCAGTGAATGTCACATCTTTCATTGACTCTGGCCATGCCCACTTGTAAACTAGTCACTCCAAACAGGGTAACTGGATATACTCAGATCAAGGCAGCCACTGGAGCTGCAGATGGGGTCAGTCCCTTCAACACACTTCAATAAGGCTAAATGAATGAAGAGTAATATTCAAAATAAATTTTGTGAAACTGTCCTTGAAGAAAGTACAATAAATGCCGGCAGCAACAACAACAACAAAAACAGATATCTACTGCGTAACCTTATGAATTATCCCATTCCTTATTTCCATTAACACATTTGTCTGTTTCTGAATCAATATCATCATTTACATTACCAGCAGTAAGTGATATGCTTTACGGCATCTTGTCATACAAGATCGCAAGGAAGCTAACAAAGACAACTACAGTTCTGCCAAAAGGACACAAGAGGCAATTTTGGCCAAGATGGACAACTTGAGTTCATCAAGGATAATAATTACAATGGAGTGAAACCTTCAAAGACATTTGAATCCGTGTGTTCATAATGCTTTAAAAACCAACAGCTACAGCAGCTCCCCCTTCTCTACGGCTTCACTTTTCGTGGTTTCAGTTACATTCGGTCAACCACAGTCTGAAAATATTAAATGGATGATTCCAGAAATAAACAATTCAAAAGTTTTAAATTGCATGCCATTCTGAGTAGCGTGATGAAATCTCGTGCCATCCTGCTCCCTCCCACACAGGACGTGAATCCTCCTTTTGTCCAGCTGAACCACACTGTAGGCGCTCCCTGTCCATTAGTCACTTAGTAACCTTCTTGGTTATCAGATTGGCTGTGATAATATCACAGTACTTGTGTTCAAGTCACCCTATTTTACTTCCTAATGGCCAGAAAGTGCAAGAATAGTGATGCCAGCAATTCATATATGCCAAAGAGAAGCTGTAAAGTGTTCCCGTTACGTGAAAAGGTAAAGGTTCTCAACTTAGTAAGGACAGAAAAGAACTCATATGCTCAGATTGCCGAGACCTGTGGTTAAGAACGACTCTATCTGTGAAGCTGGGCAGAAGGAAAAAGAAATTGTGCTAGTTTTGTTATTGCTTCTCAAACTGCAAAAGTTAAGGCCAAAATACGTAAGTGCTTATTTGAGGTGGAAAAGGCATCATGTTTATGGGTGGGTAAATGAACATTTCTGTTCACTCAATAGGAAAGGCAGGAAAAATGCTGGCTCTGTCCCTTTATTTACCAGGTTTTTTTGTTGTTGTTGATTTTTGTTTTGTTTTTTTTCTAAGACAGAGTCTTGCTCTGTTGCCCAAGCTGGAGTGCAATGGTGTGATCTCAGCTCACTGCAACCTCCCGGGTTTAAGCAATCCTGACTCAGCCTCCCTAGCAGCTGGGATTACAGGCACACACCACCAGGCCCAGCTAATTTTTGTATTTTTAGTAGAAACAAGGTTTCACCATATTGGCCAGGCTGGTCTCGAACTCCTGACCTCTTGATCCACCCATCTCGGCCTTCCAAAGTGCTGGGATTACAGGCATGAGCCACTGTGCCTGGCCTTTTACCAGTTTTTAAGATATTGAATTAGTTGTTTTCCATCCTTCAAATGTGACCAGTTATAGCAGTTCCTCCTTATCTACGGGGCATATGTTCCAACCTTCAGTGGATGCCTGAAACTACAAATACCGGTGGATACAAGGAAATGCTATAAACGTCAGGAGAGTATTGCACAACGCTGTGAATAAGCCATTGAATTGAATTCAAGGGGTAACATTGAATTGTATCCGTTAAATAAGTGAATTTTATGTTATGTGAATTACCTCTCAATAAAGTCGTTTTTTAAAAAAGGAAGAAAATTGTTACTTTGGGGAAATAAAGAGGGTTGAGACTGAATGGGACACAGAGGAGTTTTGGGGGTGACTGACAAGGTTCCATTTCTTGATCTGATTGGTAGTTACAAAGGTGTTCTCTTTACAATAATTTGTTTCATAGTTTTATGAATCTGTATTTTATTTTTCAGTTTAAAAAGTTAAGTAAAATGAGTTATTACTTTTTTTTTTTTGAGACCGAGTCTTGCTGTCACCCAGGCTGGTGTGCAGTGGTGCCATCTTGGCTCACTGCAACCTCCACCTCCTGGGTTCAAGCGATTCTTCTGCCTCAGCCTCCCAAGTAGCTGGGACTACAGGCATGTGCCACCATGCCCGGCTAATTTCAGCAGTTTTAATAGAGACAGGATTTTTACCACATTGGTCAGGCTAGTCTCGAACTCTTGACCTCATGATCCGCCTGCCTTGGCCTCCCAAAGTGCTGGAATTACAGGCATGAGCCACCACGCCTGGTCGAATTATTACTTTTAAAGCATGGGTGAGAAGGGGCTGCACAGGGCTGGTTCTTCAGTGTGCCTCTCTGAGCCCTGAGCCTGCTGTCCCTGGTGTCATGCGGGGTTGGCTGAACATTGTGGAATGATATGGGTGAGCTGGTGTGGTTCAGTGGGCCAATATACCCCCCGAGGCAGGTCTGTGGTGAACCTGGGCTCACCAAAAGGATTGTGACTGCCTCAGAACTGAGATTCAAGCTGCTCCTGGAGACACTTGCAAGATCATGGCTGTGTTGCCTGAAAACATGAACCTAAGTCCAGTATCTTCAAATCTCTTTGGAGATAATGGTATGGGCAAGAGTTATTGGATATACACACACACACACACACACACACACATACACACACATATACACACGTATATATATAAAGTACATATACACATATATAAAATACATATACACATATATAATATATACACAAATGTATTATACACACACACACTATACACACATATATAAAGTACATATACACATATATATAAAATACATATACACATATATATAATATATACACAAATGTATTATACACACACACACACACACACACACACACACACACATATATATATATATTTTTTTTTTTAGAGTCTCACTCTGTTGCCCAGGCTAGAGTGCAGTGGTGTGATCCCACCTCACTGCAACCTCCACCTAACGGGTTCAAGCAATTCTCCTGCCTCAGCCTCCCGAGTAGCTGGGACTACAGGCCATACCATAGTATTTTATAATTCTTATTTCAAAGAAGTTCTTGTTTGATTAAAAAGCAGCTGTAGGGAGCAGTGGCTCATGCCTGTAATCCTAGCATTTTGGGAAGCCAAGGAGGGTGGATCATCTGAGGTCAGGAGTTCGAGACCAGCCTGGCCAACATGGCAAAACCCCGTCTCTACTAAAAATACAAAAATTAGCTGTGCACGGTTGCAGGCACCTGTAATCCCAGCTACTCAGGAGGCTGAGGCAGAAGAATCTCTTGAGTCTGAGAGGCGGAGGTTGCAGTGAGCTGAGATCACACCACTGCACTCCAGCCTGGGTGACAGATTGAGACTCCACCTCAAAAAAAAAAAAAAAAGCAGCTGTAGAAAGGAAAAACATTGTATGTTTCCACTTATATGAGGTACCTTGACTAGACAACTTTATAGTGACAGAAAGTAGAATAGAGGTTACAGGAGACGGGGAGAAGAGAATAGGAACTTAGTGTTTAATGGGTACAAGCTTTGTTTGGAATGATATTTTTTAAAATTCTGGAAATGGATAATGGTAATGGTTGCACAACAATGAGAAATTGCTTAAAACTGATTAAATAAAGGCCGGGCGCGGTGGCTCAAGCCTGTAATCCCAGCACTTTGGGAGGCCGAGGCGGGTGGATCACG
The DNA here is from genome assembly GCF_049354715.1 of Callithrix jacchus. Lineage (NCBI taxonomy): Eukaryota > Metazoa > Chordata > Mammalia > Primates > Cebidae > Callithrix > Callithrix jacchus. The sequence continues at coordinate 10,545,540 of NC_133510.1, forward strand.
AGGTCAAGATATCGAGACCATCCCGGTCAACATGGTGAAACCCCGTCTCTACTAAAAATACAAAAAAAATTAGCTGGGCACGGTGGCGCGTGCCTGTAATCCCAGCTACTCGGGAGGCTGAGGCAGGAGAATTGCCTGAACCCAGGAGGCGGAGGTTGCGGTGAGCCGAGATCGTGCCATTGCACTCCAGCCTGGGTGACAAAAGCGAAACTCCATCTCAAAAAAAAAAAAAAAAGTGATTAAATAATACAATAATAAATTTGTTACGTTTACCACAATTTTTTAAAATACAAGAACATCCATAAAGAAAGGAAAAGGCACTCACTATACCATTTAACAAACTAATTGAAGGAAAATGCAAACATTCTTGAAAAGATTAACCAAATTAAAAGAGATTAAGATGCCCTAGAATTATCCTTAAAAGGTGCCAGGCTTCATAAAGAGGCATGGGAGCAGCAGATCTGAGGCAGCTGCTGAAAACCTGAACGGGTCTAATTCTGTATTCTATGATAAAGCCGCTACTCTAAAAAAAGAACTCAAAGAAGAGAAATCTGGAAAAATCGATCTCTGGCTTTAACAGAGGTTAAAAACACAACAACATAAATCAAAATCCATGCAGTCACTTGGGCTTTTTCATCTGGCAGAGGATTCTTCAATATGATTCTTCACCCAAGGGTCCACCTCCATCGGACAATGAATCTTTTCACCCCTCTCCACTCAGTCTCCCAGTTGCTCCCAGGCTTCATTCTGACTTATATTAGGGTTCTCCAGAGAAACAGAACCAATCGGATATGGATGTATATGTAGAGAGAAAGGTTTAATTTAAGGAATTGGCTGACATGATTGTGCTGACAGCCAAGTCTGAAATTTCGAGAGCAGGCTGGCAGGCCAGAAACTCAGGGAAGGATTGATGTTGCAGTTTTTTGGGTGTCGGGTTTTTTGTTTGTTTCTTTGTTTTGAGACGGAGTTTCGCTCTTGTTACCCAGGCTGGAGTGCAATGGCGCGATCTCGGCTCACCGCAACCTCTGCCTCCTGGGTTCAGGCAATTCTCCTGCCTCAGCCTCCAGAGTAGCTGGGACACAGCCATGTGCCACCACGTCCAGCTAATTTTTTGTATTTTTGGTAGAAATGAGGTTTCTCCATGAAGTCCAGGCTGGTCTTGAACTCCTCAGCTTAAGCTATCCACCTGCCTCAGCCTCCCAAAGTCCTGGGATTATAGGTATGAGCCATCCCACCCAGCTGATGTTGCAGTTTTGAGTTCTTCACATAATCTGGGTACGAATTCTTGTGGGTTGTATTTGTTACCAATATCCTTTTCTGTTGTTCTTTTTCTTTTGAGATGGAGTTTTGCTCTTGTTGCCCAGGCTGGAGTGCAATGGTGCCATCTTGGCTGACCACAACCTCCGCCTCCCGGGTTCAAGCAATTCTCCTGTCTCAGCCTCCCGAGTAGCTGAGGTTACAAGCATGCACCACCACACCTGGCTAATTTTGTGTTTTAAGTAAAGACAGGGTTTCTCCATGTTGGTCAGGTTGGTCTTGAACTCCTGACCTCAGGTGATCTGCCCACCTTGGCCTCCCAAAGTGCTGGGATTACAGGCATGAGCCACTGAGCCTGGCCCCAATATCTTCTTTCAGATTGTAACTTCACACTTTTTATGATGCCTTTTTTGACAGAGTCTCGCTCTGTCCCCTCAGCTGGAGTGCAGTGGTGTGATCTTGGCTCACTGCAACCTCTGCCTCCCTGGTTCAAGCAATTCTCCTCCCTCAGTCTTCTGAGTAGCTGGGACTACGGGCACCCACCACCATGCCTGGCTAATTTTTTTCTATTTTTAGTAGAGACAGGATTTCACTAGCCAGCATGATCTCCATCTCCTAACCTCGTGATCCACCCTCCTTGGCCTCCTAAAATGCTGGGATTACATGCCTTTCAATAAGCAGACATTTTCTCATCTTAATATAACTGAAATTATCAATGTTTTCCTTTATGGTTTGGGTATAGGGCTTCCTTCTTTTCTTTCTTTTTTTTTTTTTTCTGTGTACATCCTTGAAAAAGGGTATAGGGCTTCCTTTTGCCCTACCCAAGATCATAAAAATATTATCCATTTTTCCTAAAAATTGCTTTTCATTTTGAATCCTTCTATGAAATTTATTTTTGGTATATAAAGTGAGCTAGGGATCTCATTATATATAACAAACCCTCCCAGCACTACTAATAGACTAAAGCATTTTTTTCTACATATATGGAATGTTGATTTTTTATAAATCAAGTGTTCATTTATGGGTAGGTCTATTTCTGAGCTCCCTATTCTGTTCCAAAGGTTTAATTATCTATCCTTGTACTCATTTCACACTGTTTTAATAACCATAACTCCATTTTTTGCTTTTTTTGAGACAGGGTCTCACTCTGTTGCCTGGCTGGAGTACAGTGGTGCCATCTCGGCTCACTGCAAACTGTGCCTCCCAGGTTCAAGTGATTCTCCTGCCTCAGCCTCCTGAGTAGCTGGGATTATAGGCGCACACCACCACGTCCGGCTAATTTTTGTATTTTTAGTAGAGACGGGTTTTCATCATGTTGGTCAAGCTGGTCTCTCATTCTGTTGCCCAGACTGGAGCGCAGCAGCCGATCATGGCTCACTGCAGCCTTGAATTCCCAGGCTCAAGCGATCCTCCCACCTCAGCCTCCCAAGTAGCTGGGACCACAGGTGTGCCACCATACTTGGATTTTTTTTTTTTTTTTTTTTTTTTGAGAGACAAGGGTTTCCTATGTTGCCCCGGCTGGTTTCAAAGTGCTGACTTCAAGTGATGTCCCCACCTCAGCCTCCCAAAGTCCTGGATTACAGACTTGAGCCACCATGTTCAGTCAATAACTTCATATTAAAGGTAGATTTCAGCCAGGCATGGTGACTCATGCCTGTAACCCCAGCACTTTGGGGTGTCCATGTGGGTGGATTACTGGATGGAGGTCAGGAGTTAGAGACCAGCCTGGCCAACATGGCAAAACCCCGTCTCTACTAAAAATACAAAAATTAGCCACGAGTGATGGCATATACCTGTAGTCCCAGCTACTTGGAGGCTGAGGCAGGAGACTTGCGTGAGCCCAGGAGGCAGATGTTGCAGTGAGCCAAGATTGTGCCACTGCACTCCAGCCTGGGTGACAGAGCAAGACTCCATCTCTAAATAAATAAATAAAAATAAAGGAAGACGTCTGGTAGGAAAAGGCCTATCCCTATCTTTTTCTTACATTTGATTGGGTCTAACAGAATCCTAAATTAAAAGTTCTTGTCTCTCAAAACTACAAACATTTCATCGCAGTGTTTTTTGTTTTTTTTTTTAGACAGAGTCTCACTCTGTCACCCAGGCTGGAGTACAGTGGCACAATCTTGGCTCACTGCAACCTCTGCCTCCCAGATGCAACTGATCCTCCTGCCTCAGCCTCCCAAGTAGCTGGGACTTCAGGTACCCAACTAATTTTTGTATTTTTAGAAGTGACAGAGTTTCACCATGATGGGCAGACTGGTCTCGAACTCTTGACCTCAGGTGATCCACCCACCTCAGCCTCCGAAAGTGCTGCGATTACAGACATGAGCCACGACACCCAGCCCGCACTAATATTTTTTAATACAGTATCACTGATTAAAAAGTCTGATTTCAGTTTGATTCTCCTTCCTTTGTAGGCATTCTGTTTTTTCCCCTGGATGATTTTAAGGATTTTCTCTTTATCTTTTCTATTCACAAACTTTGTGCTGTTTGTAGGGACTTTGTAGGTTCTGTCAATCTCAGAAACTAAGCCTTCTTTGAATTATTTAAATGCACTCCTCTCTTCCCCTGTCATATTTTTTTCTTTCTGGAAAGTTTTGAGACAGGGTTTCACTCTGTGGCCCCAGCTGGAGTGCAGTAGTATGATCCACGGCTCACTGCAACCACCTCAACCTCCTGGGCTCAGGCAATCCTCCCACGTAAGTCTCTGGAGTAGCTGGGATTACAGGCACACACTACCATGCCTGTCTAAATTTTTTAATTAACATTATTATTATTATTATTACTTTGATACAGAGTCTCGCTCTGTTGCCCAAGCTGGAGGGCAGTGGCGCAATCTCGGCTCACTGCAGCCTCTGCCCTCCAGGTCCCAGCAATTTCCCCTGCCTCAGCCTCCTGAGTAGTTGGGATTACAGGTGTGCACCACCATGCCCAGCTAATTTTTGTATTTTTAGTAGAGATGGGGTTTTGCCATGTTAGCCACCTGAGGTCAAACTCCTGACCTCAGATGATCCACATACCTCTACCTCTCAAAGTGCTGGGGTTACAGGTGTAAGTCACCATGCCTGGCCAAAATCTACCTTTAATATGAAGTTATTGGCTGAACATGGTGGTGGATTACAGATGTGAGCCCCCAAGCCCAACTTTTTTATTTTTTTGTAGTCACGGGGTCTCGCCATGTTGCCCAGGCTGATCTCAAACTCCTAGGCTCAAGCTGTCCTCTTTTCTCGGCCTTCCAAAGTGGTGGGATTTACAGGCATGAACCACCACACCTGGCCCCCTTCTATTAAATTATTTCAACAATCAATCAAATGTCCACAATATTTAATTTATTCTTATGTCTATTACCCTTTCACATTTCTTTACTGATACAAGTCATATTTATTGTAAAGCCCTAATCTTCTTGCTGTGTTGATTCAATTTTCTCAGATGGAAGTTTTATCATCTATTGAGTTTCTTGTCTTTCTTTCATGTTAACATGCTTTAAAGTTTGGCCATTCTTGATTTGTCACTCATCTATACAGAGGCAATGTCATTTTAGATGTACGTCATATCTATTTTTGTAGCCTATTGTAAGTAAGGAGGGGATGTAGCACTGGTCATACCTTGGTGGCTAGTGTTCCAGTATGAGTGCACCTCCCTCCTCCAGGTATTGCCAGACACTGGGGGTGGGGGTACTGTCTTATCTTACCATCACCCTCCTACCCATTTTTCTTGAGTGGAGATAGACACCACCCATCACTATTACCTGGCTAAACAGAGAAGGAATAGCAAATAGCAATCAAACTATCTAGATGGTCCTACTATGGTCAATCTATTAGTTACCTTTGAACTTCCTGGCGCTGCTATCCACCACTTTGGGGCAAGGAGTATTCTTAGTGTCCCGCTGTATTTTGCAGCAGTAGCTACTGTTCTGGTTTTAACTGTGGTTTATCTCCTTCACCTGATCCTATGTCATTCAGGGATTTGTCATAGTTTCTGGTTCCTGGAAATTTCTTGTTTTCAATGCAATTGTGATTTTTTTCACTCTTCTCCACTACTTATAGAAATTTGGACCTAGAAGAGAATGTATCATTTTTGTTCAATCCATTATCCTCAAATTTACCGTTTTGCCATGCCTGAGTGATGGACAAAGAGATAAGTCAAAGAAGCAGTCTGTGGAGGTCAAAATCTCACCGTATTCTGATTAAAAGTGCTGGAGATGCTGGCTTGACATGAAAGCCAAATGCTAATACTGAACCACAAAGTCACATGAACTGAATTAGCCTTCCAGTCCTCGCAGCACCAAGTGGGGCACATCTCATCCTGCACCGCAAGATGTAGAACTCGTGCTTTCTTGGGCTTGACGGGCTCCCACAGGACAAAGAGAAGGAAACTAAGCCAGTCACATTCAGTGTATTGTTCTAGAATTTACCAGTCAGATTAAATTATGCTCTCCAAAAACACAGGAGATAAACAAAATCAAGTTCTCCTCTTGCCTCTGTAACAAATTACCACAAGCATAGATGCTTAGAAAACACATTCATCCTCAGTAGTTCTTAAGGTCAGAAGTCCAAAATCCATTTTATTAGGGGTAAAGTCAAGGTGTCAGAGGGACTGGTTCCTTCTGAATTCTCTGAGGCGAGGATGTTTTCTTGATGTTTTCAATTTCTAGCGGCCACCCGTATTTCATGACTTGTGGCTTCTTCCTCCACCTCCAAAGCTCATCACTCCAACCTGTTTCTGCCATCACATCACCTTATTTTACTAACTCTCCCTCTGTCTTTCTAATGAAGACGATTGGGATTATATTGGACATTCAAGATAACTTCCCCATCTCAAGATCCTCAACTTAATCACATCTGCAAAGTTCCTTTTTCCATAAAACATACTCACAGATTCTGAGAATGAGGATGTGAACACACTTGGGGGGCCATTATTCAGCCTGTCACAGAAGGTAATATCAAGGTTGGTAAAGAATCGCTCCTGGGTGGGCTCGCTGGCTCACCCCTATAATGCCAGCACTTTGGTAGGCCAAGATGGGTGGATCGTTTGAGACCAGCCTAGGTGACATAGCAAGGCCTCGTCCTACTGAAAATTTAAAAATCGGTGGGGCATGGTTCAGTGCCCGCGTAGTCCCAGCTACCTGGGAGGCTAAGGCAAGAGGATCCCTCGAGCTCGGGCGGTAGAAGTTGTAGTGAGCCACATTTACACTACTACAGTCTAGGCTGGGCAACAGAGCAAGACCCTGTCTCCAAACAAAAACGAATCATTTCCCACTAATAGTCCCTTGATGTTTGCTCTCTTAAGACATTGGTTTAACCATTTAGCCTATGCCAGCCAGAGGTGTGGCTGACATCCTCCAGACAGGATCTTGGCAATCTGTGAGGATGCCCCAACTTTGTGATGTTACCCTTCCCTCTCATACCACCCAACTTTGTACCTTTCCAGGAACCCTGGTAGGCAATGGCGATTTTGCTCACATGCAGTTGTGAAATAGTTCACTATAATGCATTAATAGTTCGGGGACAGGTGTGGTGGCACACACCTGTAATCCCAACAATTTGGGAGGCTAAGCAGGTGGATTGCTTGAGCCCAGTTGTTTGAGAACGGCCAGGGTAACATGTTAAAATCCCATCTCTACCAAAAAAAGACCAAAATAAGTTAGCCAGGTGTGGTGGCACATGCCTGTAGTCCCAGCTACTTGTGAGGCTGAGGTGGGAGGATCGCTTGAGCCCGGGAGGTCAAGGCTGCAGTGAGCCATGATCAGGCCATTGCACTCCAGCCTGTGACAGAGTAAGACCCTGTCTGCAAAAAGAAAAAAAAAACACTTCAGTGCTATTCTGTATCCCAGGCTGAACTCCATTTATTTTTCTATTACTAATTTTTATTCTGTGTACCCATCAACAATCAGATTAAATGACAAAAGCATACTACTCCAATAACATGCACAAAAAAAATTCTATTAAAAATGCCAACAATACTGAGAAAAAAGCACATTTAACATAATTCTCCTCCCTTTATGAAGTTTCTAGGAAGAAATTAATGTCCAAGAAATGAACTCCATCTCCTTATAAGTCAAAATCATGAGACATAAAGATAAAAGAAAGTGACGTTTAAAATAAAATTATCTTGTGTGTGTGGGTTAAAATTCAAAGAAGTCCAAAATGTATCTTCCCCTGTTTCTTATTATGCTTTTTCTCTACTGGAGGGGATTTCAATCTGGGCATGGAGTTAGGGACCTTTTGCCAAGTGCAGCTTATGCTGTATTTCATTGGAATGGGGGCATTTCCTTCAGGGCCCCCAAGTCAAAAAATAATGATAATATTGTTACCCATAGAGGGTCCTGACTGCAAGTTGTCCAAGTTCTTGGCATTTTGAACAAATAATTAGACAAAATACCCAGCAAAGCAAAGAAAGAATGAAGCAACGAAAGAACGAAAGCAGGGATTTATTGAAAATGAAAGTACACAGCACAGTGTGGGAGCAGCCTGAACAATGGCTCAAACCCGGATACAGAATTTTCTTGGGTCCAAATACCCCTACAGGTTTTCCACAGGCTACTTGGAGGTCATCTCATGTAAATGAAGTGAGGGCCTGCAGTTGGTATGATTGGTTGCAGAAACCCACCAATCAGAGCCTGAAGTGAAGTTACAAAGGTCACACTCTTGTGCAAACATCTAATTGGCTGCAAAAAGCAACTAATCAGAGGCTAAGGTGAAGTTACAAAGTTGCACTTCTATGAAAAACCGAAGACTCTGTCTGCAATCAGTCTGATTGGTTGCCGACAGCCAATTGCCCATCTGCTGGGCAGAAAAGGTGGGAGTTTGCAAAGGAAGTAGCCTCCCGTCCTTTTGTTATTTAGGTGTGAAAAGTTAGGGTTTTCCTTTCAATTTAGTTCTAGGAGGTGGGTGTGAAAAGGCCTAAAGTATTTTCCTGTTTCCAGACCCCATTTTCCTGCCTCAGTATCAGCCTGGTCTGGGGTGTACTTTTTTCTAAAGAGTCTATAGATTTAACAGAACATGTAAAAATGATCATAGCATTGACTCTATACCAACCATATTCATAAAACGAGCCAATTCCTAGCAGGTAGTTCAAGCAGACTTGCGTACCCAGAATCAGTGCTTTGGGTGGCCAAAGACCGTTGCACATACTGCAGCCTCACCAAAAAATGCCAGCTGATCGATGCCAAGAGTACAAATCTACAGCCTGTGAATTTAAACCCAGTTAGTAGAAATCTGGACACAGGTTAATTTCAGCACTGTGGGACCTCACACTCACCGTATATGGGAATATCCCCCCTGAGTACTGTTTGTCTGTCTCAGAGTATTTGAGAGGATGTTGCTTTTTGCAAAGTTTAGAAATATGCAATGGCAACATCTTCAGTCATCACATCTTATTTGAGAGGAGCTGTTCTTTCTCACCCAGATACCCAAAACCTTTACGTTTCCATGTTTCCATTAAACCTTAGGTGCCTGCACTGCAGTGCCGCAACGAAAGTGAACTTCCGCCTAGTAACGGGGTCCCACAATACAAATAAACATATTTTTTTCCTATGCCACAGTGGCTTTTCCCACTATCTTTTTCTTTTTCTTTTTTTATTTTACTGATTATCAGGTAATGAAGACTTACCACTATCTTTTCCTGTGAAATTCCTTAGGCCTAAAAAAAAAAAAAATTATTATATATTTCAGAACAGCCAGAAGAAAGATTTGGAATGTTCTCGAGTAAATGATAAGTGTTTGAGGTGATGGATATCCCAATTACCCTGATTTGATCATCACACATTGTATGCATGTATCAAAATATCACATGAACCCCAGAAATAGGCACAGCATTATGTATCAGTTTTAAAAATTAACAAAAAAAAGATTGCTTGATACTTTATCCTGCCAAGAAAGAAAAAAGAAAGAAAGGAAAAGAAAAGAAAAAGAAAATCCAAGCACCCGGTTTCTACCAACCTTGAGAACAAGTAGAGGGACTGATTCTCGATCCACATGAAGTCAAACTTGGCCCCTCCACACTACCCTCTCTTGCCCTTCAGGATAGTGCAAAACAACATAAAAGAAGAATTAAGGGCCGGGCGCGGTGGCTCACGCCTGTAATCCCAGCACTTTGGGAGGCCGAGGCGGGTGGATCACGAGGTCAAAAGATCGAGACCATCCTGGTCAACATGGTGAAACCCCGTCTCTACTAAAAATACAAAAAATTAGCTGGGCATGGTGGTGCGTGCCTGTAATCCCAGCTACTCGGGAGGCTGAGACGGGAGAATTGCCTGAACCCAGGAGGCAGAGGTTGTGGTGAGCCAAGATTGTGCCATAGCACTCCAGCCTGGGTAACAAGAGCGAAACTCCGTCTCAAAAAAAAAAAAGAAGCAGCAGCATTAAAACTCGGGCTATTTACATTACCTACCTAGACCTAGTGCTAACACACTGGAAACCAATCTCTCACTAATCCTCTATGGTCCATAGAAAACCCAGCTGCTCCCATGGTTTAAAAACCCCTAATATTGGCTGGGCGCGGTGGCTAACACCTGTAATCCCAGCACTTTGGGAGGCCGAGGTGGGCGGATCACGAGGTCAAGAGATTGAGACCATCCTGGCCAACATGGTGAAACCCCATCTCTACTAAAAATATAAAAAATTAGCCAGGCATGGTGGCATGCGCCTGTAGTCCCAGCTGCTCAGGAGGCTGAGGCGGAAGAATCGCTTGAACCCAGGAGGCAGAGGTTGCAGTGAGCCAAGATTGCACCCCCGCACTTTAGCCTGGTGACAGAGCAAGACTCCATCTAAAAAAAAAAAAAAACACCAAATTTTTTTTACTCACTTAATATCTAAAAGAATAGTATGTGAAAAGGCTGTTTCTTTCCTCCTATAATTGAATACTTGCATCAGCTGTGACCACTTATTAAGGCTCTTCAGCCCACCAGTCCCCACTTAGGCCCTCTGATAGCCCCATGCCCTTGTCAAGGCCCTGCTACAGCCTCTGAGTGGCTTTTCTAAAATTTTTGCCAGGCCACAGCTATTAAGAGCTAACTGTTAAGAGCTAACAGCCCAATATAAGCCTATACAAACTGCCAACATCAAAATGTCCTGCACACATACTAAGAACAAGATTCAGGGCCAAGGCCAATCTCTCACCACTCCAGAAGCCTCGATCACTCCATATGTGCTCATTTGTGTTGGAAACAGATGGTCGGTGCCTCAAAGAAAAATTAGCACTGAGACAAAGGATCTTTCAGCAACGAAATTTTTACTTCCTGGACTATAGGAAGAGTACCCTCGCTCACCATCGTGCCACGAGAGTGCAATGAACAAAGGAAAACAGACAAATGTATCCCTTGCGAATTTGGGATCGCCCTTACTCCTGTATCTAACCTCCATTGGCTGCAGCCAGACCTCACAAACTAAAACCTGATCGGCTAATAACTTAAAACTTTTCTAAACAGGTAAAAGCAATGGAGAGCTGGGACATGCCCGTGAGCACGTCCAGCACAGATATTTTGGCTAAAGTACAAGGACATAGAATGTACTACGTGCTTGTAAGCATGGCATGTCTAACAGCTACATAGGATAGGGCTTAACAAAGTGATTAGCACACTTATTTTTTAATAAGAAAAGAAACTTTAAAAAGGAAATGTTTTTGCTTCCCACAACTTGCTTCTCCTTAATTGTGCTTCTTCCTTTTTTTCTTACGATTCAATTTCTTAGCCAATGCACCAAATGTTGGAAGAAGGGCCCAATAGAAACACCCCTCCTCCTTTTTTAAATTACACAGCAAACTAAGAAATTAGATAAAGGAATGGAGGGAGAAGACCAAATTATTAGTTGATTCCTGATAGGACTGGGTTGCAGGATGCAGTTTAATCTGAGAGTCAGAAGAGCTTCCAAATACCAAGCTGCAGAATGAGATCTAGCAGTTCTGGTCCAAAGTAGACTTGCCTCACTGGGGGCCAGAGTATCAGCCTGCCCCTACAGCAGGCCTGATGCTGGCTGGATTCCCAGGGGGAAAGTGGACAGGATAAGCTGAGCGTGCCTGCTTTATTTTCCCCAAGCTTTCCGATAAATTCACAGCTCAGGAGCAGAGTTAGGAAAGGCAGAGGAAAGCCAGGTGTTACACTAAAGCAAATCCCTTCACCTGGAAGGACAGGTTTTGTTTTTTAACTAGTAAGAGACATGGGCTAGGCACAGTAGCTCACACCTATAACCCTAGTGCTTTAGGAGGCGAACATGGGAGGATTGCTTGAGTCCAAGAATTCGAAGCTGAGGTGAGCTATAATGGCACCACTGCACTCCAGCCTGAGTGACAAAGCAAGACTGTCTCTAGAAAAAAATATATATGTATTATTATATGGATAATTAAATAACTTAAAAAGCAAGATGGTAGAAGCTGCTACCTGGTACCATGGTTATAATTTGGAAGTCTAAAGATAAGATTTGTCTGGCATTATCAATTAACATCAGAGAATATGCAGTCATTTAAAAAAAAAAGAATGAAATTATGTCCTTTGCAGCAATATGGATGTAGCTGGAGGCCATTATCCTAAGCAAATTAATGCAGAAACAGAAAACCAAATGATACATATTCTCACTTATAAGTGAGAGCTAAACATTGGGTACACACGAACATAAAAATGAAAACAATAGACATTGGGGAATCCAAAAGGAAGGGAGGGGGAAGTGGATGAGGGAAGGGCTAAAAAGCTGCCCATCAGGTACTATGTTAACTACGTGGGCAAGAGGATCATCCAGAAACCCAAGCCTCAGCAACATGCAATATACCCATGTACAAACCTGTGCGTGTACCCGCTGAATCTGAAATTTTTAAAAAATTAGAGGATGTTTCCCCATGTTCTCCAATAATTTTTTAAAATGTCTTTATGAAGATATCTGAGTTCATCCACTTAGTCATGCACCATATTCACCATTTGGAGCAAGATTTATTTATTTATTTATTTATTTATTTATTTATTTGCTCACTGCAACCTCTGCCTCCTAGGTTCAAGTGATTCTCCTGCCTCAGCCTCCCAGTTTCACCAGTGTTGGCCAGGCTGATCTCGAACTCCTGACGGGTGACCCACCCACCTCAGCCTCCCAAAGTGCCAGGATTACAGGTGTGAGCCACCACACCCAGCCTTGAACAAGATTTAAATAAAACCTTTTCTCAACTATAGAGACACACATTTTAAGCCTTCTTGGATTCCCTCCACCCTCCCTTTGTTCTTTCTTGGTCACTTCTCACTTGCAGACTCGAATTAAATAGCCACACTGCAAGGTGTAAAATGAATTTCCTGAGTGATCATAGAGTTGCCAGATGACACCATGTGGCGTTCAGGGGATTTAGCTCTGCTAAGTAGTGTGAACCTCAGCCACAGCAAATGGGGACAGGAGGGAGCTGGCAGATATATATCTCATATATATATATATATATATAATTGCTCTTTAGGTTCTGGGGTACATGTGAAGAACATGCAGGATTGTTGCATAGGTACATATATGGCAATGTGGTTTGCTGCCTTCCTCCCCATCACCTGTATCTCGCCTTACTCCCCATGTTATCCCTCCCTAACTCCCTACCTGTCACTGTCTCTCCCCTAGTACCCCCCAACAGACCTCATTGTGTAATGCTCCCCTCCCTATGTCCATGTATTCTCATTGTTCAACACCCACCTATGAGTGAGAACATTCGGTGTTTGATTTTCTGTTCTTGTGTCAGTTTGCTGAGAATGATGGTTTCCAGGTTCATCCATGTCCCTACAAAGGACATGAACTCATCATTTTTTATGGCTGCATAGTATTCCATGGTGTATAGGTGTCACATTTTCCCTGTCCAGTCTATCATCGATGGGAAATGCGCTCTTCTTGATCGCTTTCTCAGACTACACGAGTGCAGCTTCTTGCCACCTTTCTAGAGAACCCTGAGTACGGAGCACGCATGCTGCCTGAGAGGCTGCTGTGGGCAAGATCGGCTTGCATCTTGCTTGCCTTTTGCTTCCCTTCTTCCTCGCCCTTCCCACCTGAAACTATCTGTGCTATTTTGAGTCATCCTGCTCTTGCCTTAGGCCAATCTCAGCACTTAGTACACCCAATCTACCACAAATCTTATGTGTATTGGATGCTTAGGCAAAGAGAATGTTACACTACATGCAATATAGGAAGCTTTTCATTAAAATATTCTTTGGGTTTCTTTCTTTCAAAAATTGACAGCTCACTTATCTCTCCTTCATATTCTCTTCAATTTTTTTTTTTTTTTTTTTTGAGACAGATTCTCACTCTATTGCCCAGGCTAGAGTGCAGTGGCACAATCTCAGCTCTCCACAACTTCCACCTCCCAGATTCAAGTGATTCTCCTGCCTTAGCTTCCTGAGTAGCTGGGATTACAGGTGCCTGCCACCACGCCTGGATAATTTTTGTATTTTCAGTAGAGACAGCGTTTTCCCATGCTGGCCAGGCTGGTTGCTAACTCCTGACCTCAGGTGATCTACCCGCCTCAACCTCCCAAAGTGCTGGGATTACAGGCCTGAGCCACCGCGCCTGGCTCTCTTCAATCTTCTCCTTTGAAAATTCTCTCAAATATCTCTTCATTTTGTGTTGGGTAGAGCAACTTGGTCTTCTCTCTGCCTTTTAATTCTCATAGACAATCACCCGCTCAATTCAACAAAGGCCCTCTAAGGAGATGAGTACCCAAACCGTTCACTTTTTAGACAAGAAGGGAGGTATTGCCAGTACATCATTTTAATATATTTTTCCCTCTGTCACACAGGCGTAAAACAATGAATTCCAAGCAGGCAAGAAGTAGAGGGAAGAAAAAGCTTTGTCGGAGTGAAGCAAGTACGGGGTCCAGGCAGGCACAAGTTCATAGTGATATCTAGTGAAGGGAAAGCAGATCACAGCACACGGATCTTATTCCATGATCTGCCCCCATGGAGTCAGGCAGACAGATGCTCTACATAAAACAGGTTCAGAATGAGGCCAAATCACCTGGCAAGAGGAGGCCAGGAGCTAGACAAACATGGAGCACAGGCAACAGGAAAGCAGCTTAATAGGCAGTGAACCAAGTTCTAAGGCAGAGCACCCCAGAAATGTACTGCCAGGTCAGAACTGATCCCAGTGGCAGTGACCAATTCCCATCTCTTAAGTGGACAAATACACCACCTGCCTAGAGTCAGGAGCTGAGAAATGAGGAACCAAGCAGTTATGTTTTGTTTGTTTGTTTTTTGAGATGGAGTTTCATTCTGACTCCCAGGCTGGTGTGTAGGGGTGCGATCTCGGTTCACTGCAACCTCTGCCTCCCACGTTTGACTGATTCTCCTGCCTCACCCTCCCAAGTAGGTGGGACTACAGGTGCATGCCACCACATGCCTGGCTAATTTTTGTATTTTTAGTAGAGACAGCCTCCCATAGTGCTGGGATTACAGGCCTGAACCACCACACCCAGCCATTTTTTTTTTTTTAAACAGGGTCTGGCTCTGTTGCCCAGGCTGGAGTGCAGTGGCACAACCTCAGTTAACTGCAACCTCTGCCTCCCAGGCTCAAGCAATCCTCTCGCTTCAGCCTCACGAGTAGCTGAAACCACCCAGCTAATTTATATATTTTTTGTAGAGACGGGGTTTTGCCATGTCACCCAGGCTGGTCTCGAACTTGTGAGCTCAGGCAATCCACCCACCTCGGCCTCCCAAAGTGTTGGGATTACAGGCATGAGCACCGTGCCCAGCCACTTCCCTACTCCTAATATTTTCCTTTCACACTTCAGAATACACTCTCCATATGTGTTAGTTTCCTATGGCTGCTGCAATCAATTACTACCAACTTAGTGGCTAGAAACACCATACAATTTCTTTTTAATTTTTTTTTTTGAGACACGGTCTCCCTCTGTTGCCCAGGTTGGAGTACAGTGGTGCCATCATAGCGCACTGCAGCCTTAACCTACTAGGCTCAAGAGATCCTCCTACTTCAGCCTCCTGAGTAGCTGGGACTACAGGTTCACGCCACCCCTTGCTAATTTTTTATTAGTAGAAACGAGGCCTTGCTGTGTTCCCCAGGCTGTCCCAACACTTTGGGAGGCTGAGGCTGGTGGATCACTTGAGGTCAGGAGTTTGACCTCAGGAATTTGACCTCAAGTGATCCACCAGCCTCAGCCTCCCAAAGTGCTGGAATTACAGGCATGAGCTACTGCGCCCAGCCATCATCAATTTAATATCTTGCAGTAGCAGAAGTCTAACGTGAGTCTCACTGGGCTAAAAGCAAGGTGTCAGCAAGGCTGCATTTGTTTCTGGAGGCTCTGGGGGAGAATCCTTTTCCTTGCCTTTTCAAGCTTATAGAGGCTGCTGCATTCCTGGGTTCCTAGCCCCATTCCTCCATCCTCACAGCTAACAACAGCAGGCTAAGACTGATGTCACATCACTCTAAACCCCTCTTCTACTTTTCTCTTCCAAGATTCCGGACCTTTGTGATTACCTTGGGTCCACCTGGATAGTCCAAGACACTCTCCCAACCTTATAGTCAGCAAATTAGCAAACAATTCCATTTGCACTCTTAATCCCCCTTTGCCATATAACGTACCATATTCATAGGCTCTGGGGATCAGGATGTGCACCTCTGGAGGAGATATTCTTGTGCCTCCCACAGAGTGAGAAGTGCTGTGGAGAAAACAAAGCAGGGACAAGGGAAAGGGGGTGACCGCTCTTCTCTAGTCACCTGCCCCTCTGACCACAGCTGGAAAGGCTCTTTGCTATTGCTTTTAAGGATTGATTTTGTTAAACTGGGCTCACCTGGATAATCCAAGCTACTCTCCTCGTCTCAAGGTGCATAACATTCATCACACCTGCAAAGACCCTTATGCCATTTAAGGTAACATAGTCACAGGTTTCAGGGATCAGCACGTGGACATCTTGAAGGGCACCACTATTCTGCCTGCCATGGCTTCTATGTGATGGAATTTTCATTAGCTTCCTAGACATGAAAAATGTGTGCATCTTTTCTCTTGACTTGGATGTGAAGCAGCAATATGTTCCATCACCACCATCAAGATACAAGAGTTACACCAGCCCAAGTCATTCCCTGTGCAGCCTCTTTGTAATCAAAACCCTCTCCTAACCCCAGGCCCCTGGCCCCTACTGATCTGGTTTCCATGCCTTTACTTTTACATTTCTGAGAAAGCCATATCAAAGGAATTATACAGCATGCACTTTTGGATCTGGCCTCTTTTGTGCAGAAAAATGCCTTTGAGATTCATCCACATTGTTGCATATATCAATAGTTCTTCAGTTTTCTTTGCTAAGTAGTACTCCATTGTATGGATGTACCATAGTTTACTTATCCATTCAATTATTGAAGGACATTTAAGTTTCCAGAGTTTTTTCATTTTGGTTTGGGTTTGGGTTTGGGCTTTTATTTCTAGACAGGGGCTCACACTGTTACCCAGGCTGGAGTACAGTTGCACAATCATGGCTCACTACAGCTTTGAATTCCTAGCCTCAAGTTATCCTCCTGCCTCAGCCCCCCAAGTAACTGGGACTACAGATGCATGCCACCACACCCAGCTAGTTTTTGTATTTTTTGTAGAGACAGGGGTTCATCATGTTTCCCAGGCTGGTCTCAAACTCCTACACTTAAATAATTTGCCTGCCTCCACCTCCCAAAGCGCTGGGATGCAGGCATGAGCCATTGCACCCTGGTTTCCAGTTGTTGGCGATCCGGAAAAAAGCTGCAATAGACATTCATGTGCAGGTTGTGTAAACTTAAGTTTTCACTTGCCTTGGGTAAATACCTAAGATTACCAGATCGTACGGCAAATGGATGTTTATTTGTATAAAAGGCTGTGAAACTGTTTTCCTAAACGGCAGTATCATTTTGCATTCTAACCATCAGTGTTATGAAAATTCCAGTTGTTCTATATCCTGGCCAGCACTTGGTGTTGTCGACTTGGTGTGACAACTTGGTGCTGTCAGTTTTTTGCTTTGGTTTGGTTTGGATTTTTAGCCATTCTGACAGATATATGGTATTACCTCATTGTGGTGTTAGTTTGCAATTCCCTAATTACTAATGACATTGAGCATATTTTCATGTGCGTATTTGCCATTCACGTATATTCTCTCATGGAGTGTTTGTTCAAAATCATTTGTCCAGTTTAATTTTGGCTGTTTTCTTTTCTTGTCTTGTCTTTTCTTCTCTTTTGAGACAGAGTCTGGCTCTGTCATCCAGGCTGGAGTGCAATGGCATGATCTCAGCTCACTGTAATCTCTGCCTCCCGAGTTCAAGCGATTCTCATGCCTTAGGCTCCTGAGTAGCTGGGATTACAGGCATCTGCCACCACACCCAGCTAATTTTTGTATTTTTAGTAGAAATAGGGTTTCACCATGTTGGCCAGACTGGTCTCAAACTCCTGACCTCAAGTGATCTACCTGCTTCGGCCTCCCAAAGTGATGGGATTACAGGCATGTGCCACCATACCTGATCCTGGGTTGTTTGTTTCCTTACTGTTGAGTTTTGAAAGTTCTTATATATTATATATGTAAGTTCTTTATCAGATAGGTGATTAGCAAATATTTTCTCCTAGTTTGTGATTTGTCTTTTCATTCTTTTTAAAAAACTTTTGAAAGACTAGTCAAGTGCAGTAGCGAGCAAAAGGGAAACAGTAGAACAAGGAGTTTAATAACTGTGGGCTTTTGTTTATTTGTTTGTTTGTTTGTTTTGGAGACGGGGTCTCACTCTGTTGCCCAGGCTGGAGTGCAGTGGTCCCATCTTGGCTCACTGCAGCCTTAGCCTTCTGGGTTCAAGTGATCCTCCCACCTCAACATCCCAAGCAGCTAGGACTACAGGCGTGCACCATCATGCACAGCTAATTTTTTTCTATTTTTTGTAGAGATGGGGTTTCACTACATTGCCCAGGTTGGTCTCAAACTCCTGAGCTCAGGCAATCTGTCTACTTCAGCCTCCCAAAGTGCTGGGATTACAGGTATGAGCGTCCGGCTGGGAGTTCAATAACTATGAACGATCTATTGATAACTTACTACCTTTGGATGAAGCTAAACATTTTTAAATTTATTTTATTTTATTTTAGAGTCATGGTCTCTCTATGTTGCCCAGGCTGGACTCAAGCTCCTAGATTTGAGCAATTCCCTTTCCTCAGCCTCTTGTGTTTCTGGGACTACAGGTGTGCACCACCACGCCCAGCTTAACAGTGTCGTTCACGACCAGGTGCAGTGGCTCATGCCTGTGATCCCAGTACTTTGGGAAGCCGAGGTGGGCTGATCACTTGAGCTCAGAAGTTCCAGACCAGCCTGGGCAACATGGCAAAACCCTGTCCTACAAAAAATGCAAAAAATAACTGGGTATGGTGGTATGTACCTATAGTCTCCCCTACTCAGGAGGCTGAGGCGGCAGGATCACGTGTGCCCGGGAGGTCAAGACTACAGTAAGCTGTGATCACACCACTGCATTCCAGCCTGGGTGACAGAGCAAGACCCTGTCTCAAAAACACACTGACCTTCACCAAGCAAAAATTTTTAATTTTTACAAAATCTAATTTTAATAAGGTTTTTTTTTAAATTATGGCTAATGCTTTCAACACTCTATCCAAGAACCTTTTCCCTCATCCAAGGCCACTAATAGGTCTATGATTCATTTTGAGGTGATTTTGTGAAATGGGCAAGGTACCTGTTGAAGTTCTTTTTGAAAATTTTTTGTATATGGTTGCCATTTGCTCCAACACCATTTATTGAAAAGACTATCCTTCCCATATTGAATTGGTTTTGTGTTTTTTTTTTTTCTAATCAGTTGACAATACACGGGTGGGTCTGTTTCTGGACTTTGTATTCTGTTCCACTGATATATGTGTCTATCCTTTCAATAAATACGACTCTCTTGATTACTGTAGCTTTGATGAGTAGATAACTCTATTTTATTCATGCAAAAAGCTCCATCAGTCAAGATGTGTCATCTTGAGCAAGTTATATAACCTCTCTTAACCTCAGTTTTCTCCACTATAAAAAGAGGATCTTAAAGCTGGAAGGATTGCTCACACCTGTAATCCCAGCACCTTGGGAGGCCAAGGCAAGAAAATCGCTTGAGCTCAAGAGATTCAAGACCAGCCTGGGCAACATAGTGAGATCCCATCTTTACAAAAAATAAACAAAATTAGCCAGGTTCAGTGGTGCCCATCTGTGGTTTCAGCTACGCAGGACGCTAAAGTGGGAGGACCACTTGAACCCAGGAGGTTGAGGCTGCATTGAACCATGTCTATACCACAGCACTCCAGCCTTGGCAACAAAGAGAGATCTTATCTCAAAACAACAACAACAACAACACAACAAACAAACAAAAACATAAAAGAATAGGGGCAGGGAAAAGATAGACATTGAAAAGTCACCACCTGAGTACGTAAACCAGCTTCCTCCAATTAGACGTAACACTGACTTGCACTGCTGTTAATGAGAGTTGGCATCTGTAGCACTTCCATTAATCATCATTTTCACACGTTATAATAATACATTTGTAAAGCACTTCCAGATACATTATTTCAGTCAATCATGACACACCTGTATGAGGCTGTTTTCTTTATAAGCTTAGAGAGGTTAGGCACAAAAATAATGGCCCAACCTACAGGTTGGTCCTGGCCTAGCTGATGGAGACGTCCCACTGAGGAAGACTGCCTTAGATTTCAGTCAATCGGATCCACACCCCTGCGCACCTCCATCCAGGAGTATATTTTCATCAGAAAAGCAAATGGCCCCTTCTATGCCTGTACAGTGGGGCTGAAAGGAGAGGCTGAAAAGAAGACCTAGGGTTTAATTGTTCTTTACAGAATTAATTTGAAAATAGGAACTGAATAACAGATAAATGAGAAATCTTCCCTAGGTTTTTTTTTTTTTTTTTTTAAGAGATGGGGTCTCACTATGTTGCCCGGGCTGGCACCAGTGATTGACTGGGCTCAAGAGATTCTCCATCTTAGCCTCCTTAGTAGTTAGGAATACAGGTGTGTGACACCCTACTGGGCTCCATAGGAGTTCTTTGATTGCACAAAGAAAATGACCTTTTAATGAGATCCCTCACTCAACACAATTAGCAAACAACACTTGGCTCTTATCTACATATGCCTACCTCCAAAGTAAGCTTGGTCTCCCCTTTCAGGCAAATGATATAGGAGGTGGGGAATCAGCTCAACTAGGACTGGCAATTAGAAAGCTTTGTCCATGGTAGGACACGGTGGCTCATGCCTGGAATCCCAGCACTTTGGCAGGCTGAGGCAGGAGGATGACTTGAGCCCAAGAGTTGGAGACCAGGGCAACATGGCAAATCCCATCACTGCAAAAAACACAAAAACTTAGCAGGTGTGGTGTCACATGCCTGTAGTCCTAGCTACTCAGGAGGCTGAGGTGAGAGGACCACTTGAGCCCTGGATGTCCAGGCTGCAGTGAGCCAAGATCGTGCCACTGAACTCCAGCCTGGGTGACATAATGAGACCCTGTCTCAAAAGAAAAGAGAAAGCTTTGCCCAGGGCCTTCTTATCTACCTTGGAAGAAGGTGGCCTTTGAGAAACACCTATATGGAGGTGAGCATCAGAGGAGGTTTAGAGGCAAGCTCATTTTAAAAGTTCTCCCGCGGCGGGGCGCGGTGGCTCACGCCTATAATCCCAGCACTTTGGGAGGCCGAGGCAGGCGGATCACGAGGTCAAGAGATCGAGACCATCCTGGTCAATAATGTGAAACCCCGTCTCTACTAAAAATACAAAAATTAGCTGGGCATGGTGGTGCGTGCCTGTAGTCCCAGCTGCTCAGGAGGCTGAGGCAGGAGAATTGCTTGAATTCAGGAGGCGGAGGTTGCGGTGAGCCGAGATCGCGCCACTGCACTCCAGCCTGGGTAACAAGAGCGAAAACTCCGTCTCAAAATAAATAAATAAATAAAATAAAAGTTCTTCCTTGAACCTCCGTGCTTTCCTTACCGTGAACACCCTTTGTCTTTGCGAATGGGCTCCCTGACCCTAAAATGTCCTGTGATAGTTGTAAACTGCCATAAAAAGTGGCTGCTAGTCCCAATAAAGTACTATCCATTGTTTCTTTTCTTTCTTTTTTTTTTTTTTTTTTTTTTTTTTGCCAAAGCAACCTCACAAAATGATTTTATTCTTTCTGTCTTCCCTCAGGAGAGGCTAAGGTGCAGAGAAGCAGAAAGGCGTTCTTAGAGCCATTCCGGGCATAGCTGGGGCTTTGTTCTTGTTTTTAATGAAACAATTACTAGAGATATTGTGGTATTATTTTTCAATAAATGGCAAGACATTGCTGGCCAGAAATATTTAATTACCATATGGTCTTTTAATCAGGCAGAAAGTGAAAGGGAATAATTCAGGATCAAGTGTCACACTGAGCCAGTTGGCCTTCTTCCTGTTGAGATTATTTATAAGAATGACAGGACAGCCCAAAGACCTGAATTTGAGCCCAGACTCAGCTGCCTCGTGTGACACTGAGCTACAGCTCCAAGGCTCAGTTTCCTCATTGTTCCAGCTACTTCTCAGAATTTGCATCAGGATTAAAGGAAATAAGGTAGATGAGTGGCTTAGCACACACTGAGGCTCCACAGATGTTAGCTGTTGTTATTTATTTAACTGTACAGAGAGAACCGCTCTGTTTATCAGACTGTGTGCTTTATTCTGTTTTGTTTGATTTGTATGTTGTTGCTGTTGTGTACAGACTACACCGAAATGCAACCCAGGAACTTCAGGGATCTATAACTCAAACCTAAAATTAGGAATCATTTTTTATACTTTTTCCCATTATAAACTGGAGATAATCCATATGTTACAATAAAAATTGAGTTGGGGCTGGGCACAGTGGCTCATGCCTGTAATTCCAGCACTTTGGGAGGCTGAGGCAGGAGTACTGCTTGAGGTCGGGAGTTCAAGACCAGCCTGGACAACATAACAAGACCTTCTCTCTACACATCCCCTTCCCTGTGTAGAGGGAAGGCTGAAGGTCACTGCCTAGAGGGTCCGTGAAAATTCGTTATTGCATTAAGGCTTATAATTATCTGTCCAACCAGTTTTGGAAGGAACTTTAGAATTGCCAATCCACTGTTAGGTAAACAGAGACATTGCGATATTAAGTTCACCTAGTTCAGAGGACAGTTAACTACTGGGGTTCAGGTTTTCTAAAGGTTAGGGCAATGCAGAAAAGGAAGGTAAAAATGTTGAATGGGGCAACTGGGGCCTCATGGCTGAAGCAAAGTAGGGTGTCCATAGAAAGAAGGCTCTGAGGACCAGGTGCAGTGGCTCACACCTATAATCCCACCAGTTTGGGAGGCCGAGGCAGGCAGATCACCTGAGGTCAGGAGTTCAAGACCAGCCTGGCTAACATGGTGAAACCCCATTTCTACTAAAATACAAAAATTAGCCGGATGTGGTGGCACATGCCTGTAGTCCCAGCTAGTTGGGAGGCTGAGGCTGGAGAATCGCTTGAACTCGGGAGGCGAAGGTTGCAGAGAGCCAGGATCACATCACTGCACTCCAGCCTGGGTGACGGAGTGAGACTCTGTCTCAAACAAACAAACAAACAAAAAGTTAGATCTGGTAGGATCTGAGAAAGATACTCCTTAATGAAAGAGGAAACATAGAGTACCCACGCTTCTAATATTCAGTTATAGCTATAGGACCATATTTTTTTTTTTTTTTTTTTTTTTTTTTTCCACTGGTTGAAGGGTTTATTTCGGCAATAGCGCAATCACACAGCGCCGCGTGGCGGGGCACCCACAGCTGCCTCAGGAGGTGGCAGCAGCGGCTGCTTTTGCAGCTCTTCTCTCTTCCAGCATCCTCTGCTTCTGTTTGGCCAGACATTTCCTGGCAGAACAGTGGCCCCCCAGGTCCTGATAGCGATCCTGGTAAGCCTTGGCCACCTGGGTGAACAGCTCCACTTCCTTGGCACAGTTCTGCTTGTAGTTTTCTCCCTCCCTCTGCTGACAGGCCTTGAGCCGTTCCTGGATAATGTTGACAATTTCTTGATCAACTTTGTAGTCCCTCCTCCACTGCATCTCGGCTTCAAATATGCACAGGACATCATTCTCCTTGCACTCCGTGATGTCTGGCACGCGGCGGTACTGCCGGTGGTAGTAGTAGTACCTGTTCTTTGCGTGCTGCCTTTCTATAAATTCTCTCACGAGGGTCACGGGGCGGTCCACGATGAGGTCGAAGGCCTTAGTCAGGTAGACGACGGGGTTGGGTAGCCAAGTCTGCGACGACAGCGCCGGGGTGCGTGTCGGGGGCTCGGGGTACACATCCTTGTCCCAGGTGTCAGGCATGGCGGTGGCAGGCGCGGACTCCCAGGACCATATTTTTTAAACCCATGTAATTAAAAGTATAAGATTACTTACCCAACCTAAAACAAAAAGTTCACTAAGAAAAAAATAGCCATTCCTCGATGCGATTATATGAACATTAACGTTAATAAAAAGGGTTTTTCTCCTTGTAGAAACTCTTAGCATATGAAATTATCTTTACAAGTCACTCCGAGATTTAGTTTTTAAATATTATTTTCAGTTGCTATCCAGTAAAGGATACATTTCAAATGTATCTTGATTAGACAATCACCTGTAACAAAAGTTCCTTTCCTTGAAAATGCTTGCAAGGAGTTCAGAAAACATAGTAACTTCACTTTACTGTGACACTGATACTCTGTTCCCAGTCCAGCTTTTGCCTGCTTCTTTTTAAGGCACAAAGAGCTCTCATCTTCTCAATCTCCCTGGCTTTCAGGCCACTTGAGGATAGCAGAATGCAAATTCCTCAATAACCACCTATTTAAGTAACCAAAGTAAAAACAGGAGTTTAGCAGAGCTGTCCTGGGGAAAAAAAAACAAAATCAGTGACCTGTGCAAGATGTGTATTCTCCGCATTCAGTCTCCCCTACTATCTGTCCCACCTGCCAAGCCAACTGTATCTCTTAGTACTCTCCAGAACACCACTGTCCCCAAATCTGTCCCTTCCAGAGTCACCAATTTTACAGTCAGTTCCTTGCTCAAAAATCCCCAAGGACTTCTGTATCAGTTAAGATTTGCATTTGGCAGCTAGTAACAGAGCCCAGAAATCCTAGTGGCTTAAATGAGATAAAAGAGTATTTTTCTTTTCTGTAGAAGAATTCTGGAGATAAGTGACACAGAGTTGGTGTGGCATCGCCTATAGTTCCTGTATCTTTCTGCTCCACAATGCACCTTCTATCCTCAGGAACAAAGGATGCCTCCTCAGATTGCAGCCATCTTACACACCTTGTAGGCAGCCAAGAGGGGACAGACAGGCAGATGTCAAACTTCTTTTCAAATGCCGTCAGGACCTAATGCAGTCCAGCAGACTTCATCAGCATTCATGAAATCATTTCAGATACAAGAATCAATTGATTCTGTGGCACTACTGAAGCAGGGCAATTTATCATGCATAAAACTTTATAGTAAATATCAACAGTATACCCAGGGCACCATACTAGAAACTACAAAGTATCATTTGAAATTATTAAAAGGACAGTCTCTTGGCCGGGCACGGGGGCTCACGCCCGTAATCCCAGCACTTTGGGAGGCCAAGGCAGGCGGATCACGAGGTCAGGAAATCGAGACCATCCTAGCCATGGTGAAATCCCATCTCTATAAAAATAATTTTTAAAAAAATAAAATTTAAAAAGGACAGTCTTTTAAGATATGTAACTATCTACATAATTAATCAGGTATAGTCGTTCATGCTTGTCATCCCAACGATTTGGGAGGCTTAGGTGAGAAACTGCTTGAGCAAAGGAGTTCAAGACCAGCCAGGGCAAAGTAGTGAGACCCCATCTCTCAAAAAATTTTTTTAATTAGCCAGGCATGGTGGCATGCGCCTGCAGTCCCAGCTACTCAGGAGGCTGAGGCAGGAGAATTACCTGAGCCCAGAAGGTTGAGGCTGCAGTGAGCCATGATTATGCCACTGCACTCCAGCCTGGGAAATAGAGAGAGCCCCAATGTGTCTTAAAAATAAATAAATCAATGCTTGCTCTGGTGAGTACAGGAAGAATCTGTCCTCATGTGTAGGAGTAGTGGCATATTCCTGAGTAAAAACATAATAATAAAATGGTGAACACACATAGCTACTACTTTATGCAGGCCTTGTTGTAAGTTCTTTACATATAATCAATGTTTTTCTCATAGAAATATATGCTTAAGACTGTGAAGAGAGAAGAAAGACAGGAAACAGAATTAACGTATGTAGGTACTTAGTCCAGGACCTGGCACATAGTAGCCACTCACTATTGTTGTTGCCAACAAAACATCTCAAGCGAACATTCAGTCCCCTTCCCCCCGCTAGATAAGGACCCTCCACATACTCAGGCATTCACTGACTCTCTATCCACTATCGTGCAGCCACATTCCCACGGTTGAACACATCCGTCAGAAGGCATCAATAGCAACTACAGCTCTGCTCAGGTAGGTAACACCAACCCTGAGCCCCCCAGCCTGGATCCTCAGCTGAGGATACGCCAGAGATAAGCGCCCAGCTCCCTCCTTCTCGCTTTCTATCAGCAGTACTCTCTCTTGAGTGTAGATTTGTTTTACTTTGTTTTACTGGAGAAGGGAAGGAGGAGAGGTGAAGGCAAGACAGGGGAAAGGAAACAAAGAAGATAAGATGCAAGAGTTATTTCAGGTCTCAGTTTTGTCTGGGGCTCATATACAGAGCTGTTATGTTCGAGAAATATAAATGACTCAAGCTTTTCCTAAAGATTGAAACAGAAACAACTGTGATTGGACTGGGAAGTATACCTCACTTAGCTTAGCTCCGAAAGAACCTGAGCTGATGGCTGAAGAAATGAACAAGTAGTGTCAATCTGCTGACAACTGGGAAAGCGGATGGGGCGGGTCCCAGCCACCGTAGCTTCCGGTGGACTCACTGGCCAACTCTAGGTTGTTATACCACTGTAGCCAGCAGAGGTCTCTCTTTTATTAATCTCCAATTCAAAAAAACTCCTCTGGGTTGTTTATTTCCATTATCCTTTTGAAGTCTCTTTCTAAAGCCAAACAAATAATGAATCATTTGGCCACAGCATCTTCAAATATTGAATCTAGTCACTTAGTAAAAATGAAAGACAAAAATGCTGACCTACTTGAAGCAAAAGATTCAGTATTCCTCTAAGCTATTCATTTCCTTTAGAAGATTCATAACAATTGCACAGCCAAAGAGCAAAACATGGGCCAGACCCTAAAACAGCATGGGCAACTGACTCATTATGCCAATGAAAAGGGAATCCCAGCTAAGCCTGGTAGCTGGGTGGAGCAGGAGGCTGGCGAGGTCCACTTCTTTGGATCCCTGGTTTTAAAGCTGACACGAGGCATGGCTCTTCCTTGAATGTGCTCCCTCAAAAGCCTGAAATATACCACTTGTGACCACATCCCCTCTAATGGTCCAAGCACTTCATATTACATCCTCCTTACTTAATAAAACCAGAGTTTTGCCTGGGTTCAGTGGCTCATGCCTATAATCCCAGCACTTGGGAGGCTGAGGCGGGTGGATCACAAGGTCAGGAGTTTGAGACCAGCCTGGCCAACATGGTGAAACACTGTCTCTACTAAAAATACAAAACAAAATAAAACCAGAATTTTGGTTTTCGAAAATTAGATTGTCTATATGAAGCAGCATCATGGAGACAATGAAAGCAAAACCTTGAACTTCCCCTCTCATGTCCTGTGGAATGACCCCAAGGGAAGACTAAGGATTTCAACTAATATTTGATAAAATGAGGAAACAATTATATTTAATTGAAGCTGCTCAAGTCACTCTTATTTTATTTTTATTTTATTTTATTTTTCTGAGACAGGGTCTTGGTCTGTCACCCAGGCTGGAGTGCAGTTGTGTGATCACTGCTCATTATAGCCTCGACCTCCTGGGCTCAGGTGATCCTCCCACCTCAGCCTCCCGAATAGTTTGCACTACAGGTGCACAGCATCATGCCCAGCTGGTTTTCTGTACTTTTAGTAGAGATGGGGTTTTGCCACGGTACCCAGGCTGGATCCAAGTGATCCATCTGCCTCAGCTTCCCAAAGGGCTGAGAGTACAAGCCTGAGCCTATTTCATTTCAGAGACAGGATCTCACTCTGTCACCCAGGCCTGAGTGGCAGTGGTGAATTATAGCTCACTAAAACCATGAATTCCTAGGCTCAAGTGATCCTCGTGCCACAGCTCCCCAAGTAGCTGTGACTACAGGTGCTTGCCACCTTGCCCAGCTAATTTATTTATTTATTGTAGAAATGAGGTCTCACATTGCCCAGGCAGCTCTTGAATACCTAACCTCAAATGATCCTCTCTGGCCTCCCAAAGCACTGAGATTGCAGGCATCAGCCACTGCACCTGCCAAGTCACTTTTAAATTATCCAGTGGCTTCCCATTGCTCTAAAACTCCAAAATTCCTAATGTGGCTTAAAAAGCCCATCACTCCAGCCACAGCACTCGTTCCTACTGCCCCTGGCTCATTGCCCCCCAGGCACAAGCACCTTCTTTCAAAGCCCTTCTCCACCTTGCAGCCTTGGACTGTGTTGAGCTTGGATCACTCTCCTTCCCTTCCTCCTTTCAACTGGTTAAGTCTTGCTCAGCTTCCAGGTCTGAGCTTGAAAGTCATTTCTTTAGGAGAGATTCCCTAGCCCCTGCCTAGGTCAGGGCCCTTATTTCAGACTCTTACAGCAGCCCACAAGGCAGCCACTAGAACACAGGGCTGCTGGTGAGGGGGATGGTATGGCCTTTTTTTTTTTTTTTTTTTTTTTTTTTCGAGTAGCTGGGATTACAGGCACACGGGTATGGCATTTTTAAAAAAATTTTTTTAGAGATGGGTCTTGCTCTGTTGCCCAGGTGGACTCAAACTCCTGGGCTCTAGGGATCCTTCCACCTCAACCTCCCAAGAAGCTGGGACTGTAAGTGGTTGCCCAGCTAAAGGGAGTGTGGAGTGAATTTTAAAGCCCCTTTTCTTTTCAGTCAACACAGGCTGGCTGGGGAAGAGAATATCGATTTTAGCCCCTGCTTGCTTCCTCAGCTGGTCACCTTTGTCTGGGACCCAAACTGCTAGTACATGAAGCAGAAGTTCTGAGGTCCCTTCATGGCACTCGTCCTTCACAACATTCATCTAAATTCCATGAAATAATTACAGCCGTGACGCCTTGTGGTCTCCTCCAACAGCCTGGAGTTCCAGGAGGCCAGTGCTCCTGTTTGTGACCTTGTAGCCCACAGAGCCCGGCCTTGGTAGAGGCTCCCTGAGTGTGGACGTGATGGTGCAGCAATGTCTGGCTCTGCTAAGCAACCATCAGGTTACACATTCACGTGCGTTTCTCTAGTGAGATTATAAACGTACATTGTTCAGCCAACGCTACTCTACAATCGTCTTCTTTTGACTCCTCTGAATATGTGGTCTGTGGCCAAAAATCAAAACTCTAGCTTCGCTGAAAAATAACCTGATCCACAGGGATGGAATGTGTGATCTCGACTAGGAAACAGGAAGCACAGAGCTGTAAGCCAGAGGAACATGTAAATCATCTCATTTAATTCCCCACTTTGCAGGAAATCAAGAATTGGAATAGTCTCATCTGTAAAATGGAGAGAGTGGATACAGTGATCTTCCACAGCCAATATTCTGCGATCCTAAGATCTGCCCCAGGTCAGTCACATGAAGAGGAACAGCCAAAGATTAGTCGGCTAACTTGAAATATAAAACAATTTTCCCAGCACTATGTCCTAAGTAACTTATCTAAGGCAGGGAGTTGATCTGTTGAATTCCCAGGCGGATTCCCTGAGTGTGCCAGGTGCCAAAGATCAAGGAATGTGAGATTTGGGATCATGTTACCAGTAAAATCCCATATGGCAAAAAGATAGAATAACCTCAATTTTCCACGGTTTGTTAAGACATCCTTGAGTTAATGAGGATGATATTTCTACCTCATGCATGTGCCCCAGAAGCCAGACTATGTACACAAACATGCAAACACACACTCCTCATAACTCAGGTACAGATTTAATGGCATCTGAAGTTACAGATAAAAATGGAGGAAAAATTGTTATAAAAATGCCTTGTGCTCTGCTCATGTCTGAGAAGAGCAAGACCGTATGTGAGACGTAAAGAGAAACTCTGACTCCATGCTCAAGAAATTGTCATGATAAATCTTTTTCAAATTTGAAATACCGGCTGGGCGTGGTGGCTCATGCCTGTAATCCTAACACTTTGGGAAGCCGAGGCAGGCAGATCACTTGAGGTCAGGAGTTTGAGACCAGTCTGGCCAATATGGTGAAAACCCGTCTCTACTAAAAATACAAAAAAAAAGTAGTTGGATATGGTGGCAAGCATCTGTAAGTCCAGCTACTCGGGAGGCTGAGGCAGGAGAATTGCTTGAACCTAGGAGGCGGAGGTTGCAGTGAGCCAAGATCGTGCCACTGCACTCTAGCCTGGGCAGCAGAGAAAGACTCCGTCTCAAAAAAAAGAAATTTTTGAAATACCTTTATAGTTTTTTCCTTGTTAAAATCTACTGTTAAAAATGCAAACAGTACATAAACGTTTAAGGGAAAGTCTCTTCATAATCCTGCCCTCAGAAATAGGAACTACAGATGTTAATCTGATGGGTAACCTTCCAGGACACTTGTATGCCTATATACATGTGAATTTAAAAAATTTTCACAAAAATACTTTCATACTGTTCTGTGCCTACTTTTGGCCATAACGTGTTATGGAAAATTTAATATTAAGCCGTATAATTTTTTGTGTGTGTGTGAGACACGGTCTTGTTCTGCCACCCTGGCTGGGTACAGTGGCGAGATCATGGCTTACTGCAGCCCCCACCTCCTGGCTTAGGTGATCCTCCGACTTCAACATTCTGAGTAGCTGGGACTACAGGCCTGTGCCACCAAACCTGGCCAATTTTTTTTGGGGGGGGGCGGTATTTTTTTGTAGAGATGGGGTTTCACCATGTTGCCCAGGCCGGTCTCAAACTCCTGGACTTAATCGATCCGCCTCTCATGGTCTCCCAAAGTGCTGGGATTACAGGCATGAGCTACCATGCCCAGCCAAGACATATAACTATTAATACATATAAAGCTACCCAGGGTGTTTTAATGGCTATAATTTGTGCCCTTCTTGCATATACTACACTTGGTTCAATCATAATCAATTCTGTAATCCTACATCTAAAGGTTTTTATTTGGTTGTTTACATTTTTGTTTTTTAAAATCTAATATGTAACATTACAGTGATTACTCTGGTAAATATATCCTTAGTCACACATCTGACTATTTCTCAAAATTAAATCTGTAGAAAAATGCATACTTTTTTTTTTTTTAATACAGAGTCTCACTCTGTTACCCAGGGTGAAGTGCAGTGGCGCAATCTTGGCTCACTGCAACCTCTGCCTCCCAGGTTCAAGTGATTCTCCTGTCTCAGCCTCCTGAGTAGCTGGGATCACAAGCATACACCACCACACCCGGTTAATTTTTGAATTTTTAGTAGAGACAATGTTTTGCCATATTGGCCAGGGTGGTCTTGAACGCCTGACCTCAAGTGATCCTCCCACCTCAGCCTCCCCAAAGTGCTGGGATTACAGGTGTGAGCCACCTCACCAGGCGGAAAAGAACATTCACTTGAAACGCACAGTACATAAATTTAAAAAATGCGTGTGTGTTTAAGGGGGATTTGACATTTTTCTCCAAACGGTTAGCTGTAAGCTAACACCATTTATTGCGTAACATACTTTCTCTCTACTAATTAGACAATTTATGTTTATCATGTAATCAACTCTTCGTGAGGCTTTTAAAAGAGAATAGAGAGCTTTAAGGAAAAGCCAGAATAAGATGATGCTTTTGGAGAGACTGGTATTACCAGTAACATACAGGCATTTAAATCAAAAGCAGGAATGAATGGGGATGTGTTGAGAGAATCAGCCTTTTACACACTTACAGTTGTGCAGGCTGTAAAAGGCTGATTCAGGGGGATTTCTTTTTTCTCTTCCTTTTTTTTTTTTTTTTTTGGAGACAGATTCTCACTCTGTCGCCAGGCTGGAGGGCAGTGGTGCCATCTTAGCTCACTGCAACCTCCACCTCCCAGGTTCAAGCGGTCTTCCTGCCTCAGTCTCTCCAATAGCTGGAACTACAGGCACGCGCCACCACACCCAGCTAATTTTTGTATTTTAAAAGAGATGGAGTTTTGCCATGTTGGCCAGGATGGTCTCGATCTCCTGACCTCATGATCCTCCCACCTTGGCCTCCCAAAGTGCTGGGATTACAGGCATGAGCCACCCTGCCCAGCCAATACAGGGGATTTCTATGTATAAAGTAAGGAGATGCCAGTAGGCTAAAGATGAGATCATTTGGATGAGAGGGATTTTACACTGAACCTGAAAGACGGTCATGGCTTCCACACACGCACTCTTTGCTTCTTTGGTCACCAGTGAAGCTGCAAAAATATCACTCACCCTTGAATAGAAAGGAGGGAAAGAATAATGGCCATCTTTGTATCTGAGTGTCTTAATTTACCTAAATTTATATATTCTGTATTTGGTTTATATCCTAATAGTTTACAATTTAGCAAGTTTTCATTTCTTAAGAGCCTTTCATATTTCCTTTTCTGGTAACTGTTCATAACCTTTGATTATTTTTCTACTGGTTTGCGTTTTCTTCATTGATTTATAGAAACTATTTATTGGAGAAATTAACCCTTTGATATATGGGTTGCAAACATTTTTCCCAATTTTTCATTGCATATGGATGTGGGTATATGTGTTACTGATTTATTACTACAAATAAACCTACACCAAGTCCTTTCAGAAATCATTAGAAGTGACACTAAGTTCAAAAGATGCCTTACAAAATTTTTATTGTGATAAAAATACATAAAATTTACCATTTTTACATATCTAATTGTTTATTAAATGCCCATTTAAAATACTTGCTTTTCTTAATGGTTAGAACAGCAGTAATGAAAATAATGAGACATACGACAAGGTTAACGTAGTGTACTGGCTGTGGTTACTGGGAGAAGCCTGGGTATCTCCGTTAATTTGATTGTTTACAAATATGTAATGGTCATTATTATATACTGTGTATTGGGCTAAATACTGCACATATATTATTCCACTGAATACTTTTAATAACCCTCTGAAAGTTATAAGCATCCTTATTATATAGACAAAGAAATGAAAACTTTAAAAGGTGAAGTAACTTGCAAATGGCTGTTCAGTAATTATACTCAAAGCCAGGCAGTCAG
Source organism: Callithrix jacchus (assembly GCF_049354715.1). Taxonomy (NCBI): domain Eukaryota; kingdom Metazoa; phylum Chordata; class Mammalia; order Primates; family Cebidae; genus Callithrix; species Callithrix jacchus. The sequence goes on from NC_133510.1 coordinate 10,577,998, forward strand.
ATTCCAGAGCCTGAAATTCAACCACTACAGCGTCTTACAAATAATGCAACCCAGTACACTGTGTGAGACTCTTTTAGACATAACATGAATGAACTTTTAAGATGCTCCAGAGGGCCAGGTATGATGGCTCATGCCTGTAATTTCAGCACTTTGGGAGGCTGAGGCAGGAAGATCACTTGAGGCTAGGAGTTCAATACCAGCCTGGACAACATAGCAAGAACCTGTTTCTCTCTCTCTCTCTCTCTCTCTCTCTCTCTCTCTCACACACTCACACACACACACACACACACACACAATGTTAGCCAGGCATGGTGGTGTGCACCAGCTGTAACATAGCAAGAACCTTTCTCTCTCTCTCTCTCTCTCTCTCTCTCACACACACACACACACACAAAACGTTAGCCGGGCATGGTGGTGTGCACCGGCTGTCCTATCTACTTGGGAGGCCGAAACAGGAGGATCACATGAGCCCAGGAGGTCGAGGTTGCAGTGAGTCACTGCACTCCAGCCTGGGTGGCAGAGTGAAACCTGGTTTCAAAACAAAACAAAAAAATGTTCCAGTAATTGTATATTTTTTTATTGTGGTTAAATACAAGTAAGATAAAACTTGCCGTTTAAACCATTGCTTTATTATTTTTTTAGAACTGCTAGGCTGTAGTGCAGTAATGAAATCATAGCTCATCGTAGCTTGAGCTGCAGCCCCAAACTCCTGGGCTAGAGCAATCCCGTTGCCTCAGCCTCCAGAATAGCTTAACAATTTATTTTTATTTTTATTTTTTAGAAACAGATCTCACTGCCAAGATCACACCACCGTACTCCAGCCTGGGCAACAGAGCAAGACGTCTTTAAAAAAAAAAAAAGAAAGAAACAGATCTCACTATGTTGCCCAAGCTGGTCTTAAAGCCCTGGCCTCGAGATCCTTCCAGCTGAGCACAGTAGCTCACATCCGTAATCCCAACATTTCGGGAGACCAAGGCAGGAAGATCACTTGAGGCCAGGAGTTCAAGACCAGCCTGGGCAACATAGGGAGATCCTGTCTCTACCAAAAAGAAAAAAAAATTACATCTTTTGAATTCTATGTTTATTGTTTACTTTGAAATACTTTCCTCAACTCTGAGATTTTATTTTTTAAAATCCTTTGAGGTTTCCCCTTGCATGTCTATGGTTTCATTTCTTTCTACTTCATTCTCTTTGATTCTTCAGGAATTATCCTGATGTGTGCAATAAGAATCCCACTTTATTTTTTATAATGCTGACACAATTATATTTAAAACTAGACAAGTTCATTTTAAATCCACATGGGAAAAATAGCAAGCAAAAGAAGACAGGAAAATTCTGGTGAAAAAAAATTAAAAAGTAAAGAGGCCCATTGAGATGTGGAGAACCAGTCCCACCAGCAATTAAAACATATTATAAATTTACAGTCCTTATAATATGATCCTGAGTGAACAGACTGCTAGAACAAAGGAACAAAATAGGATGATCAGAACCTATTATCAGAATTCGGTATAAAGAGGTGCAGATGAATTAGGGAGACTGCCATCTTTGTCACGCTGTGCGCTCCCTTCCAAGAACATGGTACACCTTTTCACTTGTGCAGGGCTCTGCTAGAGACTCAATCTTAGAATAAGCACACTGCTGTCTCCCAGCGTCTTCCCATCCACTGAAGAGTAGCAGTGAGGCTCTGCCTGTGCAGGTTTTGTTTGGGGTCTAAATACTTTTTTTCCAGAGTCATTCCTAACGTATTGGACTTTCCAATCTTTCTTTTTCTTTTTCTTTTTTTTTTTTAGACAGGGCCTCACTGTTGCCCGAAATGCAGCGGCATGATCTCAGCTCACTGCAACCTCAGCCTTCCAGGCTGTAGCAATCCTCCCACCTCAGCCTCCTTAGTAGCTGGGACCACAGGCAGCACCACCACACCCGGCTACATTTTTTTTTTTTTTTTTGTAGAAACAGGGTTTCACCATGTTGCCCAGGCTGGTCTGGAACTCCTGAGTTCAAGCTATCTGCCTGCCTCGTCCTCCCAAAGTGTACAGATTACAGGTGCGAGCCACTGTGCCCAGCCTCCAGTCTTCCTACTGCCATAATGTGAAAAGCTGTGATGACCAGGTATGAGTTCATTAGACATATCTGTACTATATTCCCACAGTCTGGGCTTGAACACTACCTTAAGTGTTAAAGATTAAACAGACTGGGCTCCATGGCTCTCACCTGCAATCCCATCACTTTAGGGAGAGAAGGTATGAGGATCACTTGAAGTCAGGAGTTCAATACCAGGCTGGTCAACACAGCGAGATCTCCATCTCTACAAAAGTAAAAAAACTGCTGGGTGTGGTGGCACATATCTGTAGTCCCAGCTACTCCAGAGGCTGAAGTAGAGGATCTCCTGAGCCCAGGAGCTTGAGGCTGCAGTGAGCCATGTTCATGCCCACTGCACTCCAGACTGGGTGACAGAGTGAGACCCGTCGTTAAAAGACAAATAGGCCGGGGGCAGTGGGCAGTGGCTGACGCCTGTCATCCCAGCCTTTTGGGAGGCCAATGCGGGTAGATCACAAGGTCAGGAGTTGGACCAGCCAATATGGTGAAACCCTATCTCTACTAAAAATACAAAAACTAGCTGGGCGTGCTGGCTGGCACCTGTAGTCCCAGCTACTTGGGAGGCTAGGGCAGGAGCATTGCTTGAACCTGAGAGGCGGAGGTTGCAGTGAGCCAAGATTGCACCACTGCACTCCAGCCTGGACAACAGAGCGAGACTCTGTCTCAAAAAGAAAGAAAGAAAGAAAAACAGGTAAATAAATTATTTAAAGATTAAACAATAGGTGTTAGATGTTAGCAGAATTCTATTTAAAGGTTTCAGAGATGCTAGGTGTGGTGACCCATGCCTGTCATCTCAGCACTTCGGAAGGCTAAGGCAGAAGAATCATTTGAAGCCAGGAGTTCAATACCAGCTTAGGCAACTAGCAAGATCTCTCCACAAAGAAAAAAAAAAAGGTTTCAGAGCACACACGTAATTGCAGTGACTCTGGAGGCCGAAGTGGGAGGACTGCATGAGCCCAGGAGTTGGAGTTTGCAGTGAGACATGACCACACCACTGCACTCCAGCCTGGATAACAGAGGGAGACTCCGTCTTAAAAAAAAAAATTTAAAGGCTGGGCGCGGTGGCTGAAGCCTGTAATCCCAGCACTTTGGGAAGCCGAGGCGGGTGGATCACGAGGTCAAGAGATCGAGACTATCTTGGTCAGCATGGTGAAACCCAGCCTCTACTAAAAGTACAAAAAATTAGCTGGGCATGGTGGCGCGTGCCTGTAATCCCAGCTACTCAGGAGGCTAAGGCAGAAGAATTGCCTGAACCCAGGAGGCGGAGGTTGCAGTGAGCCAAGATCGTGCCATTGCACTCCAGCCTGGGAAACAAGAGCGAAACTCCGTCTCAAAAAAAAAAAAAAAATTTAAAAAGTCAGGCATGGTGGTTCACGCCTGTAATCCCAGCACTTTGGGAGGCCGAGGTGGGCAGATCACCTTAGGTCGGTAGTTTGAGATCAGCCTGACCAACATGGAGAAACCCCCTCTCTGCTAAAAATACAAAAAATTAGCTGGGCGTGGTGGTGCATGCCTTTAATCCCAGCTACTGGGGAGGCTGAGGCAGAAGAATCACTGGAAGCCGAGAGGTGGAGGCTGTGGTGAGCTGAAATCATGTCACTGCACTCCATCCTGGGCAACAAAAGTGAAACTCTGTTTCAAAAAAAGAAGAAGAAATAAATAAATAAGAAAGCTTTCAGAGGCTGAGTTTGTGTCTCACTTTAATTTGAGAAGTTCCCACCTACTCCTCAGTATTAATAGTCACCACTCTTAAAGATGGGCCTTAAGTTACCACAAGTGTTAGTTTTGAACAGTAATGTCCAATAGAAATATAATTTCAGCCACATCTGTAAATTGTCTAGTAACTACACTAAAAAAGTAAAATGAAACAGATGAAATTCATTTTAATATTTCATTTAGCCCAAAATAAAAATATTATTTCAATATGTAATCCATATTAAAATTATTAATGAAATATTTAACATTTTCTTTTCATACTAAATCTTGGAAATGTAGTGTTTATGTCACATAGCACATCTCAATTTGGACTAGCCACGTCCAAGCATTCAAATAGCCACAGAGCTCTACAAGATGCTAATGAGCAAGGAAAATGGCTTAATTTACTGGGAATCCAGAAAGGCCAAGGTTAGAAATACAGTTTCTCAAGGGTCTGAAATAGACTTTGAAATCACTAGTCCAAATACTATTTGATATTTGAATCTTGTCTACAACGTTTCTGTCACGGGGTCATCCAAGACTAGTGGTGGACTCACACTCCAGGGATGGCGAGTTCACTGCTTCCGGAGGCTAGCCTGTCTTCAACGCAAAAAAATTCTTTCCATTAAGGCACACATGTTTTCTAATAGTGTCCACCCTGGATAGGTGGGCACCTGGAGGTCAGGAGTGAGTAGCTGACCTTTATGATGTGGGACTAGAGATTAAGTAAACACAGCCTTGCTAAAGGCATAATCAGGTTGGTTTATGGCCTTTCATGTACCTTAGTTGGGTTGAATAATTAAGAGGTTGGATAGGCTAAGAAGGACTGGGCGAGTTAAGAACTAAAAAATGTCACCACTGAGTTAGGAACTGTTAGAATGCTAGAGCTGGATATCTGGTTAAAATCGTCCAATAGACTGCAGCAAGACTAACAGAAAGAAAGAAACAGGTTATGTATCCATGCAAATTTTGCTATATGGAGAAAGAATTTCACTAATGTGGACACAGTGATTGGGAGAATCATTTAACTTATTACAAACTTTAAAAATGTTCCCAAAGTAAAACATCATTGGGTTCTAATTCATAAAGAATGTCATTTCTATTAGACTTGTGTTACCAAAAAAAAAGTTATCCTAAATCTTAAGGTACACATAGTTTATCAAAAGAATTTCCAGACCCAGAAATCAAAGGCACTTCAAAAGTCTCATTTCCTATCTTGAGATTGTTTTAACATATTCCTCCCGCAAAAACACTCTGGAAACCAGAAAACTTTTTTAAAATTTAATTCAATATAAATGACACCGACTGGCTCAATTATGATGGGTTCTGAGTGGCGGTTGAAATAACACATTTTTCCTCTTCTATTTCCTCTCTCTCTCTTTTTTTTTTTTTTTTTGGTTTCGAAGAGGTGTTCTTTCTTTTCCGGGCCACCTTCACCCTCCCGCACTCCCCAATTCTACCTTTCCAAGGCAGGGGAAGGTGCATCCTCGACAGGCTCCTGCCCGCACGCCTTCCGAGTACCCCCGGCCCGCACCCGGTGACAACAAGGCGCGCGGGACATCCTTGAACGGGTTCGGTTACATCTCTGCCCCTGCGAGACTGCAGATCGCTGACCACCCCGCGCACCCCCGCCTGCCTGCACACTGTCAACCGCACTTAGGGGAAAATTTTGGAACAGAAGCTCCGCCCATTCTCCTCCCTTCTGCCTCCTCGAACCGGCTCAAAACCCCCCACCACGGGCCGCCGAAGCAGGTTTCGCCACACGTTGTGGGGGGCTGTATTTTTTACAAGAAAACAAGCATCCAAAAAAAAAAAAAATTCAAACTGCACGCGCCGACCAATGGGGAAGAAGTAGGAGGTGGGCGGAGGCGGCGCGCGGCGGGGAGGGGGCGCCGGGCGGGCGTAGAGCTGGGACCGCGGGGGATTCGGAAAACGCGGCGGGCGCGGGGTTCGGGGCTTTTTTTTTCTTTTCTTTTTTTTTTTTCCTCCTCCCAAACCAGCTGGAGCGCGAGACTCCGCCTGAAACTGCAGCCTCTCGGATCCACCTTAAATCTTCAGCGGACTCGGCGTCGGGGTCAGTGGGCGCAGCCAATGCCAATCAAGTTTACAACCAGCAGCACGGGAGGGAAAAAAGAGGAAAAAAATCATCTGCAAGTCCCCCTTACACAAAATACGCGCGCACATACACTCGTACGCGCGCGCGCGCACACACACACACACACACACGCGCGCGCGCGCGCGCGGAAAGGAGGGGGTGGGGCAGGCGCTCGGGTGAGGGCGAGAATGTTTGCGAAATGCGAGTCCTAGGCTCCAGGGCCGCGGCCGGAGCGCGGGGCAGGCGCGCGGGGAACGCGGCCGGGCCCGAGCGCCATGATGGTCGCCGCGGCTTGGATCCCGTTTTCTGGAGGGGGAGCCGCAATGATGCAATCCCCCGGCCCCGCGTCCGGGCCGCGCGCCCTGCTCCCTGCCTTTTCTCAACGTTCCTTCGGAGGCGCGTCGAGGTTGCGCGCCCAACGCCTTGATTTCTTTTTGTACCGCTCGCTCTGATGCCTGCTCGCCGTGTGCCCCCACGCGTGACAGGCCTGGCGCGCAGGCGGCGGCAGAGGGGCTGGGGCTTACGTGTCAGCTCTGCACTTTCGGTTCCGCGGGGTTAGCCCGCGGCGGACCCCACCCCAGCCCAGCCCGGCCCCCAGGCCAGCCCCGATCCGGGAGGTGGCCGTTGAAGTTTTCCAGCGGGATTGTGGGCCCCTTCCCCACCCCCAGCTGCGCCAGTAGGATTTTTTTTTTTTTTTAACCTCCCTTTTGGCGGAGAGGGGGTGGGTGGGCGTAGGGTGTGTCCCAGGTGAAAGACACGGCAAGTTTTAAAAAGAAATTTAGACTCTGAACACCAGACCCGGGAGATCCTAGACGAGCTTTAGAATCACCCTTTTCAGTGCGGAAAGCTTGAGAAGAGCAAGTGTGGACGCTGTGATAATGAAGATGAAATGGCGAAGGCAGCGTCTCCCGGCCTCCGCCAAAGTCGCTCCGTGAGGCCCGGGTTGGTGGGCGCACCCCAGCCTGAGAGGCCGCTGGCCCCGCTCCCCGCCTGTGCAGCCCAAGTTCCCGAAGTCCCCCAAGCACGCCCCCAGGTCCACATTTCCCCAGTCCCAGGCCCTCGCGCCGGGCAGCTGGGGATGCGATGGGGGGACGTTGCGGAGCGGGGGTGAGGGCGCAGGGGACCCCCGCGGGCGACAGTGGCGCTGGGCTGCGCGCCGCTGTGGCCCTCCCCGGGCGCGGGCGAGCCGGGCGGGCTTTCGAAATGCGCGGGGCTGCGGATCATTGGAGCCCGGGGTAGGGGTGGGAGCGGGATGCCGCGCCCGAGGGTCCGCGAACTCGGGACGGCGTTCCTCTTAGCTCGGATATCCCCACGGCCCGGGAGGAGCCGGTTACTCAGGTGGAACGCCCGTTTGCGGAGAGGAGTGGGGGCTTTCGCTGCTATCTCCGCGCAGAGGAGAGGATGAGGGAGGAAAGTTTCTGAGAAACCGCCCAGCACAGCTGTGTGGCGGAGGCGCGGCCGCCCTGCGCGGCCTGTGGGCGCGGGAACTCTGCGCGACGACCGGGGCGGTGCGGGGTCTGCACGTTACAGATGGGGAGCACGACTCGATGGCCCTTTCGTCCCGAGGCACCAGCCAGCCCGACCTTGCGATTGCCGCGGCAGGCAGGCGCGGGACTGCGGGGCCGTTTGGGGAGACGACGGCGCAGTGGCCTGGGTAGCCGGGCCAGGGGTGGCGGGCGCCGGCGGCCGCATCCCCGCAGAGAGACTTTCGCGGCGGCCCCGGCAGACCTGGTCGCGGGGAAGGACGAGCTGAACTGTGGGTCACTTTTGGAAGCTTGACACAGGCGGGTAAAGGACGAAGGATACGGTGACTCGAGGCTGCGTCCCCGTGAACGTGCCTGGCGCGGCGAGCATCCACTTCTCCCTGGCCCGCATTCCTAAAACGCAATCTCTCAAAATTCTCTCCAAAGAGACCCCTTTACGAAAGGAGACTGGGGTGCCTGCAGCGATTCAGGCGATATTTTTTCCAGTTAGAGACACTTTCTGAATTATCTTTTTTTTTACTCAGAGGAACTTTCATTATTTTCTGACCCTCCACTCCTTCCTCCCCATTTCGAATTGTTTTTCTTGCTCCCTCAGTCTGTTTCTGAAAAACACTCTTGGATGCGAGTTTTCAACAAAGTCACAAAACCCCTTTAGTCTCTCGTTAAAATAATACCTACTTGAAGGATGTGGACGAGCCACTAAAGGACCTATATTTCCCTTCCAGGAGGCCGGAGTCCAACCTGCTCAAAAAAAAAAAAAAAAATCTTGGGGTCAAAACTGTTGAAACTGTTATTTGAGACCTCCTTTTGGGGTACGATAAATGCAAATATAGATATTGGAGCAAAACAATTGAACCCAAATCCAGATTTTTACGATTTACCCACTTACTAGAGTAAGTAAGTCCTACAACTAAAAACAATTTTACACCTTAAACACATTCTTTTAGTGTGGAATTACAGGAAATCATTTTAGTAATCTAAAAATTCTTTCTCACACTCTTTTCCTTCAGTAAATAAATATGTATCTGCTGTATGGATACAGAGACTCAAAATCCTCAGATTTGGTTACATTAGCCAGTTTTTGGTTGTGCAGATTATAACAAGGATATTTAGAAATTGAAATAATTTTTCTATGACAACCAGTTAAATTTCAAAAATAACTACCTAGTGTAGAGTGCACACCAATTTCTTAAGGGCCCCTGTGTGAATATTTTAAGCAAGATTTATACATTAGATGGTCCAAACAATTGCTTTAATTCCTCATAACACTTCTCGTGTAAATACAGAGAAGTCACCATGTTACTTTCATTTTCAATCCTGCAAATGTGTATCAGTGTACACTTATGTAAGGATTTTTTGGTTCCGACATGTTCATATCCTAGAAGACGTTTTCACTAATGCAGACTATGACAATCTTATTCATATGAAAATGTAGCTTTTCCATTTTTACCTTCTGAAGTTTTGTCCACCCACACAGAGCTAAGTGGAAAACAGTAACTGCTAACTACATTCCGACTACAGAAAACATCATCTGGGTTGTGGGCCTGAATTACCTAGATATTTGCCACTTCACATTTACATTTGTGTAAATATGACTAGAATGCCAGGTCAAACACCTCCTTTGGTAAAGCACATTACAATTTGACTCAGTGAATAGCTATGGAAGTTTTCTTTATTGATTGCTTAATGTGTAACAATAATTGGCATCCTTTTCACACATTACAAAAAATTATACTTGGCTCAGTATGCAACCTTTTAAGCATAGCCATATTATTTAACAAAAGAGGAAGAAAACCTATTCTACCCAGTACAGCATTTACAAATGCACAAAACATGCCACTTTGGCTTGTATATTGTCTAGATTAAAAAAAAAATCTTTTAACATAAATAAGTTAGTATAATTTTTCAGTGTTTTTACAGAGTTATGTACACAGGTACACTTCAAATGGTTTTTTCATACACAGGCAAAGAAATACTGTTTAAAGATGTAGTATCCATTTCACTTATCCTACAAGTATGATTTTCTCTACATGAACCTTTCTTTAAAAATACCACTTTCCTTTGGATAAATGGACAGAGTAGGAAGCTTTAAATTAAAAATTATTTCATTTTTTAATGTGAAATTACAGATCTTTAAAAATATTGAGGGATTTAGAATTATTTTGACTGTGCTTACACAGCTCAAAATGAAAAGAAAATGAAGAAATTTTGTCAACGAATTGAATAAAAGCAGATGGTCGATTCTGAACATTCAAAACTCCCCCCAAGCACCTCGGATTTTTGCCCCAAACCACCTGGGGTGATTACCAATCTGCTAAATAATTAACTGTGAAATTCCAACTTTAAGAGAGGCTGTGGAGGGCACTCAGGGTAGATTTTTGTTGCTTTTTTAAAAAAGCCATATGCAGCTATCTAACAATTTAGATAACTTAGGAGATCACCAGATCACCAATTGAGAATAACTTCCTATAAAAATAAAGAGCAATTATCTTTAGCCAGTGTTCAAATTTTGGCAGTTTTTTAAATGAAGTATCAGCCATCTCTGAAAGGGACATTACATCTTTAAAGGAAACGATTCAAACCCTTCCCCAAAATTGCTTCTCTTCATGCAAGTCAAATATTTATCTACTTGCTGTAAATCAAAGCAAGCTCTTCATACCCCCCCTCCAATGTGAGTTCCTCAGCCCCACCCCACCCTCCCTTCCCCAAAGTTTATGTGCTACATAAAAGGTAAAAACTATATACACAGGTAGTACAATGAAGCAAATAAGGAAAAACCTAATTGCATAATGCTACATCCAATGCTTTTAGAGGCAGATCATTTAAGAGTGCCTAAAATTTTAGTGTTATTGTGTTGTTGCTTCTCAGTGCTTATACAGGATGTCCATTCCATGAAGTCAGCGATATGTACTTTAAAAATTTTCACGTCTGTCTTCCTTGCTTCATCAAGCAGTGATGTATCTGATAAACAAGGAAACATATTCTTAATTCTGCAAAAGAAAACAAGACAGAATTAGAGGAAAACCACTAGAGTAACGTTTACAGGAATTATTTTGTCATTACGTTAGTGTGGAAATAAACTTGATGGGGAAAAACGTATGTACTCTAAGTCTGATGACTACTCATCTCCACCTAATATTCTCTTAACTGGATTTTTTTCCCTCTCCGATGCTGTGTACTTTTGTCTAGAGCAGTGGTTCTTAACAGTGGGCAGTGTTGCCCTTGCCCCCCAGGGAACATTTGGCAATGTCTGGAGACATTTTAGGTTGTCACACTGGGGGAGAAGATGCTGCTGGCATCTAGTGGGAAAGGCCAGAGATACTGCCAAACAATCTAAAACACACAGGGCAGTTTCCTACAACAAAGAATTACTCGGCCCAAAATGTCAGTAGTGCAGAGGTTGAGAAACCCTATCTAAAAAATCTAGGTCACAGACAAGTGGGAAAGAAACAGGAAAATTAGGAAACTGTAATAATTAAGGGTAAAAATTTACAAATTTTTTATTCATAAATTTATTTAAAAAATTAAATTTTCTTTAAATTAAAAAAATTTTTTTCTCTACTGTGACATATTAAATTTTCTAAATTTGAAAAATGATTAGGAATAAAAATTACAAAGGTCTTCCAGAAGAAAATTTTATTAACATCATTTTCAAAATATTTTTTTATTCATACACAGAATTTATTCATGAATCCTTCTGAGTAAGTTCTTACTAATATTTCTAGTATTCTTTGAACTGGCAATATTACTAACAAATGCCTCTCTGCGTGTCAGAATGGGGCCAGATCAAAATCCAGGTTTGATTCTCATGGCTCATCTGATGAGCTAGGTTACAAGTCACAAACCAACAGGAGTTGCGAGTGTCAAGGCTGCTTCGGGAAAATTTTCACCTAATTTTCTCACTTCATATGGTACTATGAAACAGGCTCTATAGTACCGTTCTGTATAAGCTCTGAAAAATACAAGGTATAGTGAAGTCGAATACACAATTTAAAGACACAACAAACCTGAATCCCACCTTAATCCCTGTTAAAATTTTTATAAATGAGGATTTAATAAGTTAACAATATTTATCAAGATCGCCTCATATGCTAAGCTATGTATGTGCTTTAAAAAAGAAAGAGGTCACAATCTTGGTCTATAAGACACTAAAAAACTTAATATGTATGTTAATTCGATAATTATGACTAGCTAATCCATGTACATTTGGGGGCTGAATTATTCAAATTAGCTATTAACGGTGATCAGATTGAGTACGGAAAAATCTCCACTTCCTTTGTGCTGGGTTGACCCACGGTCACCAGTCTTGATATTTACTACCCATTTCCCCTACAAATATCAAATCACCCTATTACAGCACAATTAGCATACACTGGCTGACCTGTTCACGGATTGCTTACTGACAGAGTTAATCTAACTTCTGCTTTGCAACTTGAGTGTTCCCAGAAATTGAGAAACTTTAGTAATTTTTTTATCTTTCCATTTTGCTTTTTGTAAATACTGATTCCTTCTCTCTACAAACTCTCTAGAACAGGGAAAGTGACCGTTTATGAAAATGTCAAAGACAGAACACAACATAACAACACCCTATTCACATCTCCAATCCCTTGCATCACCAAAGGTGAGCAATTTCTACCACATATTCCCCTCAAAATTTAAACTTAATTATGTATTTGCCATTTTTCCATGTATGGCTCAAAAATGTTACAGACTCAAACTGAACCTCTGGGAAATTAACTCTCATGAAGTGGGACTGAGGGAGTACCCCAATTCTTGTTCAGATGGGGAAAGAACTTATTGTTATATGTCTCAGTAGGACTCACAGAAAAATGCCCTTCCTACCCGACGGGGCCTTGGTTACAGTAGCTGCTCTGGTCTACTATTTCAAGAGAAAGTATCTTCGGGCAAAGAAACTTTGAAGAATTACAGTATCCCCACAGTGATTCCCAGCCTTCCCAATCGCTACTTTTTTGACCTCACGAAGTATAAACAAAACAAAACCCCACAGGCTTTTAATCTGCCAGCAAACAGTAAGATCAGGTGTCGTGGGTTCTGAAGGCCCTGGGTTTCAGTGCGTGCTCCTTTGCTGATCAAACCCACCGAACTGTTTACGTCTGACGTCTTCTGAGGCCAGGCTTCTTGGGCGTCTGCTCCACAGAACCGGCATTCGGGGAACCGTCTGAAACATTTTCTTCTGTTCTGTTGGCTCTTTTGTTTTGAGTAGAAGAATCTAAGAGTGGGGGAAATTTTTAAAAAGAACACACAATCTTTGTTAGAAAAAACAATGGATGCAGAAGTTGGCCCGATATTTAGGGGATGAAAAACCCACCACCTCCACCCACAATCCTGTATCCGTCATCCCAAATGGCCTTTAAGGGCACAAAATGAGGTTGTTTTCAAAAAACAGAAAGTGCATTCTCCGCCCCAGAGCGCTCTCGCTAGCCAGGAGGCGGACCATTGATAAACATCCCAACTTTGTCACATACCTAAGGCTGGCTAGTGGGAGGGACTGCGACGTCCTAAATTAGGGAAATTATCGGATCTTACCATCTCCAGTTTCTGACTTAAAAGTTACAAACAGACAAGCAGTGGGTCAGGTAGCACTGGAAACCTAAGACCAAAAAAGTTAGCCCTTCCAAAATTAAATCAGAATACGCCGGAAAACAAGCTGAGATTAACACCCTCCAGCAGGCAAAGCGGGCCCCCAGACACAAACAATCTACGGTTGGGAAGGGGCCATTACCGTCAGCTGCAGGTCGCTTCCTTATTCCTGCGCACTGCTCCGCTAACCCCGTCTGGCTGTCGGACGGATCAGTCTTTGGGTCTACCAAGTGCGTGTCCTCAGAGTTAGCCGGAGCCCCAATTAAAGGCGCCGCCGGGCGGCTCCCGCTGACATCCTGGCTCTCCTGAGCCGGCACCTTGCAGGCGCCTTTGGGGGGGCGCGGGGGTCTGTAGTAGAACTCGGGCAAGCTGCCCTTCTCCACCTCTTGCCACTCGTACTTGCCCTCCAGGGGCTTGTGATTCTGAAAATCGAAATTCCACTTGAGCTGGCTCGCCTCTTCCATGTCTCTGCAGTGCTTCTCCAAGTCCCGGGTTAACTCTTCGTGGTCCACCGGGCCGAAGAGGTTCCTGCAGGCCGAGGGCTTGGGGTGCTCCGCCTGCCTGGCGTCCATCCGCTCCAGGCTGGGGCTCCCGTTAGACATTCGCACGTTTGACATCTTCCCCCCGGGTCTGTACGGCCGCCTCTCTCGCACTCTCAAAAACACGAAACAAAACAAAACGCCCCTACGCAGCCCGAACCACACTCGGGAGCCCAGCGACTGCCCTCGGAGCCAAAAGACACGGACCCGGACGAGCCACGGCCCGAGCTACAGGAGCGCGCAGGGTCTGCGGGATGGGGCTGCGGAGAAGCCCCTGCCCAGCCGCCGAGTCTCCGCTGATCAAGTGGACTGGCGAGTGGGAGGGCGGGGAGGGGCGGGGAGGGGACCAGGCAAGCGGAGGGGGTGGCAAAGCCCGTCCGAGTCCGGGCGGTGCAAGCCCGCGGGTCCCGCGAACCCAGCCGCTCTCCAAACCTTGCCGGCGTCGGAGTCGCGGAGCCGTGAGCAAGCGGGGACAGGGGAGGGGGCGAAAAACACCCCGAAAAGACGAGCCCCCTTTTTTAGTGGCCCAATATGGCGGTGGAAGGGAGGCTGACGAAGAAGAAAATGATTGACACGGCTAGTCTATTTAAACAGAGGAGGAGATCCATTGGTTGCGGCGCCGGGAGCCGCCCCGCCGAGGCTGGCTAGCGCAGGCTTAAGGTGGCCCCGGCGCCGTTCCGCCTCCTCCCCGCGTTCCCGAGCGCGCCGCCTCCCCGAGCGCCGCCGGGACATTGGCTGGTCGCGTGACTGCTGGAGGTGTACTGCTGCCAACAAACCTGCTCTGGCTGGCCTCGGAGAAATTAAAATTAAGACAAACAAACTAGCCAAACGGCCGGGAAGCTGGGGCGGGGCCTGGGGTTCGGGGCCCGGCGCGGCGCCTAAGTCCCGACCTCCCGCTCCTTGCCCGGGAAGCCGGGGGCCTAGACCAGAGGACCTCGAAGGTCACCAGCAGCTCGCTTAGAGCCGAAGTGGCGAGCTGCCCCCAGCTCAACCTTCCCCAGTGGCCCCCACCTCGCGGCCTGTGGGGGAGGCCGTGGAGCGTTTGCTGGAGGGGCTGGGCACCGCCCCGGCCGGTTTGCCTTAGCTGGGGGTGGGTGGTAGTTCGCTCAGCCTTAATCCAGAAGTTTCTGCCATCCCTGGGGAGGTAGCAGGCCTAGGGAAGAAGCCAAGGCGAAGGTCTTTCTTTTAGAAATTAGCCAGGAGTAGACGCGGCACTTACCATAAACTCAAGCTCTCTCTCCATGAAAATTAAGAAAGGAACTCAAGATTTAAAAAAAAAAAAAACTCGAGTAGTCTCTCAAGTCCATTAATAAACGCTGTAGCTGTCCCAGACACATTCAGTTTTGAAAACCGAGGTTACACCCCTGGCCCAGGCTCTTGCTTCCCAAGCAGAGTTAAGGCCATGGACGTCGGCTGCGTGTGGGAACTGTCTCTCTCTACTTTTCAGTTCTTTCCCGGGATTGTAGCAGTTTCCTCTACCTGGGTCCAGCCGCCAAATACAACAGCTCCTTCCTTCCTCCACCCTTCTCTCTCACCAGATTTCACTGCTCCAACAAACTCAGAACAATATTCAGATGCTAGTGAATGCTTTCAGAGGGCTGAAGGGTGAAAATACTCCCCTCGGGGCCAAACTCCAGATGATGAAATGATTCTTAAAGCCACCAAACCATGTCCTAATGTCCGATATTCCAGCGTTTCTCTGCTCCCTTTTGCAGCTGGAAATTTCTCTCATTGTGGGCTTGAGCACCGTGGTGGAAGGTAAAGTAGGACGACGAGCAGGGCTGCCCTGAGACAAAGCTCAGTGGATCTTCAGCTGCTCTCCCCACCCCCATGCCCCGTACCCATCATCTCGGTTTGGGCCAAAGTTAATACATTTTGCTGGAAACCAACCTTCCGTTCTAGTATCACACGGCAGCCTAATTTTCTTATGCACCTATGCTACAGATGAACTTCATGTGTGGCTCGTTTTCTTAGCCACATCTTGTTTGTCCACTTTGTGTGCCTACCTCATCTCATACACTCCAGAATGTGACAGCTGGAAGGGACCTTCGGGACCCTGTGGTTTAACCCTCTCGTTTTTACCACGGAGGAAACTGAGACTCAGAGAGGTTTCCTGTCCAGGGACATGCATTCGGTTGGTAACGGATACAGGACTAGCTGCAGGTCTCCTACCACTCGGGTTGGTTCATTTTCTGTGCCTTTCCTTCCTGATGGTCCTCACTGGTTCAGGGTTTCGTCTGGGTTTGATTGTGCTGTAGTCTGCAGGTCCTGCTGTCTTACAAGTGACTCAAAATGGCTCCTTCCCAGGCCCTGGGTTGCCTGCAGATGTTTCCTTGATGCGACCTGTGGTCGCTGATATTTAAATGCAGCTGTCACAGTCCTTTGGTATCACCATCCACTAATTCAACTAAAATACAGACTCTAGAAAAACAGGGGTGATACCCAGAGAGCAGTAAAGGAGGCGTGCCTAAACTTAGTTTTAAAGTCAGGACTTCTACCTAAGTGACAGAAAAGAATTCACCTAGGATCAAGCAGGAGGTTTCATCCTCTTTATTTTTTCCACTTTCAATGCTCTCAATTTATTGAAGACTGGGAGAGAAGGGACAGGAAGATTAGGGTAGGCCTCACTGCCGTAATTTATACCTTACTCCCCAAATTAGATAGCTATCCTAATTTTAAAACAATTGCTAGACAATACAGGAACCCTCTATTATATATGTGCATTTATCCATATGCATAAACACCCAAACTCCCACATATATGTAAATGGACACATTCTAGAGTATTTCACCTTGCCACAGCAGTTTGATTTTACTCGTGGAATTCATGTCTTATATGAAAGTGGAAAATTAACACTTCGATCCCCTTCACATGCTGAATCTTTCAATTAAGATGTAGGAGCACCATTTTGTCGCTTTTTTTGTTGTTGTTAATCTCGACAAGTAAGCAAGTCACAGTCACGCCACCTTAAGAGGTCTGGCTGCCAGCAGAAAGGCTTTGCTTACAACGACCTCGCAATGATCTAAAGTGTTTTGTTTACAGTCAAGGCACCGGAGATCTGTACAGCAAATAATGAGAACGCGAGCGTCTGCTGTAGTAGCCACGAAGCGTGAAAAAATGTACTGTGGAGTCCCCGACGGAAGAGGGAGCGGGGAGATCAGAGCGCCATCCTCCTGCAGAGTGGGCAGCTGCAAGCGAGTAAGCCAGGGAGACAATTTCAGATAAACAGTGTAAAAGGCGGAGCCTGGTAGCAGACAGAAAGCTCTACGCTGCACTGCTCTGAAGTGAGCTCTGTTTCCCCAAGACCCCCAGTCCTGCGCGATGTTTTGGTTGCCATTTTCACTGCTGTTTTCCTACTTAGAGCTGAGAAGTGTCCCATCAGCCATCCCAGATTTCTGTATGCTTCACAATCTGAGGAGAGAGGCAAAGAGCAAAACAACTTAAGAAAAAACACCTGTGTCACAGACAAGTGTTATGAGGGGGTGGATGGGCAAGCCGCCGGCATCGCCAGCTCCCAGATGCAGCGCTCTCACCGGGGGTTTGTGCAGCCAGCCCCGAATGTTTCTGCGAAGGTTCACGGTTCCTTGCGCAGCGGCCCCTCCCACTGCAGGCACACAGTTTCAATCCTTCCTCGAGGATGTTTATAATGAGGCAGCACTCAACTCCACCATTCTTCTAAGCTCACATATTTTTAGAGTTCAGGAATTTCACAGTCGTCTCCTTCTGACTTTTAATTCAATTTCACAAATATTTACAGAACACCTTCTATTAATTTGCTTATTCCTTCTTTCTTTCAAAAAATATTTGAGTGCCTCCTCTATGCCAGACATTATCCTAGGCTCTGGGAATACAGAAGTAAACAAACAGATTTAAACTAGAATGATGCTGACATTCCAAAAGGGGGAGGGGAGACAGAAAATGAACACAGCCCGTGAAAGAAATAGATACTGTGTAAGGAGGTGAAAAATGCTACGAAGAAAGAATAAACTGGGGAGAGGGAAAGGGAATGTTTCAAGGATCACGACGTGAATAAGTGGTCAGGGAAGGCCTCATGGAGAACGTGGCCTTTGAGGCCAGGCGCTGTGGCTCACACCTGTAATCCCAGCACTTTGGGAGACAAAGGAGGGTGGATCACTTAATGTCAGGAGTTCAAGACCAGCCTGGCCAACATGGTCGAACCTCATCTCTACTAAAAATACAAAAATTACAGGCATGGTAGTTCAGACCTGTAATCCCAGCTACTCAGGAAGCTGAGGCAGGAGAATCACTTGAACCTGAGAGGTGGAGGTTGCAGTAAGCCAAGATCTTGCCACTGGACTTCAGCCTGGGTGACAGAGGGAGACTCGGTCTCAAAAAAAAAAGTGGTCTTCAAGTGAAGCCCTGAAGACATAAGAGAACAACCATACAGCTCTCTGGGGAAAGAGCATCACAGTAAGGGGAAGAGCAAATCAAGTGCCTCTGAAGTGGGATCTTGCCTAATGTATTCAAAATAGCAGAGGGGCCCATGGCGTGGACAAGGCGAGCAAGCGGGGAGTGGTAATAGGAACTTCAGGGCCAGGCGCTATTGCTCATGCCCATAATCCCAGCACTTTGGAAGGCCGAGGAAGGTGGATCACTTGAGGTCAGGAGTTCAAGACCAGACTGGACAACATGGTGAAACCATGTCTCCACTAAAAATACAAAAATTAGCCAGACATGGTGATGGACGCCTGTAATCCCAGCTACTCTGGAGGCTGAGGCAGGAGGGTTGCTTGAACCTGGGAGGTGGAGATTGCAGTGAGCCCAGATGATGCCACTGCACTCCAGCCTGGACAAGACAGAGCGAGACTCTGGGTCCCTGACCTGATTTGGGCGAGACAGAACAAGACTCTGTCTCAAAAAAAAAAAAAAAAAAGAGAGAGAGAGAGAGAGCATCGGATCAGATAGGATCAGGTAGGTGTAAATAGGGCTTTTCTCATTGACCTGGTGATATGGTAAGCCATTGGGGCATTAGGAGGTTTTAAGCACTGATCAATATTATATGTAAGGTATCGTCCAAAGCATTATTCTCAACAACATGGAAAGTAAAGAAATGTTTAAGTCACAGTCCTTGCCTGTGGGGAGTATATACCATGTGCACAAAAACTAGAGATAGGAACCAGGCCTGCACCTGTAGCCCTAGCAACTCGGAGAGCTGAGGTGGGAGGATCACCTGTAGCCCTAGCAACTCGGAGAGCTGAGGTGGGAGGATCACTTAAGCCCAGGAGGTTGAGGCTGCAGTGAGCTATGATCATGCCATCACAGTCCAGCCTGGGTGACAGTGCAAGACATCATCCCAAATAAACTAGAGGTAGAAAGCAATACATGGAAAAACATGCTGCTATGAAGTGAAAGCCAGGAGAAAGAGGAAGGTCTCATGGAAGAGGTGATACATGAGTCAGATCTTGAAGAATAAGAAAATGTCAAGATGATGATGATAAGGCTGTACTGGTAGGGGTGGTGAGGGGGGATGGGATCAGACAGTGGTTGGCCATGGATGGCATGCTAAAAAATCTGTTGCTCAGTAAGCACTGCAAACTGATGGAGCTTATGGTAAGAGGATGATCAGTGTCCAGACTTTCCTCCTGAACAAAAAAAGCAAGCCTGGGCCCTGGGCCCTGGGCCTGGGTTGGAGCTATGGAGTTTGGATTTGAGAGATGGAGTGACCTGCTGAAGATGGGGCTGAGGGTGATATGAGAGGCAGTTTCTAGGGACAGGGCTAAATGAAAAGCTGGGCAGACAGTCCCACTGTGGTGTTCAAGTGTGAGGCAGAGAACCCTGAGCCCAGGAGGACAGGGCTTTGTACAGAAAGCAGGAGGCAGTTGTCTGCCATAATCTCCTGAGCCACAAAGGTATAGCTGCAGATGCTTTCTATAGGGTGCTTCCAGCCTTGACTGTGAGGGGGAAGGTGCACGTTAAGGGGCCCAAGCTGTCTTGGACAACCAGATCTTTGAGTTCAGAAGTAGTGTCTGATGACAGAGTAAAGGATGGGTGTAATGAGCCTGGAGAGACTGACACAGGGGGCTAATTTTGGAGGCTAATGAGTTATTCAAGCAACAGATAGGATGGATTTAAGTCGTGCTGTAGAGGAAATGGAAAGCAAGGAACGAGTTCAGGGTTACTTAGGTAGTTGGACCAGATGAGAGGATTGGGAGAGATGGAGAAAGGGAGGACGAATTTAAGGACTCAAGCGTGGGTATTTGAGAGAATAATGCCATTAGCTAAGAGAGGAAACGGAGAAGGAGAATACAGGAGAGACTATGACCTTGAACCCCTGGGCTCAAGTTTATCCTCCTGCCTCAGCCTCTCAAGTGACTGATGGATCCAGTCCATCGACATCTGTTGTTACCTTTTTTCCCAGTGTCAGAATTATAACTGAGCATACAACTGCCCATCAACATGAAATTCCCCAGTCTCCTTTGCAATTAGGTGTGTCCTTATGATGAAGCATTTGCCAATCAAGTGTAAGCAAAGGTGATATGTGTCTTCCAGGCCTAGTGCATAAAACCTGCCGTGTGACCCCTCGGAATCAGCCATTCTCATTCCCCCTTCTCATGGGCTGGAAGGTGAATACTAGAGTACTAGAGCAGCCTTGGAAGCCACATGTTAAAGATGACAGAGCTACCCTCCGCATCTTGGGTCCCTGGCCTGATTTGAGAGAAAAAATAAATTTTTATTTTGTTGAACCACTACATTTTGGGTCCTTTTTTTTTTTTTTTTGAGATGCAGTCTTGCTCTGTTGCCAGGCTGGCGTTGACACGATCTCAGCTCACTGCAACCTCCACCTCCCAAGTTCAAGTAATTCTCCTGCCTCAGCCTCCTGAGTAGCTGGGATTACAGCTAATTTTTGTATTTTTACTAGGGATGGGGTTTCATCGTGTTAACCAGGATGGTCTCAATCTCCTGACCTTGTGATCCACCTGCCTCGACCTCCCAAAGTGCTGGGATTACAGGCATGAGCCACTGCTCATTTTTTATAGCATTCAAATCACTCCTAACTAATGCACAGGGAACAGTTTGGGAGATAGGGAATAGGGAAGGTGAAGAACTTGGTTTATTACAGTCAGTATGAGCATTGAAATTAACTTAATCCCCAGGGAAAAGAAAGAATGAAAAGGTATGTCCCTTACGAGGGCAACAGAAAGCCAGGCACAGTGGCTCATGTCTGCAATCCCAATACTTTGAGAGGTTGAGGCAGGAGGTTTGGTTGAGGCCAGTAATTCAAGACCAGGCTGGTCCACATAGCAAGACCCTGTCTCTACAAAAAAAAAATTTTTTTTAAACAGCTGGGCACAGTGTTGCACACTGTAGTCACAGCTACTTGGGAGGCTGAGGCAGAAGGACCATTTCAGCCCAGGAGTTCAACTTTGTAGTGAGCTATGATTGCACCACTGCACTCTGTTGCCTGGGCAACAGAGGGAGACTCTGTTTTAAAGAAAATAAAAAGAGGGCAAAAGAGACAATACTGGAGACATGCATCTGACACAAAATGTGAAGGGATGTTATGATTGGTGGGGGTCTCTGAGACCTATCCGTATTTATAAATGTGCCATTAATCATATGGCCAGGTCCGATCCTAAGTAGATTAGCGATTACTCAGGTACTGGAATGGGTTCAAGTCATTCTACTGCCTCAGCCTCCCAAGTAGCTGGGATTACAGGCACGCGCCACCATGCCCAGCTAATTTTTTGTATTTTTAGTAGAAAAAGGGTTTCAACTTTTTGTTGTTGCAGCCAGGCTGGTCTCAAACTCCTGACTTCAGGTGATCTGCCTTGACCTCCCAAAGTGCTGGGATTACAGGCACGAGCCACCGCGCCCAGCCACATGTGGTATTCTTAATTCTTATACATCACACTTGAGGTATGCAACACTCGTTGTTTCTCTACTGTCCTGTACTCCCTTCTCAGACTCTGTTCCAATAACCTCTGCTGGAAGACAGCAGATTTTGAAACCCTATTCCCATTCCCTTACCAAAGTTGACCAGTCAAGGGGAGAGGAGGTGGTTATTTGACCTAAACTTGGCTAGCCAAATTTTTTCTCCTGAAAATTTGGAATCAAGTTTGAGAAACTTCAATAAGTAAAGTGTAAGAGGTGTAAGGCAGAGACTAATGATGTAATGTAGAATGGAGATTGAAAGTGCCTTTCTTTTTTTTTTTGAGACGGAGTCTTGGTCTGTCGCCCAGGCTGGAGTGCAGTGGCATGATCTCGGCTCACTGCAACCTCTGCCTCCCGGGTTCAAGTGATTCTCCTGCCTCAGCCTTCCAAGTGGTTTGGGAATGGTCTGTGAGGCAAATGCTATTATCCTCTCTTGCAGATGAAGCCCTGAAATAGAGAATTGAGCATTCCAAAGCCACAAAAGAGAGCAGAGAAGGCACTAGGACTAGTGTACTTATCAGTTCTACTTAAGCTGAGCCCGGAATCCATTGTAGAAGATGCAGTGACTTGATGGGTTTGCAATTATATCACTAAGGCTTCACTGGTTTAATTTACTTAGAATGCACTATTCATAAAACACAGGCTCTGCGGGAAATGGGACTCAAATGCCTGGAAAAATGGCACCTTTGAAAAAATTAGATTCAAGAAGGGTTTAAAACTAATCTAGCGGGGTCAAAATTTAAAGAAAAAAAATGCATCAGGCATTTTACTTAGATGAAAATTTTCATTTCCACGTAAAATGTAACGAACAAATGCAAGTTTACCAGTATTGCCAGCATCATAAGAACAGGAAATAGGCCGTGGTGGGAGGATTGCTTCAGCCCAGAAATTTGAGACCAGCCTGGGCAAACAGCAAGACCCCATCTCTACAAATAATTTAAAAATGAGCTGGGCATGGTGGCACATGCTTGGAAGTCTCAGCTACTCAGGAGGCTGAGATAGGAGGATCACTTGAGCCAGGGAGATCAAGGCTGCAGTGATCCGTGATCATGGTACTGCACTCCAGCCTGGGAGACAGAGCAAGGCCACATCTCAAAAAAAAAAAAAAAAAGTATACAGAATAAATAGCAAAACTTAGATTCATGATCACACACATAATTTAATTTCTACGGATGAAACATACATGGACACTTTCTATGACTAAAATATGGAATTTGGGCTGGGCACAGAGACTTCTGCCCATAATGCCAGCACTTTGAGAGGCCATGGTGGGAGGATCACTTGAGGCCAGGAGTTTGACCCTGCAGTAAACTATGATGGTGCCACTGCACTCCAGCCTAGGCGACAGAGCGAGACCCTGTCTCTAAAAAATAAATACATAAATATGGAATTTGGAACAATAAACATATTTACTACCAATCCACCATATTCAAGTACATTCTATGTTTTACATTGAGAAGACATAAAGGAGAACATTCCCCTGATTTTGATCTTAGTCTTCAGTTTATACAAACTTCCATGTAAAACAAAACTGGAAACTACCCACTTGATGTTCTTGACCAACTCTCTGAATAATTATCCACATTAATATTTGTTCATTTCTTCATTCATTAAATTTTTAATGAGCCCTCACCAGATGCCAGACTCTCTGAGGACACAGCAGAGAACAAAGATAGCCAAAGTCCCTGCTGTCATGAAACGGAGCTTACACTCAAGTGTGGAAGACAGACAACGCACAAGTAAATAAGCGTAAGAGGCCACGCTGCTGTAAGTGCTAACATGACAAATCAACTGGTTAAGAGCACAGGGAGTAATGAAGGCACATGCTATATGAACAGGGAAGGACTTTTCAATACAGTGATATTTGAGTAGAATCCTGAATGGAATGAGGGACGGGACCATGTAATTTTGTGTTGCAGACACAGGAAATAGCAAATCCGGAGGCTCTGAGGTAGGAATGTGCCTGGGATAGTCGAGGGACAATAAGGGAAGTAGTAAGCTGGAAATATGGTGAGTGGGGGCTGGGGAGTAGGAGATGAAGTCAGAGAGGAAGGAAGTAGAGACCCCAACCACGGTAAAGACTGGATTTTATGCCAACTGAGGTACATCAACCTTGAGCAGAGAGTTTTTTGATCTGACTTTGGGTAACTTTTGTCACTTTGACTGCTGAGTAAGAAGTATTTTAAAGAGGCAAGAGAGAAGTAGGGACAGCATTTATGACAGCAGACTATGCAGTAATCCAGATAAGGGGTCATGGACCTCAGACCAGGGTGGTAGCAGTGTACATGAAAAGAAAAGTAGAGAGTTGATAGACATGTCTTTTGAAGGTACAGCCAAAAAGATTTGCTGAAGGTTTGGGAATGGTCTGTGTGTGTGAGAAAGAGTTCATGACTGAAGAAAGGTGTGACCAGTTGCTGAGATGGGGCTGATTGAGAGATAAACAAATTTTGCTTTGGTCATCTTTAAGTTTGAGATGTCCGTAGACATCCAAATGGAGATGGTGATAAGCAGATGGATATATGAGGGCAGGGCAGAAGGGTCTATGCCGGAGACACACAGTTTGAAATGCATGGCATTTAGATGATATGAAAGCCATGGGACTAGGTAAGATCACCAAGGGAGTGGGTTTAGACATAGAAAAGACTTAGGCAGTAAGCCTTCGGGTACTACAGCTTTTAGAAATCACGAGAAATATGTAAATAAAGGAGATAGGGAAGGAGCCCCTAGCAGAGTGGAGAAGAGCCAGGGAGCAAGTAAAGAGAGTGTTCCAAGGAGGAGAGGGTCAGATGATTCCAATGCCGCTGATAGGTCAAGTAAGATGAGCACTGAAAACTGACCATTGCATTTGGTTATCGAGGCCAGGGAGGTCGAGGATGCAGTGAGCTGTGACTTGTAAGAGGAGTTTTGGTAAAGATGTGAAAGCCTGACTGGGGTGGTTTAAAAAGAGAAAGTCCTGTGTATGCATGCTTATACCCACATGAATAAAATATGCACACACACTCCTACTGTAAGCAAAGGGTAGACGGGTTCTGATCAGGAAACCAGTCTGGCAACAGGTCAGGTTGGGGCCAGGGTGAGGGCTGGCTGATGGGGAAGCAAGCATATTAAAAAGGTGCCACATATTGACGGCCTTCCTCCACTCTTTTATTTCGTGGTTTTACACTGTTTCCTTCAATATCTTTTCTAAACTGTCATCAAAAAATTATCATACCGGTCAGGCTTGGTGGCTCATGTTTCTAATCCCAGCAGTTTGGGAGGTGGAGGCAAAAGAATCACTTGAGCACAGGAGTTCAAGACCTGCCCGGGCAACATGGTGAAACCCCATGTCTACAAAAAACACAGAAATTAGCTGGGTGTGTGGTGGTGTGTGCCTGTAGTCCCAGCTACTGGGGAGGTTGAAGTGGGAGGATCTCTTGAACCCGAGTTGAATGCTGCAGTGAGCCATGAACATGCAAACTGCACTCCAGTCTGGGTAACTCAAAAAAAAAATTTACCATGCTGACAAATGACCTTATCTTTGAAAGTAACCAGTTTTGCAGGGTATGCTAAAACACTTAGCAAAGAATTAGCTTTCCCTGTGAGTCCCACATTTCAACTGGCTAATGTTCTGCCTAGAAAATCACTGTAGAACAGCATCTTCTGTTCCCACCATAATACATTATCTTATTTTCCAAATAAACCGTGTAAGGTTTTATTATAAATTCCCAGAGTTTTTAAAGGGCAATAAGATGCATTTCTATTTATTCTTGACAAAAAGCCTTTTTGTCAAGAATAGGCTTGACAAGAATAGGCAATTAGTCTCCATAATATATAATTGATATAATCAATTATATCTCCATCGTCAAATGCAATTTACGATTAGTTACCTTTTTCCTTAACTCAGGATTAGATTGTCTGATGGAATGTTTCCAAGTAGTTTCCTTCCCTTTCTTGACTGAAGAAGCAGAAACATCCTAAATAGTTAGGCGCCCTGTGGCCACCGGAGGACAGAAGAGGGTTAGTAATGAGACAGACTACCCTCCCACATCTTGGAACATTCATGAAGCAGGAATGTAATTGACCTGCTGTTTTGTTTAAACAGCACAGGAGGGCAGCAGAAGGCCAGAACTGTCAGCCCTAATCCTGCAAATATTCCGAACCACAACCGTATTTATAATCTACTTTTCTAAATGCAAACACAAGAGTTTTAATCCCATCAAATTTAATTGAACTCTAAATTTGCATAGATTCTACCTAATAAACATTTATTATGTTCCAACATTACCCACACAATAATCTGAATTTAACAATTATTTTATGATAGTATTTTTTCTGTTTTTGTTTTTATTTTCTGAGACAGAGTCTCGCTGTTGCCCAGGCTGGAGTGCAATGGCCTGATCTCAGCCCACTGTAACATCCTTCTCTTGGGTTCAAGTGATTCTCCTACGTCAGCCTCCCGAGTAGCAGGATTGCAGGCCTGCACTACCATGCCTGGCTAGTTTTGTATTTTTAGTAGAGACAGGGTTTCAGAGTGTTGGCCAGGCTGGCCTCAAACTCCTGACCACAAGTGATCCGCCTTCCTCAACCTCCCAAAGTGCTGGGATTACAGGTATGAGCCACCGCATCCAGCCTTAGGATAGTATTTTAACAATTTTCTATACAGTCAAGAGAAGTATTACAAGCCTTAACAAGTGAAGAAGAACAAAAGAAAAAAGGTGACTTCTCTATAGTCACAGACACGATTGGTTGCAAAGTCGAGATAACAACCTGAATTTGATCCTTTCCCACTAAACATAGCTCTTTCAGAAAGTGCTTCCCCCGCCACGTACACACCAACACATACACTGTCTCTATGACTGAATCACCTTGAATTCAGACATGAATCTACATAGTCTTTAATCTTTTTTGTATCCTCCAATGAGGCTAATTCTAATGCTCTAAACAAAATAAACGCCAAGTAGGTAATTAGCACCCAGTAGATATGATTGGCAAGTACACCTGGTCCCAGTGAAGATCTCAGAGATAGCTCCCAGTGAGCGGTATTAGGAATCTTAGACATGGCAGTCATGGAATTTACAAAGCCTGCAGCCCCTTCCTAGAGGAAGTACCCCGCCTCCAGGCACTGGCTTGGGCTCCTGACTCAGCACTATGGTTTAGAATGGGGCTTGGTATAGACTGCTCTACCCAAAAGAAAGAAAATGGTTATAAGCTAAGTCAAGAATTAGAACTAGGGGCCGGGCGCGGTGGCTCACGCCTGTAATCCCAGCACTTTGGGAGGCCGAGACGGGTGGATCACAAGGTCAAGAGATTGAGACCATCCAGGTCAACATGGTGAAACCCCGTCTCTACTAAAAATACAAAAAATTAGCTGGGCATGGTGGCTCATGCCTGTAATCCCAGCTACTCAGGAGGCTGAGGCAGGAGAATTGCCTGAACCCAGGAGGCGGAGGTTGCGGTGAGCCGAGATCGCGCCATTGCACTCCAGCCTGGGTAACAAGAGCGAAACTCCGTCTCAAAAAAAAAAAAAGAATTAGAACTAGGAAGTACTGGAAGAAGAAAGCAGACGATGCATTGAGAAGGCATAAGGGGCCAGCAGAATCACTACGTGCTGGAGCAGGGGGCCATAGGCTTCTACGGCAAAGATGTGTAGAATTCCCAGACCTTGGGAATCTGATTACCATTTACATGCAAACATTTCAAGGTCCCACAGTTTGGCTTTTCATGTTCTCATGACTTGGCATTGTGGCTAAGATTCCTGTCACACACATGAACACGCACTCACACATACTCCGTACATGACTTACAGTAACAAGTGAGACTGTGTCTCACAACCAATAGACCTTATCCAACCCCCACTGCCACAGACATAGAGGCAAGCTCAAATTAGGTAACAGACCCTTTCCGTGTCCGATATAAGTGCAATCTGACCCCCACCAAGCTCATCTGGAACATGTGTTACTTGATTCCAGGTGCACTTCATTCACTCACTATGTATCCTTTATTACCTGCAATGTGTCAGGCATTGTGCTGAGTGCTGGAGTGACAGAGACAAACAGGCAAATAGGATGGTCTCTATTTTTGTGGGGCTCCTAGCTCTGTGGGAAAAGCATAGGAGCATCATACAAAAAGCGGAAATAAATTATAGACAATGTAAGGAAACTGTATGCTGATTGCCTAAATGGTAGATTCTCTTTTGCTCCAAGTTCAGTTTGTCAGTCCTGATGAGATTCAGGTCAGTATACTGTACATCCAAGTGAAAAGACCAGAACCAAATTAAATCATCATTTTTTAATGCCTTTATCACTGGGGTGTAGAATAGTGTAATTAGAGGGCCAGGGTTAATAATTACTAAGTTCATTATGACCATGATTGAATAGTAATGCTGGGTTCTCAGGAATTTAAATGTGACTATGATGTTTTTGATTTAAAAGTTAGATATCCCTTACTGATTTCTTGTTTTGAGTGATTATCAAGGCAGAGAAATCAGGAAAACATAGTTTAAAATAGAGGAAGAAAAGAAGGCACTGAGTAAAGGGAGGAGGGAGATCCAGAAAACCAGGGTCTTTTAAAATGAGTCACCACTCTATGGATCTAGATTTACCAAGGATTAATCATAATTACCTAAAATACACTTTTTAAAAACCCACCAGTATGTACTCTAACGTGTTTAGCCTGACTTTATAACACTATTTTATACAGAGTGTTCTGTCGCACTTTTTTTTTTTTTCCTGAGATGGAGTCTCGCTCTGTAGCCCAGGCTGGAGTGCAGTGGTGCGATCTCGGCTCACTGCAACCTCCGCCTCCTGGGTCCCAGTTCAAGCAATTCTCCTACCTCAGCCTCCCAAGTAGCTTGGATTACAGGCACCAGCCACCACACCCAGCTAATTTTTGTAATTTTTTTTTTTTAGTGGAGACGGGGTTTCACCATGTTGGCCAGTCTGGTCTTGAACTCCTAACGTTGTGATCCACCTGCCTGGGCCTCCCAAAGTGCTAGGATTACAGGCGTGAGCCACCACATCCGGCCCTGTTGCACTTTTTTTAAGCACTAGAGATGAGTCAAATACCAACTTATATTTTAAATTTTAGAAATATTCTATCTAGTCTGTTATTCTATTGCTAATAGAATTATTCTATGATTCTATTAATATTTTAGAAATATTCTATTATTCTATTCATATTCTATTATTTTAGGATACAGCACAATTAAATTCAACAAATATTTAACTGTACC
Organism: Callithrix jacchus; assembly: GCF_049354715.1. Taxonomy (NCBI): domain Eukaryota; kingdom Metazoa; phylum Chordata; class Mammalia; order Primates; family Cebidae; genus Callithrix; species Callithrix jacchus. Next base: position 10,606,612 of record NC_133510.1, read on the forward strand.
TAATTTGTAAAATCCATAAGGCTAGTAGTCATCAGAGGAATTTTGAAAAGTGAATAAAATATAATCACTGTCTTCAGTCAGGGGAGCTTTATTCTACATATGCAAATTAAAAATATTATTCTACATATAAAAATCAGACAATAACATAAACATAAGACCAAATATGTGTTCTATAAAAAGATGATACAAGCAAAATGCTATGAAGTTTCTATATGGGAGATCAGGAAAAGATTTACAGAAGAGGTAGCCTTTATTTATTTAATTTTTATTTTTTGAGACAGGGTTTCACTCTGCCACAAGGCTAGAGTGCAGTGGCACGATTACGCCATGATCTCTCCAGGCTCAAGCAATCCTGCCATCTCAGGCTCCTAAGTAGCTAGGATTACAGGCACACACCACCACACCCAACTAAATTTTTTGTATTTTGTAGAGAGAGGGTTCCGCCATGTTGCTCAGGCTGGTCTCGAACTCCTGGAGTCAAGCAGTCCTCCTGCCTTGGCCTCCCACAGTGCTAGAATTATAGGCATGAGCCACCTGGCCTGGCCTTTGAAATGGGTCTTTAGAACTCAATGGATTTTAGCTGGGAGAAAGGGGTAATTGAGTAAATCAAATGGGGCAATTAACTAAATGTTAACTTGGTGAATAGAAAGGACACTGTCCAAAATATCCCATAATTGTGTACCAACTCTTTGAAACTACAGGATTAGGATTTTCTCTCCCTTTTGTCTACTGGCAGTTCTATCTCCTACAATAAAAGCTTTACATGCCAGATATAGTCATTATTAGCTAATGGGCAACCAGCAAATGGGGAGATAATGTCAATATAATTCAGAAATTACATTGCTTCATTCATTATTTTTCCCAGCACACTAACATTTTGTGGCAAGCAGGGACAAGCTTCTCACAGTTAAAGAGAAACCCTTAGCAACATATAAAGATGTTAAGAAAAAAAGCAAAAAATTCTGCAAGAATGCCTTCCTTTGGTGCAAACAGAGGCTTGTTTGGTGGCTTCAAGAGCTGTTTACAACATTAAGTTCTGTGGTAAAACTGCAAAATGTAAATGAAGGTACAAAACCATTTTCCCCCATCGGGGGAAAGCTGATTGATAAAAAAGGCAAAATCCTCTATCAGATTTTTAATTTTAATGAAACTGCTCTTAATTGGAACTAATACCCTCAAGGGTATATACATCCAAGGAAGAATCATGTGCCCCAGGATTCAGGAAACTAAAGCAGCACTGTCCAACAGAACTTGAGACAATTTAGGTTTTCTAGTAGCCACATTTTTAAAAAGTAAAAAGAAGAAGAAATGTTGAAGTAACACTTCAACGTGTAATCAATATAAAATGTATTGAGATTTTTACATTTTTATACTAAATTCTTAAAATCTTATGTGTATATTTTAATTTTTTTGAGATGTAGTTTCGCTCTTGTTGCTGAGGCTGAAGTACAATGGCACAATCTCAGCTCACTGCAACCTCAGCCTCCCGGGTTCAAGCGATTCTCCTGCCTCAGCCTCCTGAGTAGCTGGGATTACGGGCATGTGCCACCAAACCTGGCTAATTTTGTATTTTTAGTAGAGACGGGTTTCTCCATGTTGGTCAGGCTGGTCTTGAACTCCTGACCTCAGGTGATCTCAAAAAACGAAAAAAATGTCCTTTCACTCAGTTAATAAGTAAGGTTAAACTGTGTTGTTTCAACCAAGTTTGAGTAATTGGGAATGCATATCAGAGTCATTATTTGGCAATTTCTTTCATTTGTCCTAGAGTCACAATAATTCAAGAACTCAGATTCACATAAATATGTGCATACAAATGACAGCAAATTTTCACTACTTTACAACAGGGTAATCACAGGGTGACATCCCAGAATACTGGCTAAAGAAATGGCATGATTAACTTTTTCAGCTACTGATTGTGGAAATTTTGGTAAGCATATTTTCTGAGTCATAGGGCAGACTAAGTTACCAATCCATCAGTCAGTTTCCATTACTCACCAAAGATTTTTTTTCTTTGAGTGAAGAAAAATATTTTGACAACTTACTCTTCTTACACTATAATTTTTATCACATCTAAATGAACTAAGAGCTTCAACGAAGTCACTGTTCTTTATCAGCTCTTCCACTCCCATACTTAATTTTCATTCAAGCCTTCTCATCCCATGCAATGAAAGTATTCAGTCTGTTTAATACTGGTTGTTTGCCTTGACAAAGTAAGCCAGCTTTCTGAGTTAGTCTTAATTATTCAAGTGAACAAGACACCCATTCACTTTATCTGTACTTCTTTTTCTTCATGATGAAAATACCAGTCCAATACTGGCTTGGAAAATGGACTTTCACCTTATCTTAACCAAGGCAGAGTACCTCTAGATGATGAAGCAGAAATGTAAAGCTACTTCCCACTTTGTTACAAATTGGTGTTAAAAGGTAAATATTCGAGCTGCTGTTTTTACTGACTTTTACCATCATATTGAACGTAAGAAAATCCAGAGGCTAGCTTTTCAACATAAAAGGATTTTCTGTGATCGAAACTGGATGCAGGCAAAGCTTTCAAAATTTGGCTCCATCTGCTCACATGTCCATACATATTCTCTGCTTAATTTCATAGCTCTTGAAAATCCCACTTTCCTTGTAGAAAATTTATTGTTGCAAGTTGAAGTCTTCAAATGGTGACATTCAAAACATAACAGTCCAATAAAGTTGCCAGATTTTTAACATTTATGCTTTTATCCAACTCTAAGATAATAATGATCCAGTTTAGCTGAATCTACCAGTTATTTAAGGTTGTTTTTTGAGCACATTAAAGTATCATTAGAAATACTTCCATAAAAATACTTTTAAAAAAGTCAGTTTGCCTGCCTTTTGTTTTCAAACGAATCCAGTCATATCTGTAAAACAAGTTTCCATCAGATCTCATTTTATCAGCAACATCCTCTGCTAAGCCACCTGAAACTGACTTTGAAGAGATCTTCAAACCATTTCAAAAATCTGTTTGTCGGCTCGTCCTTTCTCGGGTTAGTGCTTCTAGGGGCATCTCTAAGTTTCACATCTTGCATAGCTGCCTGTTTTTTTACTTTGCTTCAAGAGTCAGTCTTCAATCATGCAGGTATTGCTCGAGGTTTGCTCGAGCAAGAAAACCTTAGGTTTGGTCTTCCTTGCATTTTTACCACAACTGGGCCTACATTCTAAATGGGTACCCAAATGCCACCCATGCGTTTGCCTAACTATGGCTGCTTGCCACTTGGAGTTCTGGTTAGGGTGGTGCTATAGTTTTTCCTCGGGGTTCATCATCAACATCTTCCATGACAGCTCTGACGCGGGACCGATTTCTGAGTGTCCAGTGTTTTCACTACCACTATTTTCCTTGGTTTCAAGTTGACACTTAACACTGTCCAGTTTTAAACCTCCGATCCGTGTTCCCAAATGAAAACGTGACTTCCATGATGAGTTACCTGCCAAGGGAGCAAACCAAGGCGCTCGCGGTGAAGTGGGACTCAGCGCTTCGCCTGAGCTGGGCCACAAACCACCGAGCAGGCGCAATGGCAGCAGGACGGTAACCTGGGTAGCCGCCAAAGGACTTTTTCCGTAGAGTGAAAAGCGGAAAAGCCAAACAAAACGCTGGGTCCAAGGTGGTAAACCGGATTTAGTTTTACTTAAAAAAAAAGGTGTTTCTTTTTTTTGAGACAGAGTTTCGCTCTTGTGACCCAGGCTGGAGTGCAATGGCGTGATCTCGGCTCATCTCAACCTCCGCCTCCTGGGTTCAGGCAATTCTCCTGCCTCAGCCCCCTGAGTAACTGGGATTACAGGCACCCGCCACCATGCCCAGCTAATTTTTGTATTTTTAGTAGAGACGGGGTTTCACTATGTTGACCAGGATGGTATCGATCTCTTGACCTCATGATTCACCCGCCTCGGCCTCCCAAAGTGCAGGATTTATTTACTTTTCGGCTGGTGACAAAGAGGATGTGAGTGTGAGCTAAGGTGATACAGTAGGAAGGAGAAGATGGGAAGAGCTGAGAGGTAGATGAAGGTCGTAGCTATATAGTCTACCTGAGAGGCCAGACTAGAGAGAAGTTGACAGTAGAAGACATTTTGCTTAAAGGAGTGTGAACTTACATGCATGTTGGTAAACAGGCAGAAATGGCATGCATTTAGTACATGGTGTATATGAGGTGGAAATCGGGAAGCCCCTAATGGAGTGGAACGAGGAAGTTTCTAACAGCCATAGTCCTGAACACAGGCTGAGGTGGAATTGAGAACAGTCGTGATAACAGAAGTCAGGAATTTGGGAACTGTCTGGAGTGATCTGAACTCTATGTCTCTCAGGATATATGGGACACCTGCACAGGCATTGGATTTGGCCCCGCAATATCTTAAAGGTGCCACCCAACACCTGAAGTGTCTGTTTCCTTTGGATGGAGCCTCCTGGCCCCTGCCACCTCTCACCAGCTTTACCCTTTAGCTGCAATGAAATGTGGATTTCCTGGAATAAAATGCTGGCATTCATCCACTACATTACTCAGATGTGTCACTGATACCTTACAAAAGTACATACTTCTAGCCTCTAGCCTCCCAGTTCACTAGATATTAGAGTCCATCTTGATATTGGCAGCAATTCTATGCCACTTAACTAGTGTATTTTGATTCTTTGTGAACTCTCTGGAGTACAAGGCAGAAGAATGCTATGGAATACATAATTTTACTCCAATGAAGGCATGGCTGGCAGGTAAACAATATCACTTCATCTGTAAGAAAAACTAAATATGGAAAGCCACAGGATTGAAGCTAGCAGGGATGGAGAAGGATCCTGGTGTGAATACATAGAATGGAAGAACTTCAGTAAAGAGCCAGGCATGGTAGCCACCTACCAAGAAGGTGACTTCATTTCATTTTGGCAGCCTAAAGTATATCCTGGCAGCTGGGCTATATGTGTGAAGTGCATAGGCAAATATTGCAGGAAAAATCCCTGGAGATAATGGAATGGGATTTCAGGGGTAAAGCCTGGGTGTCTTGTTTTGGGGAGTGGGATCATCCAGCTCTGAGAGGCATGATATCTCAATATGATGTCATATAAAGTGTGTAGAATTGGGAATCAGACCTGGGCTTTGACTTTAGGGTCTGCCAATCACTCTATGTGACCTGTCTGAGTCTCAGTTTCTCTATTTGTAAAATAAGGATAATAGTGCCTATGTCACAGGATTATTGTAATGATAAAATGAGGTAGCATAGAACTTAGTATATAGTACATGCCACCTACCCACTGAATTGTGGATGCTCTATGCATCATAGGTCTGTCTGTGTTTAGGGAGCCTTAAGACAGGTACTCTACCATGCCCACACGTTAGAATCACCTTGGGAGCTTAAACAAATCCTAATGCCCTGGCTTTACCCTAGACTAATTAAGTCAGAAGCTCTGGGAGTGGAGCCGGACATCAGTATTTTCTTAAAGCTCTGTTTTGCAACTAAGGTTGAGAACCACTGTGTTAACAGTTCCCTGTAGAAGGAGAAAAGAAACCTGTGTCTTAAGACCTCCTGATCTTGATGGTTATATATTTGAAACATTTCTGGAGGGATAAAGCTTAGAGCTTGAGACAGGCGGAGAAGTAGCGCATTGTGAGCTCTATTCAGGAAGGAGGCCATTGTGATAAGAATGGGGTTAACACACTAATTTGGGAAAGGTCATTGATAAAGCCGTCAGGATAATTGCCAGCTATACACAGGATTAGCTATAGAGATAGAAGAGTTTCAGTCTTTCAAGCTGGTGTTTTGATCTAGCAGAGGCAACACACATGATGATGTCTTGATTGCATTACACATGACGAATCTTGGGCCATCAGCAGGGCTGATGGCAGTAGTGGGTTGGGACGGACCTTTACAACCTGCATTGCCTCATTGGTTGGGGAGGGCATCAAGGCATGATTGAAATGTTATTTTCCAATGAGAGGCTGCTATACTTGGGAATGCATGTGCAGCAGGGCATTGATACTGAAGCTTTTTCCCATAGGCTGTGAGGGTTGATGTGGCTGCTCTGACCGCACAAGTGGTTTTGTTATTAACAGACGAGAAAAGTGAGGTTCAAGCCTGTCTTTGTAGCCTTTCAGGGAACAGATAATCACTTGGAATAGGAGAAGTGACATGATCAGGAATTTCTGCTTCTAAGAGACAAGTTACTTACTAGTAGGACAATTCTGGTTTCTAGGTTTATAAATAATTCAGAAGTTGACGTCACTGTACTACTTTAGTTATTCAATATAAGACAAATGCATAGTGAGGATGGCCAAGAATATCTTTTGCTACATGAAGTTACCTGTCTTTAATTGGGTTCCTTTTCTTGAAAAGCAGGCACACATGAGTGAGAGAGTCTTCCTGGGACAGATAGGAATGCTGGACACATTGGTCTCTGTCTTTAAAGGTTTTTATGAGTTACAGTGAGCCAGAACTAGAGCCAAAGACAAGTAATGCTTCACTTTCTTAAGGGCTTTTTCAGTTGCTGGAGGCCACTAGTACTCTTGCTCAGAAAGCAAAAAAGAAAGGGGCTTAATCCCATTTGGGGAGAAAACAAAAAAACTATAGTTAGTTAGGTCTTTTCTGCTTTGTGGATCTCAAATACCTGTTGGACCTTGTTCAGAAACCTTCATATTGTACCAGTTTGGGATTCTGGTTCTATAAATGAGGCTATCCAGTCCATCTTTCTTTCTGCCTCTTTTTGGGATGTAAGAAATTAAATTTGGGACAGGCACAGTGGCTCATGCCTGTTAATCCCAGCACTTTGGGAGACCAAAGCAGGAGGATTTCTTGAGCCCAAAAGTTCAAGACCAGCCTGGGCAACATGGCAAAACCCCATCTCTACAAAAAATTAGCTAGGTGTGGTAGTGTATGCCAATGGTCCCAGCTACTTGGGAGGCTGAGGTGGGAGAATCACTTGAGCTGGGAAGTCAAGGCTGCAGTGAGCTGTGATTGTTCCATTGCACTCCAGCCTGGGTGACAGAGAACTTCTCTATAAATAAATAAATTTTAATATAATTGTTATAATTCAGTAAGGGGACTAACTTCCTTGAATATAAGTGGACTTTTCTTTTGTATGCATTTTTTTTTAAACAGGTTCTCACTCTGTTACCCAGGCTGGAGTGTAGTGGTGTGATCACAGCTAACTGCAGCCTTGACCTCATGGGTTCAAGCAGTCCTTCCACCTCAGCCTGCCATGTAGTTGGGACCACAGGTATGTATCACCACACTTGGCTAATTCTGTTATTTTTTTTTAATATAGCAATGAGGTCTCACTATGTTGCCCAGGTTGATCTTGAATTCCTGGGCTCAAGTGATCCTCCATCTTGGCCTCCCAAAGTGCTGAGATTACAGGTATGAGCCACTGCTCCTGAGCTGCAATGTATTTTTTACTCTAAGAAAAGTATTTTGGGCCAGGTGCTAGGAAGCTTGATGATACAATGTATCTTCTAAAAATGTGTCTCCTATTATTACAGTTGCAGCCTGGGATCCTGAATGGAGTGTTACCCTCCTCGGATATGGTAAATAATCACAAGAACTGAACAAAAAATTTGCCCAAGCCACAGGCCCAGTTGAGATTAGAAAATATCAATCTGTGCTGGGTCCAATCAGTATAGCTTTGTGAACTTTTCAATCAACAGTCACAAGGCCAAGAACAGAAATGGAGAAAGAGGCTACTGGGGGTTACCAGGATCAGAGATTGCTAAAGTGGGTACAGGGAGAAGGCAAAGACATTAGTTTGTAAAGTCTCTATCAAGAGCATTGGTGAAATGGCTAAACACTGTTGGCAAGATAAGGAGACACAGAATTCAGAGACTCTGCTGGAGGTTATGAACTGGGTGAAGAGCAGATTATGCAGAAGTGAGGAGCAGAATGTGGTAGAAGGGTAGGAGAGAAGCAGGTTGAAAGTTAGAAATAGAAAAACTTCCAGTGGGTAACAGTTTAACAGCTCTTATAAAAGTAGCTCAAAATAGCAGTGCTGCCTTACACCCTAAGATAGGCGATACCAGAGGGAGGCCACTCTGTGGGACTTGCCCAGAATGTGTGACGGTGAGAACTGATTAGATTACTCCTTAACTCCCACCCATATCAAGGGCCTAAAAGAGTCAAGAGTAAATGCTGAGAAAGAATTTTTTGGTTTTGAGGTGTTTTAAAACTTTTTTTACATATTTATTCTTAATAGAGACAGGGTCTCGTTATGTTGTCCAGGGTGCTCTCAAACTCCTGAGCTCAATCGATCCACCCGCCTCAGCCTCCCAAAGTGCTGGGATTACAGGCATGAGCCATCATGTCCAGTGGAAAGGGGTTGGGAGAAGGATATTTAAATGGAGCTATTGGAGTGCTATGAGGAGTTCATCACTAAGAAAGAAGAGAAGGGATTTAGCTCTTCACCCAGAGACTAGGGAAAGGGGCCTTCTATGAGACTTGGAAAGCTTCCCAGAGTTTAGGTGGACACAATGGACTAATGACTGTCTTCCACCTGGGCACTCTTACAGGTAGAAAGAGCGAGGCTGGGCACAGTGGCTAACGCCTATAATCCCAGCACTTTGGGAGGCCGCAGCAGGCAGATCATTTGAGGCTGGGAGTTCGAGACCAGCCTGACCAACATGGAGAAACCCTGTCTCTACTACAAAAATACAAAATTAGCTGGGTGTGATGGCACATGCCTGTGATCCCAGCGACTCGGGAGGCTGAGGCAGGAGATTGCTTGAAGCCGGGAGACGGAGGTGGTGGTGAGCTGAGATTACGCCATTGTACTCCAGCCTGCACAAGAGCGAAACTCTGTCTTCAAAAACAAGAAAGAAAGAAAGATAGAAGAGGTTGCTACTTTGTTGGGATGGACTTACATTCCCAGAATTTGTCAGGACAAAGAAGGCATATGTGTTTCCTGCAGACTAGATGTGTGTTACTAAAAAGAGAGAGAGAGAGAGAGAGAGAGAGAGAGATGCCAGCAGGGAGTCGTCACTGCACCTGACCAAGATGACCACCCAAAGACAGGAACAGACTTCAGCAGGGAAAAGCCAAAGGTCTTTCTGGGGTTAGGGTAAGGGGCCTGCTGGTCAAAGGAATTGTAGTTGAAAAGTTCGTAGAAGTAGAGGTTTGTCCCCACAAACCAACATAAGTGCCCATGAGATAAGGAATTCGTTTTTAATACCTGTGAGGTACAGGGAAAGTGATGGCAGCTAATGACAGTACCAACAAAGCAAGACGAATTGCTCATCCTCCTCTCAAACCCCGGAGGGATCAGCAGCTAGGAGAGACAAGATGTAAGGACACAAGTCAGAAAAAGAGACGTGGTCACACTCTTTTCCTGAATCTAGGCTTCCCTATCTACAGAAGGCACAAACTGGGAGGAGGGAGAAATGCCTAAACTAAGTCAGGTGCCAACTTTTGACTGTTATAAAGGACTGGATATTTTAGTTATTACCATCTCTTAACTAAAGGTGACCAGAAAAAGTAACAGGACCACCCAAGTTTTAATTCAGGAATAGGGGAAGAGCCAACCTTGCAACCAAACACCCTTGAAGGGAGTTTTCCAAGGGACAGTGGAAAATAAAATGAAGTGGTTTTAGGTTCATCTCAGAAGTCATGCTTATTCAGTGTGCTGTTACACTGTTGTTGAGCGCCTACTTTACTGTTTTAGATACTAGAGGTATAAACATGAATTAGATGACATCCGCCCTACAAGACTCTATGAGCTCTATGCAATCATTTAAGTACTAAAGTACTATAGCAAAAAGGAAGATGTGAGTAACTTATTTTGGAAGGGTACAGAGTGGGAGAGAAATAGAACTGTAGATAAGATAAAACCCATCAGAGCTTGAAAGAGTAGATGTGCACAAGGAAGACAAGGCAGAGAAACTGTGTCAAGTCTAAGCCATGGAGGAGGCATGAAGCAACATGGTGGACGTATAGAAGCAGTAGAAGCAGTGTGAAGGGCATGGCTGTTCAGCAGGTGACTGAAATGGAGGTGCAATGGAAGTCGTAGGGGTTGAGGAGTTTAGACCAGAGCTATTGGCAGGCTCGTTCTGGAGAGTTAATGGAATCTTAGAAACATACACGATGATACCATTAATTTCGTCTATCAGTCATTCTTCTTCTGTTTGCCCTTGCCTTTTATAAAAGTGGCCAACAGCCCTTTCTAGAGAGTGCTGAGAAGGTAGTATGGGAACTCTTCTCCATCCTGTTCTCCCATCTGGTTGGATCTGGCTCTGTATCTGACTTAGGCTGGGTCAAGCAGATTCTGCCTCCTAAGAATTTAGAGCCAAAATGTGGAGAGACTGGGTCACTCTGACAGGAGCACTGAATTTATAAGGACATGTGAATTTCAGCTCCAAGGCTACCAAAATGGCTGCCTCCAAGGGGCAGCCATTTTGGGGCCAGTAATACAATAAGGGACAAACAGAACTAGTTGATCTCTCAAGAGAAATCAGTGAATGCAGCTAATGAAGAGACAGAATTGGAGGCAGTAGGCCATGTAGCCTCAGAGAGAAAGCAAGAGTCAGTAGCTACCTTGACTCTGAGCACTTGCGGGACCCTTGTTTCAGTCCTATCTAAGGTCTGGCTGCCACTCTTTCTTCTTGAGTTCCCTGTACTTCCCCCTGAGTCATAATAAATCCATCTCGACCTAAGGGGCTTTCTTTTTCTCCCTAGACAACAGTGTTATGTGCTCAACTATGTTCTCCCCTTCTTAATGTTCTTTGTCCTAATAAAACCACGTATCTTCCACATTAGGGATACACATGTATAGCAAAGACACTTATTGAACTCACTACAGTTCAGATATCTCATGAAGATGAAGGTCCTTTCTTTTGTCTAGAGTTTTCACCCATTAGTCATCTATTACTGCATACCAGTATTCCCCACAGTTTAGTATCTTGAAAGAATAATATCAAGTTCAACAGAGCTTAAAAAAGAAAACAAGCGAACAAAAACATTATGTGATAGTTTCCGCGGATCAGGAATTTGGGAGCAGCTTGACTAGGCCATCTTGCTTCAGATCTCTCACAAAGCTGTAGTTGAGATGTTGGCTAGGGGTACGGCCACTTGACTAGAGCTGGAAAATCTGCTTCCAAGGCCGCTCACTCACAACGTTGGCTAGTTAGCGCTGGTAGATGAGAAGCCTCGGTTTTCTATGTGTGGGCCTCTTCACAAGGCAGCTTGAGTTTCCTCAGGACGTGGTAGCTGGCTTGCCCAGAATAAGTAATCCAAGAAGGTGAGAGTCAGGTAGAAACTATCAAAGAATTACTTCTGTCACATTCTGTTGATTAGAAAGAAGTAACTAAGTCTATCCCACATTCAAGGGAAGGTGGATTAGGTTTCACATCTGAACCTAATGTGGCAGCCAGAGCTTATTTAGATGCATTCTTTGAAGGCATATCAAAGAATTTGTGGATATATTTTAAAACCACCACAACCTGTTAGGTTACAGGGAAAAAAAACCCAAAGTGTCCAGTCCTGTTCCAAATGTAGTTCAATTTCATTCAGTTCCTTTCAACAGTATAAGTCTCCTATAACACCTCCCAAAGAGGTCCTGTCATCTTTTCTGATGATATTTGTATGGAGGGCAGCAGGGGTATAATTACATATCCTTGTGGCACTGATGAGAGAGAGGATACCTCCTGGCTTCATTCTGGACCTAGAGTATGCACTGAGTGGTACCTTCAGGTTTCCAGGACGACACCCTGATGTAGTTTGAATATTTGTCCCTAATAAATATCATGTTGAATTGTAATCCCTGGTGTTGGAAGTGGGGCCTGGTGGGAGGTGTTTGGGTCATGGGGCAGATTCCTCATGTCTCAATGCTGTTCTCACTATAGTGAGTGAATTCTCTTAAAATCAGCTTGTGTAAGTGTGTGGCACCACCCCCAACTCTCTCTCTTGGTCCTCATTTCACCATGTGACATATAAGCTTCTGCTTCACCTTCCGCCATAAGTAAAACTCCCTGAGGCCTCCCCAGAAGCTGAGCAGATGTGGGCACCACGCCTCCTGTACAGCCTGCAGAAGTGTACAATCAAACCTCTTTTCTTTATAAATTACTCAATCTCAGGTATTTCTTCATAGCAATGCAAGAACAACCTAATACATACTCCTTGTCTGTCTGATCCCTGGGAACATGCTGTCCTGGGATGCTGAAGCCTGCAGCTGGTGAGCTCATGGCCCATCTTTGGATTCAGACAAATCTCCCAGGAGTGTTGGTCACCTCCCCTGGCAGACTCAGTACCCCCGTCCCCTGATGAGGGCTTACCTTGACTTGGCTGTGGCGGGCCTACTGACTGTTAGTTCAGCATCCTTCAAGAGAACAGAAAGGCTTGGAATAATTGATTGCCCTATCTCTGTCTAACTATGCTATTGAAACAGCCATAGAGATGCAAGGAATTTGGCATGAGGGACTTGGGCAGTTGTCTCAAAAAGGGCGTCAAGGCAGAAATCCCTTACCCTGAACACTGCTCTCAACATGGAGGTAACTCCCTGTGACAGGCAGCTTTCTATTTCATGATTTGACTTTTTGATGAGTCCAAGCTAGTTCTCTGTAGAACATTCTGCATTCTTGATTTGGCTAATTATTTCCTCATAATATCTTATTACTTGTTTCTCCAACTCTTGTCTTTTCATTTAAAAAAAAAAAAAAAAAAGTAGGCCAGGCATGTTGGCTCATGCCTGTAATCCCAGCACATTGGGAGGCTGAGGCAGGAGGATCACACAGTCAGGAGTTTGAGACCAGCCTGACCAACATAGTAAAACCCCGTCTCTACTAAAAATACAAAAATTAGCTGGGCGTGGTGGCACACACCTGTAATCCCAGTTACTCAGGGACTGAGGCAGGAGAATTGCTTGAACCCAGGAATAGAGGTTGCAGTGAGTGGAGATCACACCATTGCACTCCAGCCTGGGCAACAGAGCTAGACTCCATCTCAAAAAAAAGAGAAAAAAAGTAGACATTATATGTACAGATTTGATTATATTTAACATTTTTAGAAAGAATACTTCAGTAACATTGATAGGTTACATTATTTCAGGTTAGGCATGTAAGTTCACCTTGTCTCACCATTAGTAATGCTAAATGTGGTCACTTGGTTAAGTTGATGACCTCCTTTCCACTGTCTCCACTGAAAATGAACACACACCCTTTGCACTTTATAAGTCAATCAAGAAATAACCTGTTCATCTCACAGTGTGAACACCATTTGTGAACTTCTCCTGAGCCGGTTATTTCACTGAGGGTTGCAAAAAATGGTGTTCTAACTATAGTAGTCTGTATTTATTAACTAGCATTTTATGTAAAAAAGAGCTTTTTTTTTTTTTTTTTTTTTTAGATGGAGTTTTCACTCTTGTTGCCCAGGCTGGAGTGCAACGGCACGATCTCAGCTCACCGCAACCTCCACGTCCAGGTTCAAGTGATTCTCCTGCCCCAGTGTCCCAAGTAGCTGGGATTGCAGGCATACACCAACACACCCTGCTAATTTTTGTATTTTTAGTAGAGACGGGGTTTTGCCATGTTGGCCAGGCTGGTCTTGAACTCTGACCTCAGGTGATCCCACGGGCCTCAGCCTCCCAAAGTGCTAGAATTAGAGGCGTGAGCCACCACATCCAGCCGAGCTTTCTTTCTTTTAAGAGATGGGGTCTAGCTCTGTCTCCCAGGTTGGAGTGCAGTGGCACCATCAGAGCTCACTGAAGCCTCACCCTCCTGGGTGCAAGCGATCCTCCCACCTCAGCCTACAGGCATATGCCACCATCCTCACTAAGAGCTTTCTTTTAAGAAAACTATTTTAATGAATTTCTCAGTGGACCATTGGGTAGTGGTTTGTTTTCAATTTCGTTGAAAACACTTGGAAAGCTCCCGGTTTTCAGAAGGATTTGTTACCCAAGTATTGGAGCTATTCACTTTCTCAATACTATCCTCAGTATTTTCAGTTATTTCTATGTTTGGTCCCCAGGCAGTTTTTAAATTCAGGCAATGCAGGATTTGAGGTAAGGGTGGAAAAGAGGGTCAGCAGTCTATGGTAAGATGAAAGAAAAGCTAGGTGGAAACCAAGACCCAGCATGACATCTTGACTGCACTAGTTCTCAGAAAAGCAGTTTTAAATGCATACTTGCAGAAGTTGAGGATCTGGAAATTAGTTCCCATAAAACTCTGCATGCTTTGGGACCCTCTGGAAAGTTTTTGCCTGAAGCCAGAGCTCTACAGGACAGAAAACTGAGCAAAGTCTTCCAGGTTTGGTTGATGACAAGCTAAGAGCAGAGCTAAAGGAATTTAGAGACTGGCTTTCAAAACAATAGCCTGGATTTCAAGCTGATTGTCTTGTTCCTATTTTGAATTTCAGAGGCCAAATACTAATTTCTTTTTTTCCATTCCTTTTGTAACATCTAAACAGTGCCAAAACCCTATCTCCAGGGCAAATGGACTTCCCAGGCAGATGAGAAAAAGATCACATTACTCATGTTCAACATATTACCTCAGTTACACAAGCATCGTGGAATTTTGTGCATTTGGATGGAAGACAACTGTTTCTTTATCTTCTTCCAATGTCAGGAGTAAGTTCGGTGATTATAAGTACAATATATTTTAAGCAGAATTAGTGTAATATGTAACATGTTTTATGACCATCCTTAATAAAATTTTGGGTTATGATTCCTTATAAAATGATTTTTAAATATCATTATGCCATAATATATACATGTAGTCATCTGGAAGGAATAAATGCTTTGGTCATTTTTTTGGTTTCAAATAATTGAAAGCAATCTTTGTGATTTCTCATGTCAAGGAGCCATAGTAGCAAGTCACAACACATTGAATCGCCCAGTTATTTTAGTCTAATCCATTATTCATTATGCAGAATAGCATAGTACACTATGCCTGCTCGGGAGGCTGAGTCAGTGGTTCCAAATCCTAGCTCCCACACCATGCAGCTTTGGGCACATGACTTATCCTCCCCAAGCCTCCATTGCTTCATCTGTGAAATAGAAATGCCAGCAATAATATTCATCTCGTTGGGTTGATAGAATTAAATGATATAACATATATAAATATCTGGGCACATGTTAAATATTGGTTGTTCTTATTGTCGTCATATTTATTCTTGACTAAGAGAGGAGATGGCATCCAAGTCGCCAGCCTGCTGACTCAAAGAATTTCTTCAAACACTTATCTAACTTTCTTGATAAACGAAATTTCTTAAAATGTCAAGCATTAAAATAACAGTTGAATTTCTCTGAGTCTGACATAGAAAACTAGAATTAACCTCACTCCTTCTAAAATAAAAGTAGAAAATACGATGAGGATATTGATCCAGGAAGGACCTTCTGTTTCTTGAAGTTATGCTCCAGCTTCCCTGTGCCGCCTCTTTCCTTGCAAAGTTTTCATTTCTACACGTGTGAGTCAGCATTCTTCTTCAAAAAAATAAGTATTCTGAATTGCCTGGTTAGGATTCTGAGTTAGAAACAACTAGTTATAGGCCAGCGTTATAAGATAAATGTATAGTCAGTTTATATTTCTGACTTGGAGTAATCCAAATGTTACCCAAGCATTAATAAAATGTATATTTATTTAAAATAATTTTGCAACTCACATTAAAAAAAATTTGTCTTTTCTCCCATAGTATTATAAAGAATCCTCACATTGTTCCTTGTATCAACAATCAGGTGTGATGCTAAAGTATCTCCCAATTAAGGCTGTTAGGACTTAGCTAATGGCTTCCCAAAAGTCAGATCTTCTAAACTGAGGAGAAACAGATTTCTTGAGTTCTTTCCACCATCCTGTGATGGCACTTTATGGTCATTCTATGAGGCTGGAATTTTCATTCAGTTGCACCTAACTAGATTTTTTTTTTTTTTTTTCTGAGACAGAGTCTTACTCTGTCACCAGACTGGAGTGTAATGACATGGTCTCAGCTCACTGCAAACTCCACCTCCCAGGTTCAAGCAATTCTCCTGCCTCAGCCTCCTGAGTAGCTGGGATTACAGGTGTGCGTCACCATCCCCAGCTAATTTTTGTATTTTTAGTAGAGATGGGGTTCCACCATGTTGGCCAGGCTGGTCTTGAACTCCTAACCTTATGATCCACCTGCTTCAGCCTCCCAAAGTGCTGGGATTACAGGTGTGAGCCAATGTGCCTGGCCCCTAACTAGATTTTTTATTTTATTATTATTTTTTTTTTGAGATAGAGTCTCACTCTGTTGCCCAGGGTGGAGTGCAGTGGTGCGATCTCAGCTCACTGCAACCTCCACCTCCTAGGTTCAAGCAGTTCTCTGCCTCAGCCTCCCTAGTAGCTGGGATTATAGGCACTCAGGATTATGCCCAGCTAATTTTGTATTTTTAGTAGAGATGGGGTTTCACCATCTTGGCCAGGCTGGTATTGAACTCCTGACCTTGTGATCTACCCACCCCGGCCTCCCAAAGTGCTGGGATTACAGGCATGAGCCACCGTACCTGGCCCCCTACCTAGATTTTTAAGGAAAAAAAGCAGAGGAGGATGGAGAGAGTAACTACTGCAGTGTCCATACTAATTCCTAGAATCCTTTCAAGATTTAGGATCAACAACGATCTAATTTGGCTCTGAGAATACTAGCTGAAATCCCTCCTCAGCAATTCAGTCCTTTTCCCTCTGCCTTTCTTTAGTCAGCAGGGTCCCATGGTGACCGGTTTTAAAAGAAATTATCCTCTTCAGCAGTTACCTAGCACCATGGCAACCAGGACGTCAGCAAAGCAGGATAGACCCTGCACAAAATAGCTCCAACCAGGCTCCCTCCCTCCCTCTCCACTTCATTCCTGCCTGAGGCCTAGGGATGAGGCTAATGACATCTATATTTGTACATCCAATAATTCCTATGTGTTTCTGTGGTTTTTCCCATAAGCATAGATATTTGGGCATACTGTAAATTATATTATAGAAATCTCCCTTCCCCGGCACAAAAAATGCATAGATCATATTTAATGGGTGAGGACGTGTGATGGGATGGGGACAGGGAGGTAGGTATGAGATGGTGTTTTGGGTTTAAGAAAATATACAAATTATCTTTGAGTTTATAAAGTAACAGTAAGCTGATAGTAGGGGAAGTCAGAGCCCTAAACATATGGTGTGGTTTATATTTAGGCACAGGACCTCAGGGAAATTTTTTAAAATATTTGTGTTTACTTGAGAGTGAGTTAGACAATGGCTTTAACAAGCACTGAAGGGGTTGTAATGCTGTCCGTGGTGCTGAACACTTCATTGTCCCAGATGTGTGCTAAGGGGAATCCAGAGGAAGGTTAAGGAACACCTTGCCAGGTCAGGGTACTGACTGAAAGAAAGAGAGGGCTTGAGGGGAAAGCATCGTTTATCTCCCATACGGAGCAACTCTGAATGCTCAAGATAAAATCTTCAGATGGAAAAAAGAGAAAGTAGAGAAGGCAGGGGGTTTGGGTGATTGAATCTTCCCCTTTTCATATGGAGATTTTTGGCCGGAGCCAATCAGGGCAGAGATTTCTGCTGCTTTGCTCCCGAAAGGAAAAGTGGGGGAAGGGAGAGAGAAGATGGCTACATTCTCTCCTTCAGCCACATGATCCATTTCCCATGTGACACATTCCAGCGCCTTAGAAAGAAGAAGGGAGGGGCATCAAGAGAGTGGGGCTGGGGGCGGGAAGATGGTTTAACAGTCTACCCTGCACAGCGTCATCTTGTCTCCCTAACAGGAAGCAGGCTGTGAGCCAAGGGGAAGGCAGAGGACAGAAATGAATGTGTTTCCAGGCTTTCCTGGTGGTTTATGGCATTCTCCAAACTCCTATGCAAGGGCTATTCCT